>NC_061483.1:22327800-22659050 GCF_022539355.2 Hippoglossus stenolepis | reverse complement strand
TTTTGCACCACTACGGATAACTTTTTCATTTAGGTGCACCAGCACATTATTTACAGTAGGTGCACCCAAAATTTTTCACTGCTTCTTTTGGCACCACCATCAAAATATTATATATGTTATACCTTTTCTTGACAGTTCCCATATATATTGGTAATTTTCTTAAAGCTGGGTATTGCCACTGATTTCTCAAATCGATTCGATTCAAATCCACAAGGTCTGTATTCGAATCTATTTCCGATTCGATTCTATATCGATTCACTAAAGATGTTTCATTGTACAATACCAACTTTGCGCGGATATGAAAGAAATATTAGAGAATTAAAGCTGTAAACTGAACAAGGAAACCTCTAACTTAGTACATTATTTAAAACCGTAGGGAGCAGTTCTGGAACTGTACAGGGAAGAACAGCAAAGCAGTTCATCAGTTTGCCATAAGTTGACAAGAAAAAATGCCCAGCGGTCAATGCGCCTCTCTGAAGCGCTTAAAAGAAACCGAAGAAATTGCAAGTGGAACAGCCATTAAACGATTGGAGGACACATTTTGATGGAGATCGCAAAGGGGTTTACGTATGTGTGTTGTTATGTCTAACAAAGCCGTGTAATAATTTAACTTTAACATTAGCTACTTGTCACGTGGTTCAGCAGAGCCCTCATGCATGAGAGTCCACGTTGCGCATTGGAGGCATTGCTGTTATTGCGGGCTCGGAGCTTAACGATAATATTATTCATATCTGTCAATTCAGGGTCCTGGGGTGACACAACCAATTTCATTTGCCAACAGTAGCAGCAACAGGTATCCAATGTGTTTACGTTACCAGGGTAACACACGTGATGACCACGCGTCTGACGCTGCAGGGTGTTCAGAGTGGAGGAGCACTTTGGTCGCACTCTGGAGCCCTGGTTTTATACATTTTGGTTCTGTTGAACATGACAATAGGCAATTGTTTGCTAACACATTCTGCCTCCTAGTGGCAAAACAAAGTGATCAGTGCAGCTTTAATCTATCAAAAATAGTTTTGTTGCTTAATCTAACAAAATTGAATCAAACCCAAAGCGGTTCATGAAACTAAGTGAATGAAACAAAAGTGATAGACAGATATAGTGAACATTAACTTCATTGTAAGTTTTAATGAGGACAATGAATGAGAACATATAGGGTGTGGATTTGAGGTCGCTGAATGTCTAGTCAGTGGTGAGTTTACATAAAGTTAAAGTAAAAGGATGAAATGATATTCCACAGTTTGTATTCTTGATTATTTGGAGGAATATTTATAAAAGCATAATTGTAGTATGGTGTCTCTCCACTGAAACAAAGTTCTCTTGTTTTCTGTTTCTATGGTACAGACGATGAAATAATAACAAAATTATAAATTTGAAGCCATGACTGTTTCCGAGCAATAGTTTGCTGTGAAATATCCCATATATCCTCTGCAGGCCTACCCACACAAGTTTGTAACTTTGTATTACATGGACATAAATCACATACAACACAGAACTTTTGGTTCGGGATGATTGATTTGTTGAAAAATCAAGTCACACTAGGTTTATTTTGGTGGGATTGTACAGGTGACAGCCTGCAGAGCAGTTCATTTGGACTGCACATAACAAAAAATGTTCAGCAACAGTATTCTGCAAAGCAGCAGCAGGCCTATCAATTCTCTTCAATTTATGTCTCCAATTTCCTGGGTCCAGCCTGTGCCAACACCAGTGCAGATTTGACAGATGAAGTCCAGCACGTGAAGCCACTAGCTTGTCTCTCTTGAAGACTCTACACCTACCTACCTACACCCCCCACCCCCACCACCCCTTCTTCACAGATATGCAGCACAATGAGGAGCAGTAGCACCTATAATGAACAGCTCCTCCACCTGAACACAGAGTATTTCCACTACATTAGTTTCACTGGCATCATGCGGGCAGGAGGAAAACTCACAGCGGGGCTGTGTAACAGTATGGTGTCGACAGCACTCTTCTCCACTGGGCTCTGCTTGGGGGCCTGCCTCTCTGTGTGAAGCTCCTGTGTAGGATTAGACACTGGTGTGCAAGTCAAATGCTCGCTAGCTCTAATGGCGTCTCCACACCTGCCTGATGTCTACATCAGCTCTGCTGCTTACTGTTACTCGTGGCCTCCATACAACAGGGAGACACGCCAAGGAATGCGGAGCCACTTCCAAGAACCGAATCTCCATGATTACAGAACGTATCATTACTGTGACAACGCTGACCTCAAAAACCTATGCATGCAAAGTGACTCAAAATTACACAAGTGCACTTCGAAGCAATTATGTCACGCTGGATACCTACAGAAGGCTGCTGATCAAAAACAAAAGTAATTGATGACGCCTGAGGGAGCCCTATGGAGCCCTATGGAGAGTAAATCAAATGACCTCCTTTAAAAGACATTGTATAGAAGCCATGAAATGTGAACAATTTGCTTTGTTTGTCGCAAACAAACCGAGTGGGCCCTCATCAGGCGACGGCAGCGAGTGGGCCGTAAAGCGCCCTGCAGCACAAGGAGCGAGCAGGGCGGCTGAAAACAAGGCGTTGTTGTTGTGGTGGCACAGCGATCGTGACGTGGCTCTGACACAGCGGAGCAGCGAGAGGCATCAAAGGGGGCAGTCAGGACACGCTCCACGTTCCGCTGCGGCGAGGTAAACAGCCGAGGGGGCGAGGAGAAGGAGCGAGGGACGAGGTGGTGGAGAGAGGAAGAAAGGAAGAAAGAAAGGAGGGAGGGAGGGAGGTGACACACAGACCACACATATTCAAAGTTCACTCTTAAACACACTACGCTCATAAAAGTACTGGTCCCATTATTCACGGGTGGGATTTCTCTCCTCTCTCTCTCTCTCTCTCTCTCTCTCTCTCTCTCTCTCTCTCTCTCTCTCTCTCTCTCTCTCTCTCTCTCTCTCTCATAGCACGCAGGCAAACAGCCCGAACCCCCCGGGCTGTGTCAAATGATGGAGCATCATAATTACGCCCTTTTTATTGGCCATCTTATTCCAGCTATGACTGATGCGGCACCCAACCCTAAGTGTTTCCATTTGCACTTTCATGTGGCGAACGAGGAGAGAAGCCGCGGCTCGCCTGCCTTTCAAAGGTGGGCTCGCAAATATTTATGGGCTGACGTGAAGTCACTTTTAATCAGAGCCGGTGACCTGTTCCCGGGGAATCTGGCTGCTGGAACACGCTTATCTCCTCCGTAATAAATGAGCCTTCAAAGGGCCCACTGTGCTTGCATTATGCAGTTGTCTAAAAATAATAACTGACACATTTCTTTTGAATCACTCATAATCAAGAACCCCCCCACCCCGGAGGAGGAAGCGAATGCAGATCCCTGCCGTAACATGGCAGAAATAAATCAATGACCTCCCTCTACTGGTCAGAGGCCAAACTACAGTACAGTGAATTAGCAGCCCTCTTGACTCGGTCTGCTTTCCACGACCAGCGGAGAAACGTGTAGGTGAGGGGGGTTTGTCAAGGAAATATTCTGTCAGCCTAAATAACACTTCCCAAATTCTCTTTTTATGCTATATCTTCTATCCGTGAACCTAATTCTCTTTCAAACTCGTGGTCCTAGCCATTAAAAAAAAAATGGATGTGAATACTCCAGTGTGTGGGCAGCTGAAGATGTGATGGATGGCAAAGGAAGCCAAGAAGCCATCTCTTGATGACGCACTATTAATAGAGATTACCTCAAACTTCCAGACTTCACATCCAAGCCTCTCAAGATGTTCTGTAATCTTTTGCTTTGGTTGAACTTTCTCACTCTTGTCCCCCATCTGTAATCCTGCAATACGTGTTATGCTGTCCTGTTTGAAATCTAGATTTATGACACCAATATGTTCTTTTCCATGCTTTAACAGCCTATAAGGCATTATGGGAGAGCTCCCTTAGTGAAAACAGATATTTTTCTCCATATTAGGAGTTATGTGGGGAGTGATCCTTAAAAATGAAAGCCATAAATCATTTCCCTCCACGATTATGCCATTAACGGGAGCATGGTTTTGTCGTTTAGGTCATGCTAATAGCTTGGGCTTGAGGTTGTGGCCGTGGGGGGAAAGGAGCCCGGAGCACCCTTGGCTGGCGGGAGGGAGGCGTTGCGAGTGCAAGAGTTTGTCTTGGTGGTCCTGTGTTAGTGCTTCAGCTTTCCCAGCTTGATGACTGCAGACGTTATCCGCATCTGCTCTGGATTTCTCCTCTCCTCTCTCTCTCTCTCCCCTTGTCGTCCAATTGAAGATTCTATATTGGGCCTGGTTGTGGTCTTCCAGAGAGACCCCACGACAAACTATCAGAGCATTTTGCACTCTGCAAAAGGCACCGGATGCCAGCGGAGCACATATTAAATTTGTTACTAATTTTAAACTTGGCATGGCGGACCACGTACTGTAGCTGCCACTAGCTCCCTGGAAGCAGGCGGTTCTCGGCCCCACTGCGACCACAACCACAATACAAACAAAGCATATGGAACAGCAGCTTTAGTGTACTACTGACAGTAAATGTTTAGAAAGGGAACTTTTTAAAAATAACCCAGTGTAATAGAATTAGTGGCGGAGCGGCGCCTGGCAGCATGTATTCTCCTCTCTCGACTCCTGTACAAGATTAAAATAATAGTTTGAGAAGCCTAACCAAATCAAAGGAAAGTATGAGGCTGCTTTTGTGTTTTTAAGATCATTCTTGTGAGTCTTGTGTGGCTGGGAAATCGCTTTTTCAAACTTTTTTTGGTATTCCTGGGCTTTCCAAGAGAGCACTTAAAAATCTGAAAATCAAACTAGAATATTTTTTTTAGCAGTGTGCATGCTGTAGTGATTGATGGCACGGAGTAAGGTGTTAAATAATCGTGGTGAGGGGACACCAGAGGCACGGGTGCATGTGATCTGTGGTGTTAGTGTGAAATCACTGCTATTCGCTTCCAACACAGTCTCATGCTGATTTGGATCTGCACCTTTTGGGTTTGTTTCATAGGTGCATTTCTCTGTATGTGTGTGTGTGTGGCTATCGACAGTGTGGGACTGACTGTGATAGGCTCTGGTTTCTCTCAGATTCCCCCTCTTGCCTCCAGTTCACGCCTGTTGTCTAAATGGCTGTATTAAACAGGATGTTGTTGATGGCCTCAGCTGCATCTGTCACCCATGGAACTGCAGTGACCTCTAGAGACAGCTCTCTCCACATACAGTGTAGAGGCAACCTGAGGTGCTCTGGCAAAAATCAGGTGAAGTGATTGTGTGTGCGTGTGTGTGCGTGTGTGGGTGTGTGTGTGTGCGTGTGTTTGTGTGTGTGTGTGTGCGTGTGTGTGTGTGTGTGAATCGCACATATATATGCTAAACAAAACATGAACACAAGTCATTAAAGGTGCATACCAGGCCTCACACAGCTAAACAAACACAAACACACGAGACCCCGGGCCACCCTGCAGATCGCCCTGATCAGTGCGAGGGCCATGTCTCCTCTGATCTAATATGTTTAGCAAACATTCATTTATTCTCCCTCAATCAATAACAGAGCAGCATGTGTTTATGACTCTGCCTTTACTCGCTCAGTTCATCTGCAGTTCATCGGAGCCGACGCACTCCTCTTCCCTCTGGCCTCTATCTCTTTTTCTCTTCCAGTCAACGAACACGTCTATGTCACTCTCTCTTTATAGCCGCCTCTGTCTCTCTCTCACACTCACCTTTTCATTATTTGCATTTTCTTCTTGTGTTTAGTAGCTGAACTCGCATTGCAACATTAACACCATTACTACAATATGTCTGGAAGCATATGGATCAAGGGAAACTTGGGGGCTGTTGTGATTTCATGTCATATTTTCAGAACAAAAATATGTCTGCCACTTTGACAACACCAGTGCAGTAGGAGGGAGGCAAAATAGTATTTTACGGTTCCTGTTAGCCAATAGAAAATGTTTTGATAAGGACGCAGATGGAGACATATATATCCACCTAATTCTGATGTGCAAAACCACCACATCGAAAAAGAGAAAGTATAACCTTTAGCTGCACTATGAAAGAAGAGGGGCCGCAGCTTAAAAGAAAAAAAAATGATTATACGGCATCTTCAAACATGCTGAACGATTCGCTCCGGAGCCTTTACACCCCAAAATTCCCAAGATAGAAAATTATCCTGAATAAAATGTTCCAAGACGCAGCTGTGAATCAATATCAGATGCAGGCTGAGTTTCATTTTGGGGAAACCGGCGCTTGCTTTAACTCTCCAGCGAGGAACGCAGAGTGGAGTGCAGGGTCGGGAAAAGAATACAGCTCATTCATAGTCCCGAGTGTTGTGGAGGTGTTTTATATGGGTAGTTATTATTGTTATCATAATTATCATTCTGCGTGTGCCATAAAAGTGGATCACGGAGGATATATGGATAGCAGGGGCTGTAGATAACGGCTGTGGTGGAGGGCTGTAAAGCTGTCCCCTCTTTTCTGTGGCAGAATAAATAACGTGCGTGCATGTGCTCAGTGCACATCTACACTCGTTCTGCTTTGTTCTCTGGGGCCACTGGGTACAGTGATGCTTACTAGGTTATCTTTTATCTTTTCTGTAGATTAATAGCTGTAAGGGATAAAAGTCGGTCTGATCTTTGGAAGTTAGTATCAGTATTTATGTGCAGGGACAAAGCAGGTGAATATATCCAGGCCATCCAGAAAGCAGCATGGATAGACAATACATATCGCATATACATGTGTATTTACAGTACAGTATGTGCCCCCCTTAAGCCATGTACAGTACAGGGGCTGATGCACAGATGCCCTGAGTGGTGCCATACGGCCGATGGCTCATTAGAGCTCAGATGGAAGACATGAATCAAAGGAGCAGAGGAGAGGAAACAATCAATCTGCCTAATGGGAATCCCCTGTGAGGAGCGTGGGCCAGCCGTCCCAGTGCAGCTGTAGCCGTTTTTATATGTGACCTCCCAGCTTAAACAACCCACCGAAAAAAGTCCCCACGGTGCCGTCGCGGCCACTGCCACCGAAGAACACAGGACACACACCGAAAAAAACACACCACAACAAGCTATTAGCACAGGGGTCTCCCACAGAGTGTGTGGGCGAAGCTCGGTGGTGATGTGGTTTCCGAAGTGGAGCCGGGGAGACCTGATGTCCCCAACGCGTCTCCTGCGGCACCCCCATCACACATGTGTTGTCCATATCCTTCGTTCCAAAGAATGACACCCAGCTTGATGTGTGGGGGCTATCAAAGAAGCTGGATTTATAGTGTGGAGGGCGCCTGTGTGCTGGGAGGCATGCAGAAATTGAATGTTTACTGTCGGCGTGTGAGGATGCGGCCAAGGTTAAGAAGTCATTGTTGTGGTGCGGCCTAACGAGCACTTCCCGGGGTCAAGGTTAGGTTTCATCCTATAGTCTACCTGAACTTTCTCCCATCAGATCTTTGATCTGTTACGCGGCACACTCTCTCCTTGCAGAAGACTACTTATCTATTCAGCGTGGGGTTGCCAGCAGCGCTTTAGGAATCGAGTTATGCTAAACAGTGGTTGATTTAAACCAGAGGTTGACCTCTGACCTGGGCTTAGAGGATAATGTCCCAGGCAAAGAGAGCAAAGTCCTGTTACCGTCCATGAATCAGGCCCACACCGACATTATTTCAAAATTGCTTAGTTGCATGGAACTCCCTTTAGTGCTGAACGGACTTTCATAAAATTGATTTTCTGAGTACACCCTTTTAGCAGCTATAAGCTTGAAATATGAACCCTTCATTGCTGAAAGCATTTCATTTTTTTTGCCCCTGTGACTAATGATCCAGGGAAGAAGTGTGTTTGAAATTCTCCTCGGCAGCCATTTCCATAATTAAACACTGCTAATTATAGAGCTTTGGCTGCCTTTAAACAAACAGGCACAGTTGCCGAGCATGCTTTCACGCCTTCCATTTGGAGATTTATGCAAATTGCGCCCATATCGTGTGTTTTCGAAGATGAAACTGACAACATTAAGACACATTGCTCGTGCTCGCAAAAGATCTGACAGCAACGCCGGGAGAAACGCTGAGCAGGAGCCGACAAGCCATTGGTGGTTTGGAGGAAATACCCTGCACAGGTACGAAATTCTGTACAATGAGGATCAAAGCTTGCACTGCACAAGTATCAGATGATTGAATGTGTTCACATGCATGTGTATGTGTGATTGTGGAGACATGAATATGCATTCATTCATTGCATGGAGTGCCCTATGGTAGAAAAAAAATCGCCCCTGTCTTGGCCAACAAACATTTCTGCGTTGTTGATTCCAGTGCTATGATACTGCTTGTCAATTTATCAGCCTCTGACAGCAAGTCACTAGAAGCCATTATATCAGACAAATGAAAATTATATATGAAGATTAACATCAAGTCATTTGTTAGGGAGAAAATAATACAGCTTGGAAATAAACAGGGCACAGGACTGAGAGCTATGCTGCCAGTAATTCACATATCAACAGCATTTAAATTATTAAAAAGATTGGAAATCATAATTGGCCATATATTTTTCCCATTCTTCTCCACACAAATGGCTCGCCTGGGGTACTTGACATTCACCAGTGGTTTGTAATGTAAATGACAGAATGTATTTCCTCCGTATCTTAACAGCGGATGGAGTGATTGACTACTGAATATAAGCAAGCTACAGGTGGGGGTCAATTATCATTTGAATAATCGAGCATCAGTGGCTGCCTGGCTTGGTTGCGGAGTGTGACACATTTTTATCTCTATGCATTTCAATGAAGTCAGACTGGTACATAAAAGGTTATCACCTAGGAAACATATTTGCCTAGGCGCAAGTTAAACAGGCAAGTGAGATCAGCATAGATATTCAATTTAACCAGTCAACCCTGACCCATAAATATTTCAACAAAACCCAATGAGGAGCCCTCCCTCCACCCCAACCCCCCGTCTCTCTTTCTTTGATCCAATTCCATTTCGGCAGCGGGAGATACGAGGGAAGAGAGGGAGGAAGGACATGTGGGGGGAAGAAGGGAGGGTTACCAGTGAAGAAAGTCAAGCACATTGTTGCTTATCTATTAAGTGAATTGTTTAATGCATCTTGCATCTTCTCACCCAAGGGGACGTGTGCTGCGGTGAGAGGGGAGAGAGAGTGGACAGATTTACACTACAGGGCACTGGTGGCTTCAAAGTTGAGGAGGAGACGTAGACTAATCTATAGTTGTGAGCTAACAAATCTGGCCTGACACAGTCGCTGTGTAACGGGGTGGACTCGGGAGATGGGCATTAATCACGACGTGCGCTCTACTGAGAGCACCGGCACACTGGGGACACCTCAAAGTGAGCTGGAGGTTATACAGGCGAGGGGATTAATCAATACAGGCCCATAATAACAAGCCAACACACCAGCACTTAAAACCCCACTGGTACTGGAGGCACCACACGCTCAGCCCGGGCCGGCTCGTACTGGGGAAGCGTGCACGCACACCTGTATACGTCTTCCATTCAAAACTGTGTGAAAGACGTTGTGTAGACACCTCAGGCAAAAGGGAGGCACAGACTCAACACAAAGCCAGTGATGTTCCATGCTTTGTCTCAGAGGGACCAGTAACTGTTGTGAAAACAAAAGTGAGCGAAACTGGGTGGTGATAATTACATTATTACAATTTTTCTGTGCGGTTGCTGGGAGTGTCTGGACATGAAAGAAATAATAGGTTGTCCATATGAGTTATGAGTTATCCTTCTTGAGGCAAGAAAAGAAATGGAAATTTAAACTGTGTCAATAAATACAGTTAAAAAATATCGCTAAAAATACTTTTACACACAACATCAAAACAGTCCATCTCACGGCCACACCTCATCTGAGAGCCAGGTGCACACTCTGTAACCCCACACTGTGCCGTGATTGCAACGCTGCCTCGCCAACACCAAACTGACAAGCCCTCTCAGCTGGAAGTGTAGGGGGAACGGGGGGCAATGGTTCTCTGGAATCCTCCACTGGCACATCCCCCTAACCACTGTGTTTGGGGGAAGTGTGCGTGGGAGTTGGAGCGGGGCAGAGTGCAAGATAACTAGAGTCACTGTAGTGTGCAAAGAGCCCCCCAAAACTGGCTCAAGTGTTCTGTCAATGGCCAGCGCCACCCCATCCCAGCCCTCCCCTTTTCTGTAGTAGTCTGCCACCCACAGAGACCTCGATCAGCAGCCCCCGGCCTGACAGCAGATCTGTCAGCCCTCCCGCCCCCTCGCTTCATACAGTCAGCGAGGGCTGGTTTAGCAGGAAGCAGACAGTGTAGCAGGAGGTGAAAACTCCAGCTATTTGTCAACGTGGCGCCCGTGTCAAAATGTCAGGCCCGGGGACATTCCCCGTGCAGCTGGGCTGTTAGCTAAGGAGACAGGCCGTATGGTCGGAGCAGGAGCATGCTGTCACCGACCAGTCAAAATGCCTGCGACCGGCAATCAAGAGAGCTCCTTCCCTCTGTCCCTCTCCCCTCTTTATTTATCCATCACAACTCTCCCCTGCGCGCTCACACTGACTCTTATCTATCTGCAGCGCTTTCCCCCCGACACTGTCAATCTCTCGGCCCATTCGGTCTCACTCTGTCATTCTCACTTCCTCCATTTTCTATCTGAATCTTTCAGTCCCGCACATTTCTGCTCTTGTCCATAATTCATCAATTGATCAATCTATGCAGTTTTTCTTTTATCAATTTTTCCTCCCACTGAAATGGAAATGGAAATAGAGGTTAATCATTTATAAAAAATCTATATGATTGTACTGCATCTCCCGCTTTTCGACAGCGTTGTATTATTTCTCGCTTCCGAAAAATTAAGAGGAGAAAAATAAAACACAACAAAACAAGTTGAGGACTTCCCACATTCTGGATAAGCTTGAAGCGTGTATTAAGATTCAGCCAATCACTGGTAGGAAGCTATTATCCTGACATTGTGAATTCTGTTTGTGGCAGATTGATACTTTGTCAAAAACAACCATTCCTGTTAAAATCTCACATCGCAAAAAAAACAGTAAACATCTTAGCATTTGCTTAAAGTGCCAAGTCTGGTGGTGATTTCATCGTCTATATATCGGCCTGACTGAGATACACCCGGCCCGGAGAGTTCCAATCCCAGAAGATTAAGAGCCGAAATGACAATAACAGAAAATCAAATCAAACAACATATGAAACCTGAAAAAACAACATTAACTGTATTCATGCGCAGCAAACTCATTGCTCTGTCTTTTCTTAAGCTCCTTTTGACGCGGCGTTCTCTGGCAGAGGAAGGAGGATTTACTGTGGCAAAATGCAAACAGGGTATTTATGGGTCAAACACAGCCTAGCTGGCTTTATGGAAGATTATGACCTTTTTTTTCCCCAGAGAAGAACACAAATTCAGTTTGATAGCGGTTTGATAACATTTTAGGGCGTTTAATTCTGAATCTTATTAGGTCATATAGTCAGAATGCTACAGGGGTGGTTCAGGGTGGGGAGGGCGGGGGGGCGGGGTTGGGGTTGGCTGATCTTTCGTGACAATTTTTGACAGCGTTGTAATTGTTTGTGTGTGTGCATGTGTGTGTGTGGTGCATATATGTGTGTTTTGTCGCTTTTCTGGGCCTGTCTATCTCTCCCTTTTTCTGCCCATTGTTTTTTTCTTATCTCAGCACCCCTCACAGAGTCCATCTGGTACCTTTGCTCCCCCTCAGAACACGGGCTGGTGGAATTCCCTGGCCTAATTAATGAGCAGACACTCACAGACGGTCAAAGGCTCACATGTCTGTCTCTGTGCACCACCTTGCCTCAGGAGGCCCTTTATTGAAAGGGAGAAATAAATTAGATCAACTGGACAGGATGTACCAGCCAACAGCGTGAAATGTCACACACACACAGATTGTTTTGACCAATACATGATTTTTAAAAAGGAGAGTAGATGCTTTTAGAGGAATTTTGTCAATGTGGCAGTATTTTGTTTCAAAAGGTGCAGAGTTTCTGCATTTATTCCAGAATTATTTGAAGCTGCTTTCAGACATGCACTGAACTTCGCAGTTCCCCCGTATTTTCTCCGGAGGAGTTGCATGTGTGAACGCAAATGTCCGAGTGAGACGCGTGGCAGTTTCTGCTGACTTCACCCGCATGACCTCCTAGTATAAAGTCCATAGAAATCCAGAAGTCGATATGAGAACACAGCAGGGGATCCCCCGCTAGATTCAATGCAAGCAAGTCGGGGGGGTTGATGCCTCTTGTAACGCACAACAGACGCAAAAATGAAGAATGTCTCCCAGTGAAAAAGCTGATACCGGTGTCTTTGTGTTGTCACGTGATCTCCGCAGTTAATACGCTGCTTCCTGTCTCTGCCTGCTGCAACCGGCTGCTCCACCCTCTAATGTGAAGGATTTGATGCTGTTGTGAACGCGTCTGTGCAGAGAACCTCCTGCTGCATTGTGCATGTGTGAAAGGCAAACTGCGGGTAAACTCCGAAGCCAATTCTCCGGATTTTACCTGCCGGTCATGTCTAAAAACAGCTTAAGAGTATTACATGTAAGTCAATGCATCCTCAAACAGTGCATGAAAAGGGTGCAACATTTTCAGGGGGTTTAACAATAGCAACAGTGGAGTTGCATGTACACAGGTTTGCATGGGTTGTCTACTGTCCTTCTACATCCATTATCTACGGCTTATCGTTTTGAGGGTGGTGGGGGAAGCCAGAACCAATCCCAGCTGATGTTGGTCGAGAGGTGGGGAAAACCCTGGACAGTTTATCGAAGGGTCAAAATACAGAGACAAGCGACCATTCACACTCACGATCACATCTAAAGACAATTTAAAATCCACTAATTTTATCATTAAACATTTTTAGACATTCATGATTAGTGACTGCTTTCTACTCTCACTCGTGGACAGAATACACAACTATAAAAGATTGATTAGGGAAAGATATACTTAAGATATTAATAATACATTCTATTTTACTCATATATTTATACGATTATAGAACAAAAGAGAAACAGGATGAGTCAACAGCAGCTGCCAGGCCACCTAGGGCCCTGCTGAGATTCAAAAATCATACCAACGATTTCATCTCACTCTCCCGTCCCAAGTGCCAAACAAGTCCTGGAGAGCTCACAGCAGCAGAGTGGAAGAGTTGCAAAAAAGCGAGACAGGCATAGAGCTCTCTCTCTCTCTCTCTCTCTCTCTCTCTCACTCAGTCTGACAGAGTGAAAATGAACAAGAAATTATGTGTTTGAAAATATTTGCCTTTTTCTTGTCTCCTTTCGAGTTGTGACATTAGTCATGTGGGACATCAATCATGCAGTGAGTTAATGACACATCCAGCCCATGAATCTTTCAGCCCCTTTCCCCAAACTCAGCAAGGCATGCTGGGGCTGTTCCTGCTTAGCAGCTGCTGGAGCAAGGCTGTGCCGAAGCCCGGGCGGATTTGCCAACACCGGCACTTTGATCTCAGCTTGTGGAACAGATAGCTGTGAGGCTGGGCCTGGATCTGGCTATGGGCTGGAGTCTGTATAGTGCACTACATGGTGCACACACACACACACACACACACACACACACACACACACACACACACACACACACGCACGCACAGAAGCCAAGTGCCACAGGCCCCACTCTCCCTGTCTCACATATGACCTGACAAACTGACCTATAACTTGCATTGCATTTACTCAGAGCTGTAATTACTATAACATTGTTTTTTGTGTGTAGAAAGCTTTGTGTTTTCCTTTTTTCATACTTAAAAAATACAGCATTCTGATTTTAAATCAAATAAAACAAATAAAATATAGCACAGCCTGAGTCTAGACATTCTACAGCACAGAAATGCCATGTTGTTGAAACAATTAAGAAACAGTTTTTTGCAATCACATGCAGCCCTACTTCCTATCCTCTTCATTCCCGAGGAGCCGAATTCCAGGAACAGTCTGCTCCATTCACTCTCCCTGGGCAGCTCCACTGACATACTTTCCCTGCTAATGGGGCCACCTGCAGGTCTGCGCTGGGCCCCGTCCGGACAGTGTCAGAGGGGAATGCAGACAGAGCAGGCGGTGGCATGGTGGTGCTGGACATCTGTGACTGGCACCAGCATAAGAGCTCTTTCATTTCCCCCTGTTCTGCTGAGTGCCATGGGCACACACACAGAGCTGGGCACGGGCACATGCCAGGGCACCAACACATGTCAGGAAATACTTTCTCTGTGATCTGAGTGAGTGGGGCTCGAGTCAATGCTCCCCTCATATTTGGACAGCAGTGCTGAAAGCTGCAGAGCACACAAAAAAGAAAAGGATCACCCAAAAATCCACTAATTTTATCCCTTAAAATGTTTAGACCAGACCAGAAAGACCAGAAAACTGATATGTACCAGTAATAAGATTCGATGTTTTAAAATGATTCTAGCAACTGGCACATTTCCAGCTTATCTAAATGTCCTTGCTTGTTGCTGCTTTTTATGAAGTAAAATTAGTTTTCAACATGTTGAAATTGTGTTCTTTTGCTGGAGGCAAAGTCAGTTCCATTATCTGTGCTGAATCTTCTTAACTCTGATGTGAAGAAAATATGATTTAACACAATACAGCATCATACGACACGATACGATGCAATACTTTACAATACTATACAACACAAAGTGACGCTATATGATGACACAATACAACATACTATACATGATATTGTATAATGCATCACAATACAACATGATGTGATAAATGATACACTATCACATGATACAATACTGTGATGTGACACAACAAAGGCAGTAATAACACATGATATGATACAAAACAATACAATACATTATGATGCAATATAATACATTGTCAAAATTATACCACATGCTACAATACAATATGACATATGATATGATACTAGCTGATATTCTACAAATAGATACAATTAGAAGGAAACAATATTAAATGATATACGATAAATATAGTAGATACCATACAATACAATACGATTCGATATATTACAATACGATAGCATGCAATATGATGCGATTCAAAGCGATGCAATGGGATATGATACCATGTGATACAATGCAAAACGATTTGTATATGATATATATAAATTCACAATCTGCCATAACTACACGCCATGAATTTAACAAAATAAGATTATAAGGTCATACATGTTAATACATCTAAAAAACTTTTTCGCATGTATTAAAATTCCGACTAGCTGCAACAAAGACATACTGTATTACACAACTTTTATAGCACTGAACTGTTAAACGATTTAACTGCCGATGTGAATGAACTCGAACTGTAACTTTCTCTGAAGAACTCAGAGTCTTCTACCAGAGGCTAAAAGCTCCATTTCAAAGCAGAGGACTGAGCAGGGCTCTTTCAACCACTCTGATTACAGGCACCTTGTACAATGATTGTGTTTTAATTTGTGTACTTAAAATGATAATTACAAAAATAAGACTCACAGTTGGAACCCTGTGATAAAAAAGGGCATTCAATTAACAAAGCCTGGGAATGCCCGCTACCTGGGGTGTAATTTCCTTAAAGACCATCCTCAGTCGTTAAAGAGGAGCGTGAGGGAGAAAACCCTGTGCAACCCTGACACACTGGGCCCTGCCTCCAGGCAGCCGTGCAAATTTATGGGTTTACTTGGCTCATTGCACCAGAGAATAATTAGACTTTTAAAACAAACCTGTAATTTTCGGGGCCTCTGAAGTCCGCGGTTCTATTCATATCATTTAGCCGCTCGAGTTATATGTCGTTTGTGGTTATGATTGCTCCTCAGGAACAGGAAAGGAAATAATTTTCATAACTACTGTCTAATGCTCATTTCACAATATTTGACTTTCTAATTTCACAAACACATGCAAAATAATGCAGTACATGCTACTTTAACTTGGAATTGTTGGAAATTTATAGAAAATATATAAACCTTTATATATTCTTGTGGTATACAAAAAGGTATATTTAAGTATGGAGTATTGACATTATATCCAGTAATATATTAACTCAACTACATCAGTGTTATATGTTTTTTTGCAGTGAGGCTTGTATTAGATGATCAGAGATTATTTCATATATAATATCTCCCAATTCTCTAACCACTGTCTCATTGATCATTGAGCCCTATGAGACCATTTGTGATTTGTGAATATGGGCTATACAAATAAAATTTGATTGATTGATTGATCATATAAACAATAATATTGATACTCCCATGACCACATACAAATACGAATATCAGCACTTTCTTCACAGCACTAAATTGCTTTTAATTATCTCATCATGGGACCATAATTCTTGTTGAAAGGCTACAAAACACACGCACGCATTTATGCACAGCTATACACAGTTCGCCAAACACTCAATCACTAAGAGGAGAAACCTGACTCTCCATTCAGAACAAAGTGGAAAAACGCAGGCTGAGTTAAGAGGGAATCAAAAGAAGAACGATTTAGAAATTCACGGGGATCAAATGGTAGCTTTATTAGGCGCTGAAGCTACAGGGCCGGGCCGAATGAAAGCCTGGTCTGTGCTGGGCCTTACTGGCCGGGTCAGGCGAGACACTGAGCGAGCGAAAGCACTCAGGCCTGGAGGAGCCTTCACACCGTCAACCAAACCCTCGGGGGTCATCCCACCCTCCTGCCTGAGCATACCGCTGCATTAATGTCTTTCTCAACAGGTACAGTGAGCACGGGGGCAGCCAGGTAACCCAACGCTGATGGGATCAGTCGGCCTCTCTGAAGGCAGGGCAGTCAGTTTTTGTGATCATCGTGTTAGCACCGTCTCTGATGAGATGGCAAGCTTTTAGGTGAATGGGCTAAATGAATGGGAAAAGCATCGCCCTGAGCAGCGATTGCAGGTGACGACAATTCAGGTCAAAGATTATCGCGAGTCTAGCAGGGTTGTGTGGAACAAATCCAATTTTGGCTGCTGGGACAGAAAGCAAAGCAGGCCAAAGAGGATATCATTCATAATTACAAGGCTTAACCAAAGCAAATGCCCCCCCACAGAGACTTGCAACAATGGCCTTAATTAAATTTTTTCCTGCAACCCCACCTCAAAGTAAAAAACATGGATGACAAATTTGGCATTGGGATTCCAGCTCATGGCTACTCTCGGTGCCAATTTCACTTTTTTGCTTCTTGCCAAGACAAATCATATTAACACATTACTAAAGAACACTAAACCTTTTGGCTACGCACCAGCCTACCGCTGCCAGTAAACTTCATTAAAGTGAAAAATGCTTTTAGGAAACCTTTCCTCAGTTGCAATTATAAATAAGTTCCTTCATGGAGCCCCCCATCATGGGTGGGCTAGCAGCCCAGGGGCCACTGGCGTGCAGACAACTGATCACTAGCCTGAATAGAAAGCAAGCCCAGGGAGCCAGCTCAAGTAACTGCTTTGTTACAGAATAAATGTCGCCAGCAACAAAGTTTACAAAGGACCATTTGTCAACATGTTTATGCAATAAAGGACTTTAACTATGGTGACGACAGCCAGGAAAAAATGTCTGAGTTCATCAGGGAGGGGAAAAGAGCCTGTTCTGACATAACACAAAACAACCTTGGTAAGACTGGCTAATAGTGCTTGGACTGAAGAGCACAACAGACTTTTGATCCAGTGTGAACATGTAAGGTGAGATGCCTGGAGCTTCTGAGTGCTACAATGCTGGAGACTTGCGCCAAAGGCGTCCATCTCTGCCTGCCGTCACTACTGATAAAACAAAGCCTTACCTGAGTTGCTTCCCCAATTAAATTTAACTAAAACACACTGAATATGCAATTCATAAGGAGCGTTTCGCAAAATCTGGCAACGCTCACAGTTTTTCCGCCTCCTTAAAGACCCCAGAGGTATGGGCAGGCACATAATAACATATTAATTTAGTCTTAAATTGCATTATTTATTGCTTCATTTATTTGCTTAAGAAGCACTCTCAGACATGGGGAACCTGCCTGCAAATGAGCAATCTATTGAGACTAATATGGAGGGGAAAAAGTCCATGCTGACTAACAAATATATTTGAGCAGATTGAAGTGGGCCCAGTAAAGATCTACAATAAAACAATGGTACAGCACTGAAAAATCTAAAAATTTATAATCACTGTAAAATGTAATGTTTCAAGTGTTTAACTAAAATTCCCGTATTGTTTGATATTCACAGTGGTCTTTGGTGCTATGGGCCTACATAATAGCTCGAGTGTTTCCCTATAGCGTTGATCTGCCCTAACATGGTGTGGAAGTTAACAGACAATTAGAGATAATGATCAGACATTTGGGAGCCATGAAATCACGTTTTGGATTAAAGAATACAAATCTGCATGTTGTGAAGACATGAGCACTGTCATTTCTGGGCTGTCAACATGTTTCCTCTTTGCACAATTTGTTCAGCACACCACTTCACCTCATTTTCCCCAAAAAGTTGGAGAACAAAGAGTTGGGGTACGGTTCTATTTAAACTGGTCTTTTCATATCCTCATCAGATAAGGAGAGCTGCAGAGTGTTGAGACCTACCGACAAAGTATTCAGACCTTTTCATCTGCAGCTGACCTCCTGAGACTTGCTAGGGACAGAGCTATGAATGAGGGAGTTGTTCGTCGAGGCCAACCAAAGGCAGTTTGCTGTCTTCTCGTCACGCCATCACTCAGTGATCCTTTCACAGGACACACCAAACCAATCAGCTGAGAGGCCTTAAAAAATCACCCTACCTGTCCCTGGTGATCGCAGGTCAGTTAGCGGACCCCTCCCTGATAGGCAGGTTCACGGTAACTGGAGAAAGGCCTTCATTTCAGAGAGGCCATTAATCTTTCTTCCCTTTCCCCCCTGACACCTGAACCAGACCCACCCAGCAGCCAGCCACTTCGCAACAGCCTCCTCTCTCGGCTCGATAAGATCTGATCAGAGCCGCACGGCAGGCCGCCTGCAGAGAACCAGCAGCACTCCGCTACCCCAAACACGTGTCAAACACACACACACACACACACACACACAAGTACACACTTTGTAAAAAAATACTATATATACTGACACAAACATACACTTTTTCTCAGCTTCCTACAGGGAAACCATCTGAGACTGACACTGACGGCAAGATGATCCCTTCCCCTCTCTCTCCCTCTCCCACACTCACATCTCTACCTGACAGTTTCTCTCATTGTAGTCAGACGCCAAACGAAAAGGAGTTGAGGGGTTTTAGAGATGACTTTCGACGCTCAGCACAAACGAGGCAACTTAAAGATGCTCCTGAGGATGGGGGTTTGCCTAAACGCACGTTTGTTTGAACACACACAGGTGCACTCACACCCAGATGTTATTCCTGTGTTACTGACACTAAAATGATGTTCCTCCCTGAAACCCCTGATACTGACACTTCCTCGTGAACCGGGTGGATGTTGTGATGACAGTAAGTTCAGAGAATGCCGATGATGCACAGTGATACGACAGCTTACAGCTGTGATACCTGTTTAGACAAACCCTCTGACAACAAGATGTGTCACTAAGCAAGGCTTTAGCACAGCCGATTCCCCCATAACAAGATGTGGATGTGCTTGCCTTAGAAGTATGGAGACTAGTCTCGAAGCCTCTCTTATGACGGTTAGCGCTAAGCCACAATGTTTACACAGCCCCTCGGGGGTATTTCACTTTCCAGCACCAAAATAGCAGTCATCTCCCAAATCTTCTTGTGAGGAGAGAAAGTCTCATTGATGGGGATAAGAGGAGAAAGGGACAAGACAAGCTTGGGGATTAGTTGCCCTAAACTCCTGCACAGCAAACTCCACCGTCTGGTACTGTGCACTGAGCCATCTTGACAGGAGGAGGACGTGTGGCATTTGAGGAGGTTAGATGTGGTCATGGAGCGTTGCTCAGTAGGGATTAGGAGGCGCGTGGCCCCTTCGCTTTTAATCAGACCCTTCCAATCAGGTCAGATTACAATGGGATAAGCAGCTTCAGCACATTGTGTGGTTAACACTCCTCTCTTAACGGGTCTCCCCAAAGTCCTCTCCCTGCTACTTGAGGTGGTCTGCATTATGTCAAGAGAATGCAAATTATGTTCGTAATTGCTTTTTACAAAGTAGGTTAGCCAGAAGTGATGGAGATCAACATCTAGAACATCATCTGAACATCTAGACATAATGTTCTCGGGACTTTCCAATGATTCATCTTATGAAGTTTGTGTAGTTGTGTAGTTTTTCAAATCCCATTTGTGTTACACCTTTTTTTTCAAGGCCTCAGAGAGGCTCCAGTCCCTTCACATCCTTCCTCTTTTTCTTCACACTACGGCCATTATTGCTGCCCCTTTTTCCCACATTTGATTCAAGTAGCTTAATATTAGGCAGGTTAGTCATAACAAATTTATATGTTCTGCCCATAAACAACAAAGATCTGGCCGTCAGCTAGGAAACTACACCTACAGCCTTTATTGGTAAAGAAAAGAAAATTGATGTCACGTCAAGCAGATCACAGAGGAGGGGTTTTGTCACAACTGGTTGTTTTACTAGTTGTTTCAACTTTGCAGAGCTTTTCTGAAGAGTTAGGTAAACAGTGTTAACAAGGCAGAGGTTTTTCACGGCCCGACTGAACAAAAGCCAGAGACGAGGCACTTTGCCTGTGCTGCCATCCCGCACGATCACTACTCTTAATCTGGGAGTCAGGCTGCATACCTTCTGATTTCTCTGTTAGGAACGTGGGGAGAAGAGGGGCCTGTGGAACTTCAAAGGGGCAGGGAGACGCACATGGCTGCTAATTTTTCAGACTGGGCATATGTGGCGGAGAGCTTGGATTTGAGGCTCTCCTCTTACTTCAAAGCCGGCCGCCTTAAAAGGTCTGGCTGTGTTTTGACGTGGATCTGCAGAGGTGAATGAGAATCAAGCACCCGCTGCAGACCCTTCAGAAGTCAGGCTCACTCTGTTTAACCCCCCCTCCACCCACTACCCACCCCGGTTCTCCCTCTGCACACACTCTCCTCCCTGCCTTGACAAAGAGAAGAAGAAAAACAAGAAAATTCAATAATGCCTTGGAGAGGCAGGATTACCTGAGGAGACGCCCGTGCTGCTACGCCGTGAGTGAAATCTCACGTGCCCTCCTCTCCTTATGCTCCCACCACATCCCTCCCTCTTTTCACTCCTCTCTCCCTTCTACTCCCTAGCCTGGCTAAAGACAGCCCTCAAAAAAAAAAGCACATCAAAACTCTGCTTTGATGCCATGGCAGGCAATTAACCCCTCGGGTCCAAAATTACAGATTGCCGGGGATGTGACACATTTTAGATGGGTGGGGTGTCAAGTGTTCCTGTGCCCGCTCTGGGGGGTGTGCGGAACTGGGATGGGTGGGTGGGTGTATTGTTTGTTTGTTTTAAAGCAGGCTACTTCTTTAATGAAGCGATGCCGTGGCAGATTTGAGACAACCCATTTCTGTCAGTTTGAAAAGTAAAGTAGGGTAAACCTCTAGAGAAAGGGCTAGCTTCACCGGAGGAAGTGTGTGCACTCGATTATTTGTTCTCCTGCTCACTTCTGATGAACAATGCTGCAATACGGCAGGAACAAAGGAGCCAGGCTCCTTGCGAATTTTGATTAAGATGTGGGTGTAGCCAAACAATGATGAGGTCTATCTCAATTTCAACTGTGTTTTTGTGTCACCCGCTCTTCTTTTGTTGCTTTGCATAAGAAATAATTAGGCTTGGGGCTGGAGCAGCAGCATTGGATGGAGCTGGCAGATAAAGCTGATAGCGTTCCCCTGACTGGTGTAGGTGATAAGGTCCATCACTGAATGCCATGTGCTGTTTTGGCGCCGCGAAACGATCTGCGAAATGACTCTATTTTGAAAACTTGTCCGTCACGGGGAAGGTGTGTAACAAGCCTTGCCAAGTAATGCAGTAACACTGTAGTGGAGGTGCGACAAGCGCTACACGGTGTGACAAGAAAGGCCTAGTGTGAGCCCAGTCATCCAGTGTGTGCCGTGACTAGTGACCCTTGGCAACAGGGGCTGTCTGTCTGATAAAGTGCTGTGGCTGTTGCTGTCCACGCTGCTGACATTAAACACATCAAAACACCTGAGACCTTCTTCGCGTGGCATTCAGCCCCAGCAGTCTGTGCACAGCAGATGAAGCACAGCACCCGCCAAATAAGAAACATAAGGATGAAGATCTACAGACACACACAGACATATGCACACAATTCAGCAGTTTTTGCTGTATTATTGGTCTCAGACAGGACCTAACACTGCTATCTCTCATGGTGAACGGCTTGCACCCTTGGGTTTTCCGGAGAGTTAGCGTTTCCTTCAGTCATGGCAGTGGGCGTCTTCAACTCTGCCTCTCGTATGGCCTCTCTGTGCACTGCCAGACATTCACTTGCACAATTACCTTAGTTCAAGCAAACATGCAGCACTCTGATCTCTCAGCAAGTATCACAGCAGTGGGCTACACATCATCAATCTGCAGTTTTTCCTCTGCCGACGACCAATGAGTCATTTTTTCCCCCCTCACTGTTGTCTCCCTGGCTTTTTATCCTGCCAGATAAAGGCAAAAGGCTTGTGATCTCCTCAAGACATTGTTTTACTGAGGGCTTTTCTCGCCGCCCTCCCCTGGCAGACAGTGAGATTACACAGTGATTATAGGCAACGCAATATTGTATGACAGCCTCCTCCACGTGAGGGACTTACAATCATGTTTCATTAATTCAGCTTGAATGAAGCCTCATTTCAAGCATTGAGGAGCTTAAGATTTATGTGAAATTAATAACATAACAGATGTCTTCGGAATATCTTATTTCTGGTATAAATAAGAGAAATCAGATTCTTATAAAAATACATTCATGAATAAATAAAAGCTTTAGACAAGTGTTTAACCGGGCTTACAAGGATGGTAACCAGGAGTTCAAGAGCTCCTCATTTACATCATGCATTATCAGCTACCAGAGGGGGTGTCAAGTGAAAGATTTGTATCAAATGGCCTTATTTAACACTGCCTCTCTGCTTTAATACTGGCAAGTCATGACAAGCATCGTGTTGGTTATTTCAATCGAATGTAATCACCCGGGGATCTTGCTGAAACATGGTTTGCATCAGAGTTTTCCTTTTTTTTTACATTAGTTGCTTTACTTCTCATCTATTCTTTTCTTCTGTAACAAAATGCATCTGTGTTTCAAAACTGTCTCATGCACTTTGTTGAAGCTCAGGGAGCTCTACACAAGATAGCCTCAGGCCACAACGGCTGTACTCCCGTTCCCTTCTGTATGCACTGTCTCCGCGTAAACTAAATATGGGGACAAGAGCAACCCGCAACCCGCTGTCTTGCATGGTGCTGCCCTCCCCAGGTACTCCACGAGCGCAGCTCAAACAGAGGCAGTGGGGAGACAGTGTTTCTCTGCTCTTCAAAGAGGAGGAAAAGATAAATCATTCAGGTTGGGCTTTTGTTCCAATATACCACGGAGTTGCGATCACAATCCCTTTTTCCACTCCCTTTGTTTCCCAGAGTAAAGCGTCTGGATGTGACAGTGAATCTGACTCCTTTGGCAGGTTGTTTATGCAGCTCAATCACTATAATCCCTCAAATTTGAAATGACACCACTGACGTGCTCACTTTTAGAAAAGTGGAGCTGTGAGATCTTTTTTGTGCAAAAGCTCAGCCACATGTCATCTAAGAAACAAACTATACACACGCACACATACACTGTATATTACCAAAGACTTCAATATATAGATATATACTGCAGATAAGCTATGTGCTTTCTCAAAGTGTTCAATAAAGGCATAGAGTGACAGAACAATAAGTGCAAGCTCCAAGATGAAATGTCATTAAAATATGATTAATAGAAGTTAAACTGACAAACTGACAATGATCATTGTTATTTTGGAAGCTATTTGAGTTGAGGCAGATTGCGGTTTACTCTGTAATTAATTTAATCACATTTATTCTGCTCCACTAAGTCAGTTCAAGCATGAATTCAAGTTTTTGTCATCCTCACTGAAGAGGGCCTGTATTTATTCACGCTCTCCATCATAGAAGTGAACCTTGTGTATGTCTTTGTCAGGCGGAGATGCTGAGCTGCCGTCTATGCCAGCCTGCCATCCAGCCTGGTTAAGTCGTTTAAAGGAATACAATACAAACAGAAGAAAAAAAACAATAAAGGAAAATCAGAGTTATTAAATTGGATATTGCAGTAATGCATAATCTAACTTCATCTCAATGAATCCGATGGAAATTCTTTGTTTAGCCAGAGAGAGCTGAGGCACTCTAATAATTGAAAAACCAATTCAAATTTATATGAGCGCCGGGTCGGTACAAAAGTGGGCGGATGGAAGAATGAGGTGTAGGAGTGCATTAATCTTTATAACATTATTATTTTTTTCTTCATTTCTAGAATAACAATTGTCTGATGTATAATAGGATCAAAGTGAGTTTGCTAATAATGTCTGAAGAAGAAGGGGCTTACAGTATGTCAGTCAAACACTTTCTAATGGTGTCTAATTCAGTCTGTACTCAGCAACCCTTTGCACTGCTCGCTCTGCTTTACACATCAATGGGCACAGTGGCCCTCCAGCTCCTGCCGAGAACACAGTCGGGCAGAATAAAACACAGCATTGTACTAAACTGCCTTTAATCTATTCACTGTTAGGCTTTGGTTAATGTTCAGCATGTCTGTTTTATAATTACATCCAGACAACAACTAGAACAACTCCTAACATTCATCGTACATTCTTGCTACATCGCACCATCACACCATGGGACTTGTAAAGAGAAGTCTCTTTAAAGAGGCCTTTTCGCACGCCAGCACAAACTCCGTTTTTCCCTTTGATTGACATCCAGATACTTCAGGTCATGGAGGTCAGTCCGGAGATTCGGGGCAGGTGGTGAGGCAAGTGATGGAGCATCAATGTGACATTGTGTTAATTTACTAATAAATAGGGAGAGGGGGGTGACAGGAGGTCCAGACGAGGGGAAGTGCTCCCGCTCGAAGCCCCAGGGGCGATGTGTGGAGACATGGAGCCCCAGAAGCTCTGGCCACTTGCCAGTGTTAACTGTACTTCTCCTGCTCCTCCCTGCTGAGAGAACATCCATCTCCCTCCCCGCCTGACACTCCGTTTATTCCCACATTCATTTGTCATGTCCCCAATCAGCTGGATGAATAGAAGCGCTCTGACCATGATGGATGGTGATTCTAATTAAGACCAAAGAAGAAAAAAAGGCTACGTTGAACTTGAGATGCTATTTCCCCCTTTTTACCCCTCCTTCACCCTTTCTGTTTATCTAATACGAGGTTATCCCTCCATCTTTTTTCCCCTAGCTGGTGGTGAGTGGCCTTTACGGTCATTGCCAATCAGCTGTAGGTCATCGGAGAGAGACAGAGCATCGGGATGGGGAGTCAGTGTGGGGACGGGGGGGCCAGCTGAAGTAACTCTGGACCCAGGACGCTTTTGTTTGTTTGTTTGCTGTGTTTAAAACAAAGAGCGCATGGCATTGAGAATTCTATCTGAAGGAACTCCCCTCAGAGATTAGTTATTCAAAGGCATGCAAATGACATTGCCATGTGCTGGTTTACAAGGGGGTTGTGTTCATTTTGGATCTGCTTAATTGCTTCATTTCTAAAATAACTTCTCTGTTGTTTACCAGTACAATACAGATAAAGGCTGTGAAGCACATTTGATGCATGCTTTTTCTTCTTTTTTTTGCATTGTGTGTGCATTATTTCACTGGTTCGTCTACAATGTGTTTATCAAAAATTCATAGGCTGCTTAAAAAAACAGAGATCCTTCTGACAGCAAAATTGCAAACATGTAGAAAAAAATGGAAATTAAAATAAATGAGTTTAGACCCATCTTGAACTTCTAAAAATCACCCAAGCATTGTCTGTTCTGCAGACACAAGAGGTTGTAGGTTCATTTTATTCCCATTTGGGCTGATTACTTTACCTCTAAATATCATTCCAAAAGAAACTATATAATAGTTTACCTTAGAGTGCATATGCAGCATGATTAAATTAGTTTAAGGGAAAAGTCAGTTCTTTTAGCTTTATTTATTAATAAGGATTTAAAGTGTTATTATATTATATTATAATTTAATGAATGTATGAGAAACTTATTTAGCAAAGACTCAATTCTGCTCAAGACCGAGCTAAACCTGGAAAACCAGCAGATAGTAGCATCATCAACAGCCTCATCTGACATCTGACAAAGACAAGCAGGGCCCACCATTCCTTAGAGGTTAGTGTAATTTAGAAAAAGAAAAGAAAAAAGGAAGTTGTCTGATAACCTATATGATTTATTTCTCATAACTAATAGTTATGACAAATATTGCTTCTATCCCTGGCTCAGGCCCCATCGAATTTAGTTATTGCAGTTTGTCTTGGTTTTTAGCTCCATTTAGTTTTTTCTCCATATAAAAAAAACATGTTTTTAAAGAAATTATACATGTAGCAAAATTATTGTACACAGTTAATATGCTAAGAATTTGGACCAAATAGGAGGTTATTGCATTTTTACTCCATTTTGCCAACACAACAACCCAACAGCATCCACATTTTCAAATCCATGTGAGATAAAAAAAAAAAGATATACAATAGTGAGAGGAAGTATGTACAGACATTGCCATTATGCATGAGGTTACATGTGAACGTGATATTGGGCATAATCCATTTCAGGAAGCCCGGCAGCACTTGTGTCCAAGAGAGTTAATCACCTTGGTTAGGTGCAGCAAGGCCGGATAGAATTACAAGGAAGCAGCATATCTGTGGGAGTAAGCCATGCGTGACATGCCTGCACTCCTTTAAACATGCAATGCCAGCAGGGGCCTCAGCATTTTTAAATCATTGAAAAGAATCAATTATTGTAAATGCAACAGGGGCAGTCAAGCATGTGAGATTTAACATATCTTCACAGTTCAGTTTGGGGAGCCCGGAGCAGCATTTGGACTATCTATTGTGAGATTCTGTACGGTAGCCAACATTATTCTGAACTAATTCAACCGGAATTCATGGCACATTCATACCCCTAAAGGATCCTGGATAAATCTGTAATGCATCTTTTGTGAGAAACATATAATATAAGCCGACGAAGAGAGTCCGATTTTTAGCACTTCAGTCAAAAGAAACCACAATAACACCACTGAATATTTATGATACCTTGATAGCACATTTACTTTCAACAGCAAATGGGTTTTGAATCATTTTTTATATTGTGAGAGGCAGTAGTTATATTCTTACCGACCCCAGAGGGAAGTAGTATGAGACTAGTCGCTGTCCTCAAACCTTTCCCTAAGCCTTTCAAAATAACCCCAATATTGCCCAAATATTCTTATTATGTACATCACATAACCTGATTTACTTCCAATCAGCCCAGAAGCCTTACTTCAGCTTTATATCAGCAGTAACATGCCTAATCCCATGTTAAACGGAATAACACATAGTAAAAGGACAAAGTAAACATCATCCCGTGGTCAAGGACTAAATCCCTTTTTCCATGTCCGTCCTAAGTGGACAAGCGATGTTATTTATTGCGAAACAAGGCGGGGACAAGGATCAGAGCTCCTCTTTGGGCGCCATCTGAGGGCCGAACCACTGTTTTCGTATCATATCCTAGTGTATACAAGCTGTAAACCCGCGTTGGTATGGCCTAGGCCCTGTTTTAACACTTGTATATTGGTCCTTTCCTTGATCAGACACACTCACAAATATTGATCGCTGCAAATTTCGGACATTGTCCCCATTGCCAAAACAGTAACCTTGAAAAAAATGAGGGGTAATGCAGAAGAGGATTGCCTGTCTAGCTCTGTGTTGTGGAATGACACCCACACACACACATACACCCTTCTCTTCCTCACTGGCTCTGTAGGCTTATGGTGGCTGTTCTTGTTTGAGGGACATTGCTTGATCATTCATTATTAGCTCACATCTGTCAAACCAAACAATGAATAGACTGTGCAGAATTGATGACTATATAGAAGTGCATATGAGCAAAAAGACTTTCATTTAGTGCCCTACTCTCCATGTAGGAGGTGACAGCCATGATGGATATGACACTACACACCAGATTTATCTTGGAAATGGAATAATTATGCATTTAATGCATGACTGGTGGTCTGCATTTATACTGATAGCTAACAGGGCAGGCAGCAGGATAAGCAGAGGGGGTTGGACAGTCAAATCCCTGAGGCCTTATAGCCTTGGGTCCCATTGGAAATCTTTAACTAGTGGAAAATACATTTTCTTGGTCAAGGTTAAGATACAAGTCTACATATACCCAGTGACACCCTGACAGAGTCACCTCCACAGGGACGGTCGGCTCATTGCAAGGTGACCTTAGCACAGCTAATGGTGACTAATACCCCTGTAGAGGGAAGCAAAGGGTCATAACACACCACACCACTTTACAGGAGAAACGACACAGAGACATTGACGATCACCAATCAATATGTTGCACTGCAAATTCCTCCATCTTTCTTTGTTCCTCTCTACAAGATCGGACAGAGAGGCACATAATGTAGAAATAATGTAGATTTCCATCCAATCTCCAGTGAAGGCAGAACATAAACACCTTGCATGTAAATGCTCACTGTTTCAGGAGAACGAGTTTCCATTACAAGTTCTCAGTTTGGCTGCTCTGCTCAGGGAACTGAACAAACAGCTTCACAAGCAACGCTGCCGTTATAATTGAATGTGCATTTCCCAGACATCAAAATGATCTGAATGGGGCGGTGGAGGCCTTTCTCTTCATTTTGCCTCAACTGAACTTCACACAGGGTTCCTCTCCTCATGCCGTGGGGGGAGAATGGAATCCATCAGTGGTGTCGCTGAGTGTTTTGTGTAACACTAGACAAATAATCCCTCCTTCTCAGGGGCATGAATGTATTTTTACAGGTATCCGTCATCCAAGTGTCAATCCATGCCGGCAGATTTCACACGCCACTGGCACCACCTCACCTCCGCCTGCTCGCTTCCTGATTGCATAAATACTCCTGGTGACACAGTGGACTGCATCCAATTCCACACCCGCTCAGACATCTCAGGCAAGTACATGCACAAGGTGGGAGGCAGAGGGGGGAGGGCGGAGAAAACTAAACATTAAGTAATAAGCACAGAGAGCCAGTTAAGGACAGGGTGAGGCTTTCATCTGCAAGACTGGCTTCTCAACTCCTGAACTGTGTGTGTGTGTGTGTGTGTGTGTGTGTGTAAGATGAGCATCATGAGCATAAGAATGAGAGAGGAGAAATGTGTCATTTGGGAAAAGGGTCATCAGTGTGCTAGCTAAATACCCTGCACCTCAAAGACAGCTACTCTGTAGTCTGTGATTAAAGTAATTGTGGTCATTAGCCATGCATTTGTTTAATAATAAATTCCCACAGGCTTAGAACGATCACGCTGTTGTGTTTGAGGCCTTTAGAAAAGCCACAAATCCACCCTGGCGCTAAGCTATGTACAACAAATGTTACAATGCCAAATTCCAGGTACAGGATGATGAACAGCAGCTGAATGGGAAAACGGGTTCAAATCCATCTGGCAGCTTCCTATTCACTTCTACTCCTGTGGTTTTTGGAAGTATGCGGCGGTGGCACGCTGTCGTAGCCTTTGATCAGCTGATGGAGACAATGAAGCTCTCCTCAGCCCCATGGCATGAGGGTTTTTACCTGCTGCTAAGTCAGGTATCACAGCCAGGGACCGAGCACCTTAAAGAGGCTTTAACCCTCCTCTGGATCAGCCTGACATTATTCATGTGGGCTGGGTGAGGATTTGAGTCCCTGCTGTGGCACAGCGTCTTTCAAGTCAGGCTGTTTATGAGAATATGGAGATGGGTTTTGCGTGCTCGTGGGTGTTCCTTAAAGCAGCGATACGACCTCAGGCTGGGCTTGATCCCTGACGACTCAGAATCTACCTCTCGATGAATCTCTTGTAGCACACTTAATACCCAAAAGAACATGGTGCACGAGGCCCCTCATCTTGGTAACAGAAAGGAATTTGAGAGCAGATTAATATTATGAACAGTAATATTCCCCCGGCGGCATCTGCATGCGCCAGGGATTACAGGGCTCTGGGGTGATTACCGACAGGGGAAGAGGGGTTACAAGTCCAAAAAACTTTTCATTTTCACCCAGGGCACAAGAGCACACACATAGCAATACATATAAACACATAATAATAATATGGGTGTGCATGTCCGCATAAATGGGCCTCTTTATGTTCATCACGGCAATATTTATTTAAATCAGTTCTGTGTCATGATGCATGGATCACATTTTCTATCATATTAACCTATTGCCTCGTATTGCCTTGTATCTTTTTGTGTCTTTTATCTATTATTTTGAGATGATTGATGATGAATTCTGCATTCCTGCATATAGAGACATACTGTAGATTAGAGATGTTATATAATAGTGCAATGCCCATTCTATATTCTAGTCGGTTTGGAATGGGCTGTATGCTTGGCCTGTGGTAATGCTGGTAGCTGTTTTCTTTCTGAAATTGTAAAAGTGACCTGCAGTAGCTGTGCAAGTAAAGACTAGCAGTAGGACTCAGTCCACAGAAATCTGAAGCTGCGCCACTGCTGTTGTCTTGGTGTGTTTATCCAAAGTTCGGTGAAGCTCCACACATTACGCAGAACCCCAAACTGGAGAATATGGTGTCATTGTCGTGTATTGATCAACAACGTCACTTATGTCGATGAGTACCAGCTGATGTAGTAACAGAGCCTGCTCACCTGCTTATGCAAAGTTTATTAATATTGAACATATCATGTGTCTAAATCTGACCAAATAAGACAAACGGTTCTACAGACACACAGACATTTAGCAGGTAGAAGTATATAACATACTACGAGATGGACTGCATGGGCCTATTGAGCCTACATGTCATACCAGGCTACAGGTCAGAAGTCTTCTGTCAGATGCACAGAAAAATGGAAAAAGGAATCAATTAATCTTTCTAAATTAAAGGTTTAGACTCATCCAGTAGCGAACACACTCATGGCGTTCTTTCTAGAATGAGATCAAATAATGTTCAGAAAGTCCATCCCAACACTGTTGCTGAAGTTATATATATATATATTTATATGTTAAACTGCCAAAAGTTAACCTTTGGCAGTTTAATTTTTGTTCCATCCAAGTTAATTCACTGAACTTAAAATGCACTGAACTTAAAATGCTTTAAAAAACGGGAAAATGGGGCTGTTTAAAAGTTCTAAAACTTCAGGCCGGTAGTGTACCATCAGGCCTATTATTAATAGTACCTATAAATAGTACCTTTACAGTAGCCACCTTTTGTGATTATTTAATCTTTTTTTTTTCTCCTTGATGTTTGAGTACACTATTAGTTTAGTGAATTAGGAAAGGAAGCATACAAGGTGAAAGGTAGCACAGCTAATCTCCCACAGGACTGCATCAGAGATCCCTCAGGGCTCTGTGTCCGGCCCAATGTAGATACCAGTTTTCAGTGAGGCATGAGGACCTGCCAGGCTTAAGGCCCCACTCACTCTAAGCCTCATTATTTCCCCTGCCACCAGGCCGACGCCAGGCCACGCGTGCAAAGCAAGCCAAGGAAATCGCCTTCAGGACCTGTCTTATGATAGAAGACTCAGCAATTTCCTCAGCACCTTTCGCGTGAGGATAACACACGGTCCACTTTGGCCATGTGCAACCAATAAGTCAGCCTAATGAAGGCCAGGCCCGCAGACAAAGGGGGGGCAAAAGAGAGGGCTGAAACGGGCCTCTCATGTCTGAAATTATTCGGGGGAAAGTAGTCTGACACGCTGTTCTGCTGCTAGGTGGTGGCGTGAAAGAAAAGAAACAACACTGTTTCCATTTAGACCTAAGTTGGAATCACAGAGCGCCAGAGATTGCACACATTTGTGAGGGGAAAAAACAGCAGAATATTCCCCTTCTTTAGACTGTGGTGTTGACTTTGTAGATTCCACAGGGTCTCGGGGATTGAGAAGAGGAAGGAAGGCAAGGGGCTCTGCAGTACACCGGCATGCAGAGTCTGAGTTTGTCAGCAGCTCATAAGCCTGAAGTTCAAAGAGCAGTTTGATAGAAAAGCTGTCTTGGCAGTGGTTTCCTCCCGCGTGTTTGCCTGCAGACTGCTTCCGTCCAACTGCACCCAGTAGTCATCAATTAGAAAACTGAAGGGTGCCGTCCGCACACAAGCACAGCCATTATTTGGATGTGAGTCAAGCAGACAGTAATGCTGAAAGGAGTTCAGGCCTGCAATCATACGGGACCAATAAACAGCAATGTAACATGACAGGTGCGTTTACTAGACTTCTACATTCTTTGTTGGGTTTGTTTGAACTTACTCAGCAAAACAGTTTCACTTGCAAATCCCCCATAGTATTTTGCATACAGACACAAAATAGAAATGACTTGTATTTTCCCAGCAACAGATGATTAAATTAAATGTACCGTGGCCGAGACGTCTCACACAACCGCATTAGCGGGAAACACTAATGCAAAAGCCAAAACATGAATGCAAATGTGACAACACAAATACAAAAGCCACAACACAACTACAAAAGCCACACAATGACAACTCAACCACAACAGAAGTGACTGACAATGGATGTTGACAATGAAACATGCAATTATGAAATATGTGACTGACAAATGAGCAATGTTCTTCATAGTCTTTATAATTTCATTTCTAGGTACTTTGCCATCAAACCTTTGGATATTATGCTGTGCTGTGCGATTAGCATTAATGCAAATTAATAGCATTAATGCTAACTTAGTATTAGGCTAAAAACATGGTGTAAATGACGCAGTTTCGAGTCGAGTTCGACTGTCGGGGCTTACAGACACTTGGATGACACCACAGGAGCAGTATGGAGGCATTTTATGTTATTTTTTCTGTTGTTTTGTACGTTTGAAGAATCAGTCGCCATTTACTTCAATTGTATTGGATTTGGCTGCAACGCTGTTTACCCCTGAAACTCCAAAAGTGTTTTGTGGACTCAAACACTTCACCCACTCAATATATAATAAATATTCTCACATTGATACATTTTAATTGGATTTTGAACATGACTAGAGACACAGCATCAGACTTGGCTCATTGTGTGAATAAGCAATTCAATTTAAAGGCTTGTGATATGTCAGCGTGTGTCCTCTTCTTGTTTCTGCTGCCCACAAGTGGTCAAAGATTCAGTTACTGCAGGTTTAAGGTGGAGTATTAGTCACATTTACAAAAATCCAAACTTGCAAAGGAAAATAACTAACAACTTTTTTACGATGGTATAATATATAGACACACAACAGAATTCCAAGTTTGCAACAGAAACGTGATAAATTAAAAAAATCGAATAAAGGTAAATGTTGCTCAGACCTTTCACCAAAATATCCCTTTAAGTCCTGTGTCGGGGAAATTCACAAAGCTTGAGATGTATTATTACTGGAATAATTACTTTGCACACGGCGGCCCGCACCTGCGGAGGGTGACCTGTGTGACAATTCCATGCAACACCTCTCCAGCACTTGGAGGAATTTGTTTTCATCTCCCGCTGGCCGTCTAAATCACCACTGTGCAAAGAGAGTTCACTGTCACTGCTCATGTTTCAGAACTGGAGCTTTAAAAAGGATTGTGTTGCAGCCCAGTAACTGTCTTTATGAGTAGGAAAAAAAGGGATTTAGGCGAATTCAGACAGACTTCTTGATCAAAACAGCACTGGTTACACTTTACTCCCCTGTCCCAGTTTTTGGGGGGATCATTTGTGCACTGAGATAACAATAACCACCCAACGGAGTAAAGCTTTTACAATATGTCATAATATATCAATCACAGCTGGCTATGTGAAATGATGACAGGATTAGCATTTAGGACACATCATAGCAAACCATCTGTTACAGCTCTGAATCTTCTTTAATCCCTTGATCTTCTATTGACAAGTTACATATCTGCAATGAGATACACAGATAAAAAGATAAAATACTGATTATAAAATAACATCAAATGAGAAATCATCAGTTGTATTTTGTTAAACATCAAACCAGAAAAACAGCTTTCAACATTAACTACAACAGAGAAAAGTCTGACTTTATTATTCCTGGTAGTTTTAATGACAGTAGTTGTGGGATTAGAAGCGATGTGAATGGAAACTGTGGGTAACAGTGAAAGGGAGTGATACAAGTGCAAGAGATGCTGTAGAAATCGATATCCCGTCGCATTTACATCGCTTTGATCATGTAGTACGGCAGGACCGGGAGATTAAGCAATACAGATTCTGCCTGACAGGCCGATCATTAACACTAGTTTGCAATCTGCCCAAGCATCCACTCATCCCGTCTAACACCTCAGGAAAGACAAGTGTTCTACATAAGTGAATTTAGGAGGGCACGTGTAAGACAGTGGCTGTAACAGACCAAACAGCGCGCTAGGTGAGTGTTGTCGGTGTAAATCATCGTCTAGAGCCACTTTGTTGCAAAAAGAGGTGAAGGTGTAGATCGAATGCTGCGATTTCTCTTGAAAGAATAATCCTCACATGCTGTCGATGATGACAGATGGAATTTGGCTCAACAGCAGCGACCATAACAAAAGGGTGAACTTTGCCCCTTGTCTCTGCAGCCAAAGGTCCCAGTGTTCACCCACTTCCCTCTAATCCAGTCAAGGGTCATTCTGCTTAAATGATTACACCCACTGATCCAAGGACAAAAGTACTATTTCATATGTCACTCATATTCACAATGATCTACATAGGATTTTTCTGGCTACGCTCCGCCTTGTCTAAACACACACATGCACGAAATACAGTAAAAATTGAATAAATCAGTTCTGAATAAGGCCCATGTGTGGAAAACACTGCCCCTGATACATTAAAAAGATTTGAATAAAATGATGGTGGATTATACTTTGATATCAGCTCCTATACTATTGTGCGTTTGAGGGGAAAACACCTGCCCTCTATCCCAATAGGATCAGCAGATTAATCTTGGTAAGACGTAAGACACACACAGATGGTCAGACAGGAAAAATTAGAAAAATATGCAATATGAATACATTTGTCTTGCATAATATCAAATATGATTCATCTATCACGTAGATAATGGCTTGATGCATTGGTGTACTTAGCAAAGAGACAAAGTTAATTTCTTATAGGCCAAATATTCCGACCAAGATCCCCAGTAATAAAAATGATTCTTCTGGGAATATTATATAAATTAAATGTAAGCCATCTATCTGGTTTGCATAGTAATGGCACTGGGGCTACCGAGTCCTTTGATTCATTTCTATAGTCACATTTCAATGCTGCAAACACAATGCACTCAGGAAGATATGTTGCCACCTGCCAAGTGTTATACAGTATATTATTTTATACAGTGATAAATACACCCTGATGGAAAAATCAAACAGAGACCGGGAGATTACTCGTCTTTTGCTGCTTGTTTTAAAGTGTGGGTTTTTTTTCAAAGCAAAAGAGCCTGTTGCATGAGTATCACCATTCAGACGCGTGACTGTTGTTTATTAGGACGAAGACTGAAAGGTGATACAGTGATCTGGAGCGGCACGATCACTGCTCCCCAAAGGCCGCTGGGCCTCAGCTTCCTGACAAAGGTCTTTTTCAATATCCTGCAAACACGGACGGCGGCGGCGTGCGTGCAATCCGGTACTTAAAACACAAGGGGGGCCTATAAGATGCAGGCAAGGCCCTACACAAGGGGACTCAGATCACAGGTATAGAAGCAATAGGAGGAGGCACAGCTTCCGTATAGGCAGAATAACGGCTCATACATCGACACATCTCCCCTGACACATGACACAACAAACCTGTTTTCATGCAGCGGAGGCTAGACACTGGACAAACCATGAAGTTCTTTTCATTTTTGTGAGGAAAAGGGGTGTTTTTTTGGTTGAAATCCATTACTTTTGAGAACTTCAACACACTCACCTTAGGGCAAAAGTTTTGAAGGCTAAAAATCAGTAGTCATGCCACCTTCTTTGCAAACAATACAAAATCAATACCTACAAATATGCCATTCTTTTATTTCGGTTTCTGGCACTAAAACCGACTTATTTCTATTGGACTAGTCTTGTTATCAGAGGTTTATAAAGGATAATCAGACTGGTGGGTTTCTAGGAAGCCAGTGGGGAACTTGCCAGAGGAGGAAAAATAAAACTGAAATCCAACTCTCTCTCACTAACAAGGTGACACGGGGTCAAAACAAAAAGAAAAGAGAACGTTTATTAAATCAAGCTCCCTCACCTTTGGAGGTGACACCAAGCTTGTTATTGACAAAGTAAAGGAAATTCACTTTTGTTCGGAATTTGCGACAGTGGGCTCAAACCATAATAAAGAGTGACCTGTTGAGCTTTAAAAGGCATTTCTGTTATCTTCCAGGAAGCAGGTCTGGTAAGGTGACTGCGGTGATTTGTTTGAGCGGCTTCAAATGTGACTGATTTTTCACGGGTGGAGATGTAAAAGGGGAAAAAGATGAAGTCCAGCTGTTGAAATTTGCTGTTTTATGTAAAGTAGGCACGCAGAAAGATACACATCAAATCAAATTAAGTCTGTCTGTGAGCTGTAATCGGATTAAAGCTGCCTACCTGGGTGTATTACTCTTTCTCTGAAGAACCCTGAGGGACAACTCACTCCAGGCCTCATCTGACTGCTTTACGGTGTTTATGACAGTGAAAGACTTTGATTTGAATCTGTTCTCGTCTCTCAGATGAAGACGCTGCTTGGCAGAGAAATGTGTCAAAAGGAGGGAAGGCAGTTTTAAGCTGGAGAACACCGGGGTGCTGCCAGACCTGGCCGATTTCTTCTTTTAATGAATGAAAGGGAATGATAGTGAATCTGATTTCCCAAAGGGTCTCTGTTGTTTTGGAAACACTACTCATTCTCTTTTAATGGACTATTACTTATCTTCTAATTGTTTTTTTTTTGTTTTTAATTACACTCCAAGGGGGGAAAAACACAATTAGCATAAGAAAACTGGTAACTGTTAATGTATGAACTATGGCTGTGGTGGGACTCCTGGATTATCAGCCAAAATATGTTCAGTGAAATTGTCCCTGTGAAGGATGAACAGTGGGGTTAAGTACTGATTATCATAGGGTTCACTAATACTGGAGACAAGTTTCCAAAGCCAACACGTGCAAACAACATGTACCAAGTTACTCTACAAACATCTGCATGTCTGCCTGTATTTGGCTCACACATCTCAAAAATCGTTCAACTTATTAGCTTCACACTTGGCACGTGTATTCTCAAGGGCCCAGGGACATGCAGTGTCAAATTTTGACATGTGATACATTCACTATCGATAAAAATTAAGCAATATATGTGAAGTGAATCCTTCAAATTTATATATAAAACACATACATGAACAGTAATAAAGCAATTTTCGTTTAATTTTATGAAAAACATTGACTATAAATCTTCATTGCAGATTAACCAGGTAGGATGAACACAAAGACTGTTCATAAAAAGCTCTGCACACAACGTCCAGCACACAAACAATAAAAAGGGAAAGTATTTTGAAGAACTGCGTGAAGAGGACTCACTAACGAAGAGGAAACATTCTGAAGTAGCTCCAGAGCATTAATACAGGTCAAGAGAACAGTCCTTTCCAAACAGGCATGTTGAGAACAGGCACTGTAGTAATAGCTAATCTGCCGCGCGGGTCTCAGAACCATGTCGGCAGCGCCAGACAGACGGCTGCGTTTCAACCCTCCTTTCATTCACTTGCATCATGCAGTATTTCACTTTCACCCAACAATCCAAGTAGCAATGTTGTTTGACTTATCAAGGCTATCCATTTACTGCGATGGGCGACCCAGATCGGCGCTAAAAAATTCATCCCCGAACGTCAGCCTGTACGCACAATGAGCAACAACCACGGCGCTCCAAAAATACCACTTTGAATATTTCAGAATTACTAAAAGCAATCCAAGGTAGACATGCATATTTCATGCGCGTGTCCTCATACCTCAGGATATCTTTGAGAGTAATTTGTCTCTGATGTGAGAAAGGCATCAATATTTGAATTTCTTAAAAGGTCACACACACACAAGCTGATAATGTCTCCATCAGGAAACAACAGGATTAACAAACAAGCTGTTTAGTTGTCCTGGGTTGCAATGAAGACAACTCACTGCTCACATTAAACCTGAGAGTGCTGAGGATATGGGAAAAGTATGCAGGGAAGTCACAGATAATATATGCTGTAATATAGGGACCTTTGAAGTCTCTCGGATACTTAAATATAAATGGATTTGGACCTGAACATACAAGAAACAAAGCAGAAATGAAGTATAAGAAGAACACACAATGAAACAAGGCTCAAAGTGAAACAGAGATAGACTGCGAGGGGAGAAAAGAAAGAGAATCCTTCTGCTGAGAGAACAAACAGTGGAGCGCTGTAGTCAGGTCAGCCCTCCCCTTCTCGTGCTTCTTTCCATCTGCTGTTGCCAGCCTCTGCCACCGAGCGGTGCCGAGACCGCTGTCTTGGAGTGAGGCAGGGCCAGCCCCGTGTCCTATAAACACACACAAATCATTTACATGCTGTACTCATCAAAGGCAACTCTTCCTCATCCCCGCCGAGATTTGCCGCCGATCTGAGCTTCCAATATTGCATCTCAGAGCGCCGCGGCTAACCTTTGCGACTGCCAAGAATGTGATGAATTTTTTAAATACAGCTGTTGACCTATTATTGAGATGGAGAGGAGCCACGAGAGACACTCATCTCCTCTCCCCTGTATAATGGAATGCATTATTGCATCAGTGTTTACAAGGCGCGCTAAAAGAGAAACAGAATGAGGGAGAAAGCGTTAAATAAAGCAATTCGGCTAATGTCGCTTTGGGCCTCGCACTCGCACAAAATGTCAATCAAAAGTCAGGATTCTTTGATTCGCTGCAGTTGGCGCTGGCAGCTGCATCTGAGAGAAGAGTGGTGACACAATGTGGAACAATAATTATCCTGCAGTGTTAAAGTCCTCCAGTGTCTTGGTGCATTCATAAATAAAACATGCTCAAGATAATGGATTTATGTTCAATAATTCATCATCGGAATGTTTCAAATCGAGTGATATAATATGTGTCACAGTAGTAACACAGTGCTTAGCCAAATTAAGTTATCTTGAAACAGATTTATTGACAGAGCTGTTGCTGCATTCATTTACTCAGCCATTGCTTAATTACTCCTGCACAGAACATAAAACAAACAATGCCAATGGACTGATTTGAAACCACTCTGTGTCAGAATTAACTGCAGAGCCAGGCTAACTATGCACTGCAAGCCTGAACCAAACATCAGTGCACAACACACACCGAGCACTCTGAGCAGCTCCTGAGTTGGACTGAGACGAGGCCAGTGCGGGGAATGGGATATTTGTCATTCATGACCTTGGTGCCAGCCAGCCATACGGGCAGTTTGGTTTGATGACCCATCAGAGGATCTGCCTGGGTCCCTCGCAAGAGCCAGAGGACCAGGGTGAGGGGAGAGGGTGACATCCAGGGCTGCGGTCTGTTCAGCTGGACTGGGGTCAATCAAGTGGGCCTGAAGATGCAGAGCCAGCTGGAGAGCCATGATACGACTGGCCTGCACATCCAGAACGTCCTGTTCCCAGTCGCACGAGGAGGCCACACTGGCGTGCTGCAGGAAGCCACTCACTGTCATAATTAATTATGTGAGTTTGTCGGACCAGCGTGAGCATATTGTAGCTTTGAGTTTGTAACACATGCAGAAATCCACCATTTAAATTAAAGAGGTAATAGTTGATTATGAAGACGATGCATGATTATGTCGGGGTGTAGATGTTGAAGTATAAATCAGTTGTTCTGGTGTAAAGCATCCGATAAAACCATGATTGTGTTTACATCATCCACCTCAGCAACAAACAAATACAAATAGAAGAGATGCACCTGCAATCAACCGCAGCGAGACACATTTTTAAAAACAGTATTTCATTAAAACACACACACACACATTGAGAGCCGTTCCATTCTAGACAAAGCTTGAGTATTCAACAGGGGCAAAAAAAAAAGAAAACAATTTACATGCAAATCAAATCTTATCATCTCAATCTCTTTATGCCACTTTCATCTGCAAAATTGCATTCATATGCACAAAGCCGTTCAATTACTGTAGCTGTGGCTCAACTTTTCACATCTCAGTGTTTTCTATTTAGAGAGGCAGGCCCATGTACATTTAATAGGTAGCCATTCTGTTCCCCGGCTCTGCGCGGGATCACTGCGAGTGTGTCAGTTAGAGGAGATGGCAGCAAGTATCAGTGCATGAAATAAAGCTCCTGCTCCAAAGTGACAGGCCCTGGATATTGTTGGCAAATGGATGTTAAATTCACTCTGCAACCACCAGCAGCAGCCCCGGCTATGAAAAATTAACTGTACTCTAGCTAAAGGGAAAGGAAATTGCTTTGCTAGATAATACCACAAAATCCTGTTTGTGAGCTATCCATCTGTCAGATCTCTTTGCAAAAAAAGTCCTTCAGCTCTCTCTATTAAAGAGTCCACTCTCATATGCTGCTCAGAGTAAACCAGCGTAACAGTGGAAGACACGTCAAAGAGAGTTAGAGCAAATCCTAAATCTATGCCGCCTCAGTAAAGAAGACTGGCTCCGAGGGCCTTAAGAACAGACAAAGATGCACGGCTTCTGTCAGCCACCAGAGGGCAGCGACACTGATGGCTCTATGCTGCTGCAGCCTCAGCCAGCTCCCTCTGAACATCCATCCATTATCTTTACCACTGATCCTCTGACATGGCTGGAGTCGATCCCAAATGACAGTGTTCGAGGCACAGCGTAAACCCTGGACTCTTTACAGTGTGTTTAAAATGTGTCTCTAGTTCAGCAGCTGTGAGTCATGACATGTTGCTCTGAATTTCTGGTAGGAACAAGGGAGCGGTTTCACAGAAACACCAGTTGGGATGAGTCAGTGACCTGCAACATGGTTTCATGCAACACGTGATAATAAGTTCCCAGCAACATAACAGATCTCCTCAGCTACATAATGACAGCGGGAAAACATGTTTAAAACATACTCAAGACATCTGTTTAACATAAGTATAATTTAAAATGAATAATAGATGGGTAAAGTTAGCTAATGAGCAGAGATGCTCACTCTATTTACAATGAATGGAAATGTTTCTAAAAGCCCAACTTCCTATGCACTGGGATTATTTTGTATCTGTAAATATTTAATCTGAAAAAGATGTATGCCTCTGAACACATCTTCCACAGTGAGACCTTCTCTTTTTCAAGCACATAAGAAGAAGTCAAATTCCTTCCAGTTTTCATGAGGTTGGACATTCGGAGTTATTTATTAAATAATTAGCCGAATACATTATATAGATCATGGTGAAAAAAATAGCAATAAATTCGGGATAAATCAGTGATACTGCATTTGTGTTTTATGGCTACATGCGATTCTCTTGTCAAGCTGTTTTCACGTCCTGCCACCAGGTGTCGCCATAGCACTTCAAATGTTGCCTATCCTGCCTGCCGCTGGGTGTCGCTGTATTACTGGTCAAGTGAAACAACAGATGATAGTTACATCAAAAATGTGGATTTGTATTCGTACAATAGGAGAGAGCCATAGTTTTTCACTTTTCCACTTTGGTGAAAAAGGAGATGGCGCATGAGTGATGCATAATGGGCAACATCTCATCAGTTTCTATGATTAATTTCATTTATATTATTATTCAACAAAATGAGGCAAACATTATTTTGATCACAAGGACCATGGTGCCTGCAGGAGGGGCGGGGGCCTGATAACACATGTGTGGTATAGGCTACTAAAGGGTAAGGTAGGGACAATGAAATAAACAGATGTCGATATATACAGACAACACCCTCTTATTATGAAGTAATGTACAAACAGTGGTGTGCACATGACGCAAAAAACAGATATGTTTTCAGTATCTATGAGTGATGGGGGTGGTTTTAAATTAAATATTGCACATTTTATTGTATATTGTGAAAAACTTAACAATAATAAGTAATGTTGCATACTGCACCCCACTTTCAATGTGTATGTTACAGCAGATTACAGTACAGTCTAGTATCTGGGGACTATGACGCAAATTGGCTGCTTTATCAAAACGCACATCGCGCACTACAATATATCCGCAAAAGACAGACTTCACAGCAATGGTGACAAGTAGCCTTAGACTAAATAATAAACTCTCTGACGAAATGGCGACATGTTGGACAACTGTTGAGGCTTTTGGAATGTGAGGAGGACACTACAGATCTGATGTAGATCATCATCTGTCATGCCCGCTCATGTTTAATCCTCAGACATCGCGCTGCAGACTCTCCCCTCATCCGCCCGTGCTTTTCCAGTAAAAACAAGGGAGACAGAGAGGAATCCGACCATATGAGTGCGCATGAACTTATTCCTGTCTGTGGCCTCCTCTTCCCCTCCACCCTCCACCCGCTCCTCTCTCCCAACCTGGAGACTGCGCAGAATACACCGGGGGCAGAAAAAGTGCCTGTGCAAGCAGAACTGAGAAAGTTCATAGATCGGAGGTGCAGGATGTCCCGTTAAGAAGAAGAAGAAGAAGGGAAAACGGGAAAAGGAAGGATCGTGCACGACATTTACCGCACTGCAGACCCACTTCACCTGGGAAAATGGGTTTTCCGACGATATATGGTTGTCGTCGGGTAGTTCTCAAATTGTTTTTGCTTCAGTTTATCGTCTTTCAAGCGACGTATGCTGCCCCCTCGCCTATCATCAAGTTTCCTGGAGACGATACTACCCCCACAACAGACAAAGAAGTTGCTCTGGTAAGTTTATTGTTCGTTTTCCCAGAAACTTTGTCTAAGTGGGTCAGTCATGTGTGAATGCACAGTTTTTACGTATAAGAAGTGAATTGCCAGGGAATACTTTGTAGCCTACATCATTTATATATTTAGTCATGTGTGTTGGACTAGCTAAATAGAAATACTTATTCTGATAGCTAAATCATTCTCATATATATATATATATTTTTCTCCTTTAGCACTATCTGAATAAGTTTTATGGATGCCCAGAAGACAGATGTAACCTCGTGGTGCTCAAGGACACGCTGAAGACAATGCAGAAGTTCTTCTCTCTGCAAGAAACCGGAGAAATTGATGCCCAAACTGTAGAGATCATGAAGAAGCCTCGCTGTGGTGTCCCAGATGTGGCCAATTACAACTTCTTCCACAGGAAACCCATGTGGCAGAAGAATGACATCACCTACAGGTCAGGAAAACAACACTACCTTCTAATTTCTAAAGAGTCATTGTGATTATCCGGGAGTTGTTCAAGTGAGTTCCTCCTGCAAAGGAGCATTTAGTGATGGGACTGGGTCCCAGTTTATTATGAATCTGAATCATTGTGCTCCACCAATCAAATCATGCACGTTTCTAGGAGTATGGCCCATATATAAGGTAACAGCATTACAAATGGGCCCAGTACTATAGATGCATTTCATGTATAACATCAGGATATGATGTCACAGAAAGGTAAAATAACTTGACTCCACCCAACTACAGTGCATAAATTAAACTATTAGTATTGAGACGGACTATTTACAATATGTCATTTCCATGATAAAACCAAAATATTTTAGTTTGAAATTAATTTCCAGAGCACAAAAGTAGAAATTCGAGTTAAGAGTCTGTTTTCTCTGAGGAATGGACCACAGCTTGGCCCCGCCTGACACCCCCACCCTCTCCTCAGCCCCCAGTCCACCCCACCCCCATCTGCACGGCTGTGGAGCGCTTGCACTTTGTTTCTTGCTAACACTCCGCATTCCTACACAGTGTGTGTCAGGTCTTTTGTTTTTGCTCCGTTTGAGGTTTTACAACAATGTGGAGAGTGGGATTTGGTGGGTTTTTTAGTGTGGCCTGATCATTCCAGCCCGTCTGCCCATGTGCTTGGAAGGAAGACTGCAAGCCAAACACAACAACAACTCAAGGATCACTGACTGTTTTATAGGCAAAGGACTGCGTAGATAGGCATGTAACAGAGTTTGCGGCCGAACATTGTTTCAGGAAGCATTTTCTCCAGATGATTCATAAGCTGTTGCTGGGTTCTTTTCCACGATCTCAAGTAGAGAAGGAGATCTAGTGAATCATCTAGGTACCTTTCAAAATGTCACACTGACTTTTGAGTTTTTGTCCATGTTTTTATTCCTTATCTTGAAACTTTCTGTTCCATAGAATTCTGGGATACTCTGTTGATCTGGACGAGGAGGTCATAAATGATGCTTTCCTCAGAGCCTTCAAAGTGTGGAGCGACGTCACCCCACTCTCATTCAACCGCATCATGGACGGAGAGGCTGACATCATGATTAACTTTGGCCGCAACGGTATGCTATGTGGACAGACCCGAGACTACATAGAGACTTGAGATATTTTGCAAAATGCCACACATTTAAAGTTTAAAAAAATGTCAAGAAACATTAACTTGTTTTATAGCAAAAACGACTTCATATGCCCATATGCCCTTCTTAATGAAGCCTTTAGTTGGACATAGGAGTGATATCCCAAGATGAAAAGTATAAGATTTTCTCCACAAGACGTTTAAGCCCACTTCTAAGAGGAAAATTGAGTTTTGAAACTGATGAACAGAAGTTCAATGCCCTTTTGAGAAATGGTAAAGGTGCACTCACAAATGTTATTACAGTGACTCCACACCCTGCAAACCAATGTTAGGAATCCTTTATCTTGCAAAAAGAATTGTGGTTGTATCACTGATCATTCCAGTCATGATTTACTCACACGGTTATAATATCATCCAGATTAGCCTTAGCTGACCCTGTCGAGAAGGAATTCAGCAGTTTTTCAAGTTTGACACCTCAGACTGTTTTACCAACAAAAATATGAAGAATAATTGGGTGTTTGAATAAACACACAAATGCCATAACATGTTGAAAATATTTTCCCACTATTAGTTTTAGTACTTCCTGTTTAAAGCAGCTTTGTAGCCTTCAGTTGTCATAAAAACTCAAAAGGTGTTTAGTTTGTCCAGTTTGGTAAAATAAAACATGGCGGCCTCCGCAGAGAGGACCTGCTCCCGATGTGAATATTAAATATTTATACATAAAGGGCTTATTCTAGGATAAAGAAAACAACAATTCATACAATTTAGATGACACACATATTTTATATAAAAATTTTGCCAATAGATCCCTTTCACCTACATCTTACACACTGGACCTTTAATACTGAATGATGTCATTAACAGAGCACGGAGACGGTTACCCCTTTGACGGCAAAGATGGCCTCTTGGCTCACGCCTTCGCTCCAGGGCCAGGAATTGGCGGAGACTCCCACTTTGATGATGATGAGCAGTGGACACTGGGAGATGGCCAAGGTAATGGCGGGGGACTATTCACAGTATAACAGTGAATGGCAAAAAGGCTACACTACGTTTCTCTACACAAGTGCAGTACAAGTTGTCACAACAGTCAAGGTGTCAGGACACTAATGTTGACATAGATAATTCTGATCTGACTTTCAGATACTTTGTTGTCATTGTATTAACTTTGTCTGAACTTTCTGGCACTCAAAATGGCAAATCATAGCCATCTGGAAGCTGAATAGAAAATCCACTGCCAGCATTTATATTTGCACGCATTGACCCAGATAGTTTTATGCATTTCCCATTATTCAGATCCTCTTGTCTGAATCTATTACTTGTGCAAAAGCAATCTACCTCTCACAGAAAGTAAAATGAACTTCTGTCTCGTATCAGTGCTCTGAAATGCTTTATACCAGTATAGCCTATTGCATATAAAGTACATTTTGCTATTGAACTGAACTGAATCATTTGGTTCAAAACAATATCAATATCCTTTTTCACAGTGGTGAAGGTGAAGTTTGGTAATGCTGACGGCGAGTTCTGTAAGTTCCCCTTCCTGTTCATGGGCACTGAGTACAAGACCTGTACGTCCCAGGGCCGTGACGACGGCTTCCTGTGGTGCTCCACCTCTTACAACTTTGATGAAGATGGCAAATATGGATTCTGCCCTCATGAATGTAAGTTTTGTCATGTTGTTACATTTATTTTTGACATAGCTCACTGTATATACACTACACATAATGTGGCATTGCAATGTTTCTCAACCTATTTGTCTTTACAGAGTAAGTGTCTGAGTGGATTTATACTTTTGTGGCCCCATTTGACCGTAGCAGACTTTTTGTCATGCCCTCCTTGCACCTGACTGAACCCCAACATATGAGGAAGTTCAGTAAATAGAATCAGTGTTTCCTATAGAGGCAAAGTAAAACCTCATATCAGATAAGTGCCATATTAAAAGCTGCTCTGCTGATTTTGGACAGAAAGAAAGTAGGTTGGACCATGTGCCAGGAAAGTGTTGTTTTTTGTTTGGAGTGGAGTATGGAATATTTCTTTTCCAAGTTGCTGCCCCACTTTAGAAGAGTGGGCTTTGTCAAACATTTTGTTTATCTGTGTTATGTTGCTGTCCATGGTACTAACATGATCACAGACCCATTACAAGAAAACAGACAGAGTACACATGTACTGAGTTGTTTTATATCATGAGAACACAACTGTTTGTACTGGAGCCGTCTGTTATGTGTATTGATGTACAAGAAAGTTTCATTCCAGCTGTAATTATGGTTTATTTTCCTCTGTCAGTACATTTGTCTGAAATCATTATTCAGGGATCAAAGCGTCTTAGTTGCTTGCAATAATCATGTAAGAAACTGAGCGTATTCATTGTAAACAGGGAAAAATACAATATTATGAAATAAAATATTTATAATAACTATAATATAGATATGTGATCTTTATATGTACTAAACTACAGTATATCTCTATTTATTTACCTTTGTTATACAGTGCTATTCACCATGGCTGGAAATGCAGAGGGCGCTCCATGCAAGTTCCCCTTCACCTTTCAGGAAGAGAAGTATGACAGCTGCACCACGCAGGGCAGGGACGATGGTTACCGCTGGTGTGCCACTACTGAGGACTACGACCGTGACAAAAGCTATGGGTTCTGCCCTGAAACTGGTAAGGGGGTGTTATACACTGTCTGTTATGTCAGACTATGTTCATCACATAAGAAAACTGAATTTCCTCTACGTATCATAAAGATGCTCACAGAGTATAGGTTATCTTCAGTTTATGTGTCCTGTTTATGTGCTTGTTTAGATTCATATAGTGCATTTCACTGTCTGTGTGTATTTTGATGTGCAGTGTATGGTACCAAGTCACGTGCAAGGTCTACTGGAATCTGCCAGTTGGGGCTTCCAGTCTTGCTTGTGGTCTGCTGAATGCCAGTGAAAGTATTTTAATGTGCAGTGGCAGGGCTTATTTTCCATTCTGTCAGTAGGACTGCGTTTTAGGGCTGAAGTAGTGAAGTTGGGAGGGAGAGACGTTGAGATAGAGAGAGAGGTACAGCCACTGGGGCTTTCGTCTGGTTCTAATTGATTGGGAATGTAGCCTTGTTGTAAAGCCTTGAGCGATACCTTGTGCTGAATAATAAATTATTTTTCTTTAAAACAGCACAAAACCTGTCATGCCAAATTGAAAATGATGTTTCTGAAAGAAAACAATTCGGGCGGGCTCTTCTTGGTTTTATGCCTAGGTATTGATGTCATGTGCCAGCTGCCTTCGTTGTGTTGTTGTCGATCATCTGCGTCGATTTCACAATATAATACAAGCCTAATTGCTCTGGAGAAGAATTTTGGCATGTGAATGAGTTCACAAGACAGTGAGATGAACCAAGGTCGCTGCACATTTCCCTTTTTCTCAGTTTTACTTTGTGTTTACCCCTCCAGCCATGTCAACAGTGGGAGGAAATGCAGAGGGAAGCCCCTGTGTCTTCCCCTTCACCTTCCTGGCAGACACCTATGATGCCTGCACCTCATCAGGGCGCAGTGATGGCAAGATGTGGTGTGCTTCCACCAAGAGCTATGATGATGACCGTAAATGGGGTTTCTGTCCAGACCAAGGTATGAAGGCATGGGCCTGTAGGACTAGCAGCCAAGTTGCCTTTCCATAAAAGGCAGAGGAATGATTACAACACTGTTAAATCACAAAAACTATGAATTGGTTAGCCATAGCAATTGTCAAACTGTCAGTCAGACTCCATCATACTCATTTACTAAGACTTGTCTCAACCTTCAAATGAATTGTTTCTCATGTGAAGATAATCATTGAATCACGTCTTTTCAGGCTACAGTTTGTTCCTGGTGGCAGCCCATGAGTTTGGTCATGCCCTTGGCTTGGAGCACTCTCAGGACCCCGGAGCTTTAATGGCCCCCATTTACACCTACACAAAAGACTTCAGACTTTCTCATGATGACATTCAAGGCATCCAGGAGCTCTACGGTGAGATGAAATGTTGTGATATGTGTCTTGTTGCCTAGATCTTGATTAAGTCTAATACAAGAATGAAAAAAAATGTTTTTCTTATTAGAACCCAGGAAGTATTAATACTATGAATGTGTGATTAATCAATCAAAGATAAAATATATTGTGGTAAATCTCTTCAATTTAGGTGGGTCGACAGACAAGCCTCTGTCTCCGACTCAAGGTCCAGTCACTCCAATGGATATCTGTAAGGAGCCAGTTGTCTTTGATGCTATAGCACAAATCAGAGGAGAGACCTTCTTCTTCAAGGACAGGTAATCACATCAAACAGGAAGTCCTGATGTTGTTTTGGCCCAAACTAGATTTCACCAAGTTTGCATACACCATATTAGGGCCAGGAAGGTGCACTAACAAGCAATCCATCCATAATCCAATCTCTGGATCATGTTGTTTGATGTAATAACTGCTCTGTTTTCATTTGCTCCATGTTTGACTTTCTTGAAACTTGCAAGCACTGCCAAAGTCTAGCTGGATTTCCTGTCTGTGATCTATGGAAAGAACAACAAACAAAACCGAGTAGCCTACTTCTGGCGTTATGACTTGTGCAAGTGAAATAATTCAGCCGACGCAAATTGGATTTCATAATAATCTTGCCCACAAAAACAAGCAGTTTGACATGAGGTACCCTGTTAATTATTGTTTCTGCCACTTTAAGATTGTGGTGTGGATTCCTTGTTTCATGATGTGACGATTAGAAAGAAGCAAAAACAAACAATTTGTCTATGCATGCAGTGACAACCAAAATAGTCGTCAGCCATAAACACAGTCCGCAGTCCTCTCCTCCACTGGCACCAGTGATTTCAAAGTCTCGTAAGATTACTGTGTCTACCAGCTGACCCAGTGCAGGAGTTGTCATGCCCGGGGTTTGGTCAACAGTCTTTGTGAGTCAGAGCATTTTCCCTGACAATAGTGAACACTTTCAACAATAGCAGAAGTTTGTTAGTCAAATTCTCCTGAGGGTTACTAAGAACAAAAACAAAAGAAGTGGTGAGTGATAGAAAACACAAACAGCATCCTTGCTGGTTATGATGCATTAATTCTCATAGATGCACCCTGTAATATCTACTCCTTGCAATTTTGAGGTTAACATAGCTATGTATCTGTCATGGCCATTTGGGAAAATCATCCAAAGTAAACAGGCGAGCAGACCTCCATACCAAAGAGTGTAGTCTTTCATTTAGCCTGGCCCTCACCCCCTCCAAGAACCTGGACTTAAAAACTAGAAAAAACAAGCCACACTCACTTGCTTTAATACAGAATTTCTCTTCACCCACATTTATTGCGAAAGACAGAGCAGCACATTCGCTCATAGGGTGCCATGTGGACCATGACACCGTGGACCATGACCCCCTGGCCCTGTTGCTGGAAATCAAACTAGTTTGATACTTTCTTCTCTTAAAAGTTTCCATCTGAGTTACAACTATGAAAAAGTAAGATAAACATAGTTGATTATCATCTGTGCTGTGCCATAATTGTTAACTTAACATTCTGATGCAAAGCTGCCATCTAGATACATTTGCGGACCAGTAATAGTGAAATTTAACGGCTCCATGTTCTAGTTGAATAATAGGACTTTGCCTCTCTTTGGTTATCTGCAGCTAGGCCTAGTTCAGCAGATGTTTTAACTGAAATCAGAATCAAGGGTTTGTTAAGCAGCCTACGTCTGTGTTACGTCTCATGTGGAGTCATAAGACTTTGTTTTGTATATTTTCAAGCAATTATTCATTTGATATGAGTTGAATTTCAGTCATGGAAAAATGTGTCAATGCTTGAGAGGACTAAGAGCTACTCATCTAAAGGCAAGGGAGATAAATTGAGGACAGAGTTCTCTCAAGGCACTGAAATGAACGTACATCACATTTTGACTCTCTAGCAAAGTTTCCGAATGAGCCTGTTGTCCTGACCTTCACAGCAACTTAATGAGTTGCCTGAAGGCCATGTCAGGCTTGTAAGCTGCAGAGCTCTGGTACAAAGCTTTATAGCTTCAGAGAAAGAGCAGTCGCCTCTGGGCTCCAGGGGTAAAGCTCACTTGACTTTTCCATTGTACAAATTGGAACCCCCGTCTCCTGGCTCAGCAATATTTATGATGTAGGACAAATCTTGACATGATACAATGAGCAAAGCTTGTAGCACACCCTGAGCTCAGCAGTGGTGTGCGTCTGTCTGTCTGGAGGCTTAAGGAGAAGGCAATTATAAAGTCCGTCTCAAAGAAACAGTTTGGCCAACCTACTAATAAGCGTCCTAGTGTATTTATGACTATAATTTTACAGAACAAATATTGTCAGTGGTAAAACATGCTCACGCTCTTGTATATTAACATGTAGTCACAGCCAGGGGTTGTTTGCAATATAAAGAATTCCCTATAGTTGCAATCCTTGAGATTTCACTCCTAGTTAATCTGGAAACGCATGGTTTCCTTGTCACAATAAAACACTTATTCAGCAGACACTGTTAGAAACTAAAAACTAAACAGAAAATACATCAGAGGAGCAACGATTGTATTTTTTTGCAACACAAACAAATAACATTATCTTAATAAAGAAGTCAGTCAAGAATAATTTCAGCCAGAACCTAATTTTGTGCTACACATAATGCAATTATTGTTCCTCACAACAGGAGGATACACTTGAGTTAATTACCTTGCTTAGAAGTTGTGGAGCTACTGACAAAAACTGCCAAAAATTAGCATCTTCGAACATTGCATTTCGTGGGACTGCTTGCCTTTCCTGGTCTGGGAATAAAGGAGCAGAAGGCCGACTTACGAAGCAGTCCCCAAGAGTGTCAGTAAAGGCATGGACAAATGCAGGACCTCTACTGAGGTAGAAGGCCAAAAGCAAGGACTAGGACTCTCTTCAAGCAGAGTAGGAGGCTAACAGCAAAAACTGGATCTCTCCAGGGGTACGACAGGAGGCCAACAATGAAGGCTGGGACATGTTGAATGCAGATGTCCCTTCAGGAGGCTAAGCAGGAGGCCAGCGACAGCAGGGCCTCTCAGGAGGAAGAGTAGGAGTATAACTGGAATCTGATGGCATGGGTAAAGTCTCCGTGGACGATGGCGAGGAGACTGAAGATTTAGCAAGATGGCTGGCACCAGATCCTTCAACTGCAGGTCAGCTCAGGCCACAGTACAGCCGTTGGAATATAGGCTGTGTTGTCTGCAAGGAGGTAGGCAGGGCGGGAACGGCCGACTTGGATCCAGGATCTGGTATCGGACCAACCGTTCTTCTTCTTCTTCTTCTTTGTTCGGTCTATTGGCGGGTGGCAACCAACGTCAAGGTGCACTCCCACCATGTACTGTGTTGGTGCACCTTTCCTAGAAGTACTGCAAGACCAAGTCGATGCGTGGAGTGGATGGAGCAAGCCCCTACTCCATCTCCCTCAAGGACCATCAGTTGGTTGGAGATCATGGGGTGGTGTCTGCCAGACTGAAGACTGGGCATTATCCAGGACCCCAAAGCTGGAACTGACTGGACATACGCTGCAGGTGTCCTAGGAACGCATCTGGCGAGTTTTTTTGAAGACACTTCTCAGGGTCTGACAGACTGCCGGCCAATGTACAAAAAGGCCTGAAGGCTATGGGTAAAATTTTTGCCATATTGGGAAACTGACTGAGATTAGCACAGGGTGTAGGTTGCGGCAGTTAGCTGGGAAATAGGCTGGGGGCTAGCAACTGGGAGGCTGGCTGGATGCTAGCAGGTCTGGAGGATGACAGTATGTTAACAGGCTTGGATGCAGGTCATCAACAAATGGATGCCACCTTGGCAATGTCAGGGTCCTGTTTCAAAAGTATTTTAAAATCCTGATAAAAGCAGATTAATCACCAAGAAATGTTTCCTTAGATACTTCAAAATCAAAACAGCATCGATATGTGGGTCTACAAAATAGGTTTGAGAGAGGTGACCCCAAGTGCGGCTCTCCAGCCTCGACCACAGAACTGCCGCAATTGATGCTGCCTTCAACAAAAGGAAGGTTTTCAGGACAACAACACTACATTTGAAGTCACAGGACTAGTCTTGTCAACGATGTAGAATCAATTCAGGAGCATTATGGCTGCTGATATTTCTGTCAGACTTACATTGTCATTGCATCACAATGCAGTGCTGACCTTTTACATCGATTGACATTAGCACAAAGTTACATTACTTTGCTTTGGAAAAATCTGTCAATCATTCAAGTCTGTTCTCTTCAGCGGAAATGTTTTTTTAAAATGTATTAATTAATTAACTAATTAAAGACATTGGGACAAGAACACAGCTAATACAGCTGATACAACTTACACATGATTGGTTGAGACTGGAATATGTCTTTAATTCTGAAATACAGTACTTATGTGGAGTGTATATATGCTATTGAAGTTTATGTCTTATTTTTATTTTCTCATCATCACAACTTTGAAATCGGTAGATGATTTCTTTTCAAAAAATAGGTCAGTGGAAAAGAGTTTGGGAAGCTGATGTTGTTGTGCAGCTGTGGATTTGGAAATCCAGGCAAGATGGGTCTTGTTCCGCTGGCGTCGGCAACCTTAGTCCTAACGAGAACCAGATGCTCATGAATCAGGCCATTGTGGCTGGCTCAGCCAGTGAAGCACTTGCACTACCCCCCCCACACACACACACACACACACACACACACACACACAAAGTCACACTCCTCGTCGTCGACCTCCTCTGCTCCTCTTTCACTCTCACTCTCATTTCATCCCCAGCTTATACCATAAGACCGCTCAACCACTCATTATCTGTCTGCCAGGTTCCTGTTCAGGTCAGTCAACTTCAGAAGCAAGCCCAGCGGCCCGATGCTAGTGGCCACCTACTGGCCTGACCTGCCTGCCAAGATAGACGCTGCCTATGAAAACCCACTGGAGGAAAAAACAGTCTTCTTCTCAGGTATGCTGGAGAAGACAAGTATAACTTTTAGAAACAGATGATTTAAGCATTGCTTCGTGTTGTTACATAAACTGTGTTAACATCATCTTTTTGCTTTCATGGTGATCAGAGAAACAGAGAGTTGCATGAGTAATCAAGGGGTGTCTTTACTTTTTGATCATTGGGATGCTTTTCCATTCACAGTCAAGCATTTCAACAAAGTGAAACAGTAAGAGAAGCAGGAATGTTGGCGCTCCTATGTGCACTTTTGGGACACTTGAGATATTCCACAATAGTTATGAGTGGTTTATGGTGCATTCCTTGCAACTTAATAACATGACAATCCTCATGAATACTGATGAGTTTTACCTAAATGATCAGCTTTGAGTACATCAGCAGCAGAGCTGGTTTGGCTAAGGAGGGACTCTTACTATGCTAAATGGCAATCATAAGATCTCACTCATTTTTTATACATATATATATATATACTGTATATATATATACTTGGTAGATAGAAGTAAGAATGTGTATTTTGTAACGGTCCTTACCTTACCTTCCGTCAGTATAACTAATGTCTTGAGTATTTTTTAGCCACAATTTTCCTTTCTAATTATTTTTTTCTCCCAGGCAAGGAGATGTGGATCTACAAAGCGAATGAGTTGGAGAGTGGTTACCCCAAGAAGCTCTCCAGTCTTGACCTACCGGCAGACCTAACACAAATCGACGCTGCCTTCAGCTTCAGGAAGAACAGGAAGACTTATCTTTTCTCTGGAGACAAATTCTGGAGGTAGGACCCAAACTTGAAACTATTTAGGGGCCAACGGCTCTTGTCTGACACACCCTAGCTTATGCTGCTGTCATCACCCCCTATTGCAGTACTGAATTATGCCTGGATCTAGTTAGTATTTTGTATGACCTAAACTGTACTCTAAACGACAACAGCTGTGTTAGCCCTTACAAAACATGGGATTTAAAGGTGATGATGACAAAATGTTTTATCTCTATAAAAGAGTATGAGTGTTGAATATTTTTGTGTATATGAGGGAACTCTAAAGCATTGACTTTACTGTTTCATGTATACAGATATGATGAAGAAAATAAGATCATGGACGCTGGCTTCCCCAGACTTATTGCTGACTCCTGGAATGGCATCCCAGATGGCATAGACTCTGCCTTCAGTCTTAATGGCATCGGTAAAAATATATTATTTTTCTTTTTTCAAAAGCTGTGAAGGAAAAGGCTCTGTATAATTTGAGGTTGGCCAAATTACCACAAGCTAGCAGCAAATTGTGCTAAAATGCTCATTGGGCAATCACAGAGCATGTAACAATTACCATTGGCACCATCTTAGTTTAGCATGTTAGCATTCAATGATTAGCAATTGTCTTGAGCCTTGGTTAAAGGGGTAAACTTTATTTCAATCCATCCAGTATTGATTAATCCAGTGTTTAACTATAAAAGAAACAACCTCATGGTGGTGCAAGAGAACAAAATCTGTAAACGTTCAAAGTCACGAGGACTCATCCTCTGAGAATCATGAACATTTGCAATAACCTTCATATGCCTTTTACACCATGAAACCAATGCTGTATTACATCCATCTAAAAATTAAGAGGAAAGATTAAAATAAACCCAAACGCTAAGCACTGCTCGGGTTGTAAATAAAAGAATAGAGACAAAACAACAAAAGGCATTCTGGGTCTACACCTTTAGAGTTTTTTGGAGGTTGTTGGCTTCGATTAGAACTTGACTGGTTCTCTGCAGACTGGCTTTACTCATTTAAACACTGCAAAAAACAAAGTCAGCTCTATCAGTGAGTCGTGCACTTTGTCTCTGCCCCAAACCCAACAAGCAGTGATGATGCTATTTTGCCAAAAGTGAATCCTTTACAGGAACTGAATACACAAAGAAATAAATAAAGAAGTAAAACAGGCCAAAGGGAGTTGTTCTGGAGTTAGGGAGTCATCTGTGGTCTGATGTTGATAGAACGACACAGTCAGTGGGAATCCAGTTTATTTTTTCTGTCTCTTACGCAATGCTTTAATTTTCAGTGTCTGAGTAACACATAACAGTTTGCTCTGCTGGCTAGTGAGCAGGGCATTGCAGGGTAAGAAATCCTGTGAGTGAGTGTTGATTTTTAGGCATGATCCAGGTAAACCTCCTCTTGAGAATGTCACTGTCAGCAATGTATACTTAGGGTTAGAGGTGGCAGATATTTGTCTATGGCAAGCAACCAGGGATTTTTCCATTACTGCTTTCTGAACATACACACAGTGTAGCAAGCATCACAGAGCCCCTTCCCCACACAGTGAACAAACAAATTTATTTAAAAAGAACGCCAGTGCCCCTGCACAGAGGTGCCTCTGTATACTACCTGATTGGCATAATTTAAAGAGAGCGACTTTGCACTGCTAATCTAAATGCTTTTATTAGCTTGATTATTTGAAGGTTATCAGAAGGTAGTTTCTTCCTTGTTTTACACAAATTATTGCTGTGGGAAAACTAACTGAAGGAAAAACTTTGAACAGAGTGTGCATTGTGCTTGTTTTTAACAGATTACAGCTACTTCTTCAAGGGCAACCACTATTTCAAACTGGAAGACAGCAGCTTGAAGATTGTCAAACTGGGCGAAATCACAAAGGACTGGCTCGGTTGTTGAGCGCGTCGAAAATTTCTTACAACTTGCTGGTTCCTGTAATGACGCCTGGCCTCATGAGGACATTGGCATAATATCATACACAACTTGAGGTCACTGCAGTGCACACCATTGTAAGTTGTAAGTTTTTGTCCTGGCAACTATGCACGCTTCTGTGTGAGACATGTCCCTTCCAACCTGTATAATCAACCTCCAGCTTTGTAGAAAGGGACCTCGGGACCTTCTAAACAGGCTATACATGGGCAACTGGATATTACTGTGTGATATTGACATTGTATTTGTTATGCTGATGCAGATTTATTACATTATGTAGCCCCTGTTTTATTGTTTGGTAGTTGTTTTTTTAATTTGTTTTTTTATTCAGACATCAGGTATGTCCACACTGCATTGAACGCAGTGCTATACTTTGCTGTGAGATATTGCCGTTTAATGCAGATTTGATTCTGAAAGGCTGTGTTACACCAGATGAGGAATTCATGTTGGCTTAGAATTACTTCTATGTCCAGTGTGCTAAGTGCAGTTTTATAAATGTATCAGTTTTAATTGATTAATTTTCTCATTGTTGAGCAATACATTTAAAGAAATGAATTTGCACAATGTGTCTGACCGAAAATGGTGCTTTAGAGTTTGCTTTTGCATATAGTCCTAAATATATATACATATACACAACTTATATTCAGTGTAACTATGTCCGATGGGACAACTTAGCATTCTCCGAATGTCAGAAAGTAGTATTCGCAGACACACATTATTCTTAATTTGGTTAGCACTTTTTTATAAGACTATACAAGGGAACTAAACAATATAGAGACCAGATTATTGTCATGGCAACTTCATGTTGTATGTCCCTTCACTAATGGTATAGACAGATTAAAGGCACAGGTTGCCTCTAGAGGCTGTATAGGTTTGCTGCATGATAGAATCATGACAAGGGTACCACGGTAGTATTGATTTTTTTTAACAATCTTGTTTCTTTGCTGGGTTTTAGCAAAACAGTAATGTTTTTTTGTGTTGTTTTTAATGCTTTTGCACTTTGTTACTGTCATCAATAAAGATGAAAGATGGTCAATATATTGTGGATCAGTGATTAATAGAGGAGGAGGTAAATATACATTGTGGGTTGACACTGTAGACTGTATATATATATATATATATATATATAAAGATCATATGACAAGTCACCTGGTGGTTGTCTGCAGTATAGGTCATAAATTCTTCCTTTTAGTGGATAGGGCATGGACCAAACTAAAAAGTCGAAGTACACGTCAATTTTTTCTCATAGAAGATTTCTGTCACTTTTGGTAGTTCTTATCACACTAATGTATGTTCAAGATCTTATTTTTCTGGTAAGTTTGGTTTAAATTATTTATTTGATGCTATAAAATGGGGTGAAATGTCATTATTGACAGTTGAGACTGACTTACGTTTGGTCCCACATATCCATGGGTCCTTGCTCCCACAGCTCCTACCCCCGGTCGCTACTACAGACTCTGGCTCCAAATTCCCAAGATGGCAGCATTCGTTTCCAGCATATTTTGGTCTCATTTCTGGATAGTGAGAGGAAGTGGAGACAAGTTGTCCATCTTTATATACAATCTTTTGTTGACACTATTCCATTCATTCACAATCTCTTGGGCAGGGGAGGCAGAAAACACACCCAAAGTCGCCCTTATCCACACAGGCCCATGTTGCATTAACAGATCAAATATATACAAAGTGAAATACAATGTCACAGAAGGTCTTTTCCTTTGCATTTCCTTAGATTAAAGATTAGAAACTTGGCTCCTTCTCCAGAGGCAAGTGACAGATGATAAGTACACTTGGCGGTTGGAACTGTTGAATATAGAAAAAGCAACTTACATGTTTTCATCATTACATAAATACTTATTCTGTTATTTTTAATCAAAATCCAGAGATATTTAATACATCAGGGAAATATACATAGTATCTCATTTAAAATATGTGATCCAAACCTCCTCCCCTAAAATGGCTGTTTCCCAATCTTCCTTTTATCTGAAATATTTAGGAGGGAAAGTCGCAGTCAGCGCATTGGGACATTGATTTTCAATGACATGACTCATGTACATTGTGGATTCAATAGAGCTTATTTCCACCACATTGCAACTTTTCTGACCATCAATGTTGACCACTTTTGCTATCTGGGAACACAAGGTATTTCAAACCCAAAGCCAATAAAAGTGTATTTTTCAGGGAGGTCTACGTGATAGTCACCAAAAACAAGAGTTTTGAAAAAAATTTTATTATGTTCAAATAATGAAGTGTCTCAATTTTGTGCAGCCTAAACCCTCTTCCCAAACCAAACAATGATTTCTGACCTTTCAATTAATTGAAAATAAATAAAAAATCTCTTGTTAGATACTGTTACTGTCAGATTTACCTCCGTGCAGTTGATCTCCTTCCTCCTTTCCTCCTTCCTGCACACAGGATATAAGAACCTGGGCCAAGTTTCCTGCTTTAATGAGTTCTGGTATTGTTTAGAGCAGCATGATGAAGAGGAGTAGATCTGTGTTATCTCAACTGTTCACAGAGATTAACACGATACTGCTATTGCTGCAGCTACAAATGCTACTGCTATTGCTACTAATGATACTAGCTACTGCTACTGCTACAGCTGCTGCTAGTGCTACTGCTTGTGCTACAGCTGCTACTGCTGCTAGTGCTTCTGTTAGTGCTGCTGTTATAATTATTGCTGCTACTTCTTCACTTGTGCTGCTGCAATTTCTACAACAGATACTTCTGCTGCTGCTACTACTGCAATTGGTACTGCCACTGCAGCTGCTGCTATTTCTTCTGCTGCTACTTGTGCTGCTGCTGCTGCTGCTGGTTCACCACCATCATGATTTGTTGTTGTCTATTTATAAAGAAGGAAGGGCTGGATGTTGGGATCTCATTGGCATAACAAGGACGGTGTGCCTATCATATTATGAAAAACACATTAATTTCCAGGCCTACCCAGGGGGCTCCACGCTGTTTCAGGGGAGGTTCAGTTAATGGAATTTAATTTTTTTTTTACATTAGTACCATTAGTTATCAAAAGGAAATCACATGTGGGACTTGGCTAGAGAGATAGTTCAGATATGCATTCTTTGTGGAGAATTTCCCTGTTTTCCCACTTTCCCCAAAACACAAATGCCACAACCAACATTTTTCGTATTCGTTGTAGTGTGGCTGTCTTTGCTGTACCGAGTGTCTGTGGGATCAAATAACCATCATGTCTGCACAAACAAGCAAGTAAATGAAGAGTTAGGAGCTGCTTGTTTTCCAAGCTTTATCAGAGAGGAGATCACCAGTCTGAGAATGTTATAACTCTGTGTGTTGGCCAGCTGTCACCTTTACATTGCCGTAATTTGTTGGGATTATACAACTACAAAATACAACTACAAAAAATGTATCTGTGTGCACAAAACTTTTTCAACGCATGCACAAAATATTTCCACAGCTGCAAACCTATAAACTCCCACATGCTTGCATGTCTTTTACATGAATTCATCAACATCCGTTCAAAAGCGCAAAATACCAATGGCCCTAATTTGAGTTTATATTCAGTTTAAATTCAGTTTGAGCAGAAGTAATATTCCCCCTGCAATGTCTTCATAAAGTGTATATTCTAGTTGCATCCTGTATGTCATCTGGAGATGAATGATTCATGCAGCATTGTGAGGCTGTAGCTGGTCCTAGTGGAACAGGTCTCAGCTACTAAAAATTGCTGGGTAATTCAAGTCTATAAACATGCATGACATTTTAGAAGATGACCATTTGTTTAGAATGGAAAATCTAAATATGCAAAGGAACTAGTAAATGAATGAAAACCATGAATGCACATACAAATCTACCATTTAAATGAGAACACTCAAAGTACAAAATTGTAACATGCACTTAATTCCCACCTCTAAATGACTCATATAAAGTGTTGATTCAATAGATCTTCAACCACGTTGCAACTTTTCTGACCATCAATGTTGACAACTTTTTCCATCCGTGAACACAAGGTATTTCAAAACCAAACCCAATATAAGTGGTGGGTTTTCGGGGGAAGTCTAAATGATATTCACCAAGAACAATTAGTCTAGAGTTCAACGAAAAGCTTTCAAACAAATGATGTTTAAATAATGAAGAGTCTCAATGTTGTGCAGAGTGAACCCTCTTCCCAAACACAACAGGCAGTATTTTGACCTTTCAATTGAAAAGAAAATATACTTAGAACCTCTGACGCTGTTAGATTTACCTCTGTGCAGTGGATTTCCTACTACACAACCTGGGCGAAGTACATAAAGCACAGTACATGCACTTCATTTCCTTCACTACCAGAGCTTCCTCAGTGGGGCGAGATTTCTTGTCATGAAACGGCGCCATCTTGTGGACTATCATGAGAGCTTGTAAACAATCCGCAGACTTGTCATTGGTACTGATTCATTGAGGCTGTCTTTGTGCTTTTTGATCAACGGCCACCACATAGCATCATTTCCCCTCCTCCTTTCATCTGATCTGTGATGTTTATTGCATGTAACTCTAATTAAATGACAGCATGATGGCTCAGGTATGGTGAAATCTCAACCCCCGAAGCTCCCACGCCAGCTCAGCCCGCCGCTGGAGGTGGAGCCTCAGTCCGGCTCCGCTCACGTTGTTGTGTGTCGGCACTTGCCCCGTGTGATCGCCCGATCTGTGGGGGAAGAAATGCGAGAGCAGGGCCCCTGCTGAGGAAGTGACATGAGAACACTGCTTTCACCGCAGCGTCAGCCCGACTCTCCGCTCCCTGGACCGCGATGCCCCCGCAGCGAGTGTTCGCCCTGCCGCGGCAGCAGTCCCTGCTGCTGCCCGCCGTCATCAACCCGTTCGTGCAGGACACCAAACTGTCCCGAGCTGCGATAATTAAAGTGAGTATGCTGCTATGAGTGTGACGATCGCGATGATAAAAGCTGGCGGAGATGAAGACATCGATGTTTGGGGGAAGCACGGCGCGTCTGATGATGTGTGAGATTACATTGCTGTGAGACCAGGGCCTGTAATCTGCTCCAACCAGCCTCTCACAATCCGCTTGTAATGCCTCGTTCTATGCAACTCAAACAATAAGAGCCGTTGTGTGCTTGTGATTCTGTAAAGCTGAGCAGGGATGTGGATTTCCACACCGGTGCATGTTTCTGCTCTGTGGAATGTCATAACCCAGGGTGGAGTTGACTTGACAGCACACTTCCCTTTATGCTCTATCGGCACATATGCTCCTATTGATGGTGTATCTGTGTGTCCTCCTCCTCTCCATGCAGTGTGTCCTCCTGGGAATCTTCCTGGTCCCCATTCGCGCCATCCTGCTGTCCCTGGTTCTCATGGTGACATGGCCGGTGGCCATCATAACAACCTTCAAGCATCCTCTGAAAGGAGCCGTGGAGCCAATGACAGGCTGGCGACGGTAACTAGGATGCAAGCGCTACACCATCTTGCTGCACCACAGCTTCCCCCAGAGCTGCCCAGGTGTCGGGGGCACCAGGTCCCACTGGTATCAAACGCCATGTGGATATCAGCCACTTGTTCCCTTAGACTACAGCCATACTTCAACTCTCTGTCCGTACAAGCGTTTTGGCTCTGTATCAGTTCTAATCCCTGTCCACACTAAAACCCAATTCATGCTTCTGTGTCAAAGCCACGCCGTAGCCTACACGTAGATGTGTACCCTACGCAGAGCCATATGTCGTACCCTGACGTGCACCTCCCCAAAAATGTAACTACGCGTCAAGGCCTCACAGACCGCAAGAGCTGTGATTAGTCCGCTTGGTAGCATCGCATCTCAGGCAGACTCGCCGCCGTTTTCGCTCTCTCTTGCTCTTTAACATCTTTCAGCTCCAACACGATCCACTTAGTAACACTCGCCATTGTTCTGAAGTAAACAGAGACGCCAGAGAATCTGTGAATAAGCAGACCACTAGGGTTTCGGTGGTGTAATTGCAGCGCAACTCACACACATCTAAGCAAACTAAAAATGTTCGGCCCCGTGCGTAGGCTATGTGCGTACCTGCAGTACGGTGTAGTTTAGACGCAGAAGCATGAATCAGCCTGCACATACCTGAAAACATGCCCAATCAGCAAGTGGTTGTGATCATGTACGTCATCGTTTTCAAATGTCTCAATTGCTGCCCAGCTATGCTAAAACGCAGGATTACCAGGATTACCTACCCTAACTTGAAATTAGTTGCTTAAGTTAATTCATTGTAGCTTAATATATGTACAAAATATGTAAAATATGTACCTGCTCCATTCAGTGTATTTAAACATTTACTCCTGGTGAAGTAGCAAATAAACATTTAACAAAGATGGATTGAGATGGTTAAATATTAGTTCATACTAGAGCAAGAAGTAGCAGAATCAGTGTATTTGCTGGGTTCAACTGGGCAACAAAACACAGCCAAGGCAGCATATTCCTAAAAGAACAATTCCTGTCATAACAGAAGTAGTGATGTATCCCCTTTTATATACCAAACGTTTTTACATCAGCCATTGAACATTTTCATTGTAATAAATGATGGGCTGTCAAATTAGAGTTTCTTATATCTATTTAATAACGCACAAAATATGTCATACTTTATATTAAATGTAAAGTTTTTGTGAGATTGCAACATTTTCCCTGTGAGCAGCAAACAGGGTTCGGCATTCTTAACTAACAGTTCTGCAGCTGACAAGAAATCTCTTGTGACCTTAGAGCCCAGCCTCTTATGTGTTTATGACCCAATATGGTGTTGAGTAAGCTTATCTCATCACGTTAAAGTTCAGCTATTTGTTGACTAGAAGTGTCAGAAACTCTCCGGGACGTTTAAGCACGGAAGCTTAGGCTTTATTCTGAAAGAACAACATTAGTAAACTTGGCAATTAAATGAGTATTTATTTGCTCCTTGCTCTGTGCAGACTGGTGAAAAGTAAATGATATTTTTAGGCTTAAAGACCAGTATTTTTGGACGTATGTTTGGCATGTGGTGGAAAAACTCCAAAATGCAGTTCCATGTTGCTTTGAGCTTTCTTCATATTTAGGCAGGCAGCATCATATATCATCATTATCATTTTATAAGCTGGTAGTTTACCAACATGTTGATTATTTATGTCTGGGAAAGACACTGGCTGTTCTCAAAACTGCTAAACACGACATTATGCTGTCTGCACATATCGCGTGCACATACGTTTTTATACTCTTGGTAAAAGTTGACATTCCACTTCACCGTGTATCATCTTTTCACAGTGTCTCAGACTACAGTGTTCTCATAACTTTCCACCCTGTCTCTAGATTAAGAGGAAATACTTTTCTCTATGTTGTAACTCTTCCTGTTAACACCCATTCAGTCATTGTCACACAATAGCCCTGAAGGTGATTTCCGATGAACTAGAATAAACTAAATAAACACAGAGTACAAAGATCTAAAATACTTTATCTGCCTTAAGTTTTTATTTGGATTTTTACAAACTTCCATTTAACTAATAATGAGCACTGTTTTCAGGCTGTGCATTAAACTTTCCATTTATTAAACCTTTATGTGATCTCATGGATTCATCATCTAAAACGTCTGTCACCTCCAGGTTCATGTGTCGGAGATTGATGGCCGCCCTGGGGAGGATTTACTACTTCTGCATGGGCTTCAGAGTGGTGGTCAAGGGGAAGCAGGTCAGCAGCAGTGAGGCCCCCATTCTGGCTGTCGCCCCCCACTCCACCTTCTTCGATGGGATCGTGTGCATCGTCGCAGGCCTGCCCTCCACCGTCTCCCGCGTCGAGAACCTGGCTACACCCATCTTTGGCCGTGAGACACTTTTTTTCTGATTTGCATGTGGTTTGTGGGCCCTCTCTTGTCCTCACAGCCACTAGTGTGTGTGTTTGTGTGTGAAACTTGTGTCGAGTTGCTTCAGGTTCATCTCAGTTCAATTTCACATCCTCTTTGTTGATTTTTTTTTTATTTTACACGATGTGTTTTTTATTGCAAAATCATCATCTTATGCTACCAATAGGAGATCGGTCAGTTCAATGTCTTTATTGACAGTGGCCCTTGTTAATCAGATATCATAATTATTACTATAACTAAAATATCTGCTATTTAATGTAATAGTCTTCTGAGGACTTGATAAACATGAGCTATTCCAACCCTTTTTATACACCACAGATCTCTTTTTTTTAGAAATGTCACATAATATCATTAGTGACTGTTAAATGGAACAATGTTATTAATCAGGACCTGCACATGAAATCATCAGTGAATAATATGACAGTTTTCTTCCTATAAGTTCGTGTTCAGACCTGATGTTCACATCCGCCCTGAGAGATCCGATCACAAGTAATCAGCGCTGGAACTGGTCGGAACTCACCTACATGCGTCCTGAGTTCTGATCACTCAGACCACATTCAGAGGTGGTCTGCATGGGACACATATGAAGGACCACCTACTCATCTGACGTCCTCTGACCACCTACAGTTTCACTACAAACATATTTTTATGCTTCTCTGTGACCATATATTGATTTTTTTGTAGCAACCACCACAATATCATTAATGATTAACATTTATGATTGACGGTAGATTCTAGATCTGCGCTCTGCTCATTAATTCACCCAGCCCCTCCTGACTGAGCTCATTCTCTTTAAACACACACACATACCCAACACTGTCATCAGGCACATCTGTTAACTCAGACTGGGTAAAACCAACATCTTATGGTCTCCACAGTATATTTGCAAAGAGCAGGAAGTGAGATCCATGTGGTCACAGGAGACACATTCTAATGCCACGTGTGAACAGATGAACTTAGCGCTGACGACTTGTGATCTCAGGACGGATGTTAATAGCAGGTTTGAAGTTGGCACAGTATATTGATGTACAGTATTTGTTTTGCTCTCTCTAAAGGGTTCGTGCGCTGTCTCCAGCCAGTGCTGGTGTCCAGAAAGGACCCTGACTCACGGAAGAATACAATCCAAGAGATTGACAGCAGAGCCAAGTCAGGAGGACACTGGCCACAGGTCTGTTACATCACGTCAAAGAAAACATCCACATACACTGTCAGCATAGACGACTGTATAGTTGTGGAGGAAACTCAGAGATTGTCAGTCAAAGAGCTGTAACTCAGGACGTTGCTTTGGCTATGAAAATGCTTCTTTTTAAATATTATTATAGAATTAGCCAAAATTCATAAAATGATACATTTGCTTTGCATATTAGTGGCTGTAGTGAAGTTGTAGTGATTTTAACATTTACTAATGATGCCGTTTTCCTCAGGTTCTCATCTTTCCAGAGGGAACGTGTACGAATCGCTCATGTCTCATCACTTTCAAACAAGGTAATGCAAAACAGACACATTTGCATGTCATGTAATGTAAATAGCAGTCTTATGCAACAAGTTGTAGTAGCGACAACGGAAATAAAAACAGGCAAATGAAAGAGAACCAAAAAACCAAACATCGGTTTATCAACACTTTTATCTGTTATCTGTCTATCTAACATTTCAAACTCGCATGCACTGTATCCACTGAGCAGAGAGGCTACACAACAGAAAGGTCTCTTGATATTACACAGCTCCATTCATTCACTGTGCGATGCGGTTTGTGCTTTGACTTATGAAGTGATACAGTTATTTAGAGTGATGTGAGAGGATGTGGATCTCAGCTTTGTAAAGTCATACACTTTTAAATACACATTCATTCATGTGGAATTAGAAATCACAGCCGCCATGTTTTTATTCATACTGTGTGTCACTGTCCCACCTTTAGGTGCCTTTATCCCAGGGGTCCCTGTGCAGCCTGTGGTTATGAGGTATCCCAACAAACTGGTGAGTGATTGTAACTGATGCACAGTTGTGACCTCACCTTCTGAGAGCTAAATGTGTTGCGTATGCCACACTGTACTCACCTAAAAGATAAATATTTGATTCATCATATAGAGCCATAGATGACTGATATATGCTTGTAGAATATACACACTAACCAACCAAGCATCAATTGTCAGTAAGCCACATCATAGAAATCTTTACAAATGGTTGTTATCCTCTTACATTTGCAGTTTTAGTTTTCCCACAGTGCTGTCATTCACAAAGACAGACTGATGGCAACGCTTCCAGCTTCACTGCATCACACTCCCACCAGATAACACGTAACCATCTCTATCCACTGTTAATGTTTTATATCTTCATGTATCCTCCTCTGTTTTCTCCTGCAGGATACAGTGACTTGGACCTGGCAGGGTTTCAGCTCGTGAGTTAGCTTCTTTTTTTTTATATAATTGTGCCTCTCTAGTGGCTTCTCATGCAGATTCTATGTTTGATGAAGGTGCTGCTACTTGTCAACTGTTAACACTATCGAACCACATTTGGAGCTGGTGAACCATTACATGTGACTGACTGCCTTGTTTGTGTTTCACACAGGAAGACGCTGCTGCTTCTAACACTGTGCCAGCTGTACACCACAGTGGAGATAGAGGTAACAGGCATGGCCTGTTTCCTTTTTTCTTCCCTTTAGATCTTCTAACAGGATTAACGAACACTGATAATTGTGGACATTAATAATAAAACAGTTGATGTGAAGTGCCATTTACTCTATATATGCACCTTGATTTCAAATCCAATCATTATACAGAGCACCTTGTTTAAAAAGACCATTTAAAATCATTTTTTGTTAATTTAACTGTTTGTATCAGTGCCTCTCTCTGTTTGTAGAATTATAGTTGGATTTGATTCTGCTCTTAAAGATCCTGATTGAGAAGATTTGTTTTCTGCAGGAGGGGATTAGTTTTCCATGAAAATGTTTCAAAGTTTGCTTTCTGCTTGCTCTTTCTTGTGACCTTTTTTTTTTTTTATAATCTGCTTGCTCTGTGTTCCAGTTCCTGCCGCCGTATATTCCCTCAGAAGAGGAGAAGAAAAATGCGCCTCTGTTTGCCAGCAGAGTGCGAGAAACTATGGCGCAGTGAGTCAAGGTTTAAGAGCACATTCCATTGTTGGAGCACACAGTAGAACAGAGTGTTACAGTAAAGCAAACATAAATACTCGGTAAAAGGTCATTGATTCAATGTTAAAAATACACAGAATACATGTAAGTTAATAGACAAACGAATGTTGCTTTTTTTTATATAACCGTCAAGATAAGATTTAGATTAAAATATTGTATCTGCATTGACATATAGCTAACTTAGTTTGCAGTAAGTTTGGTTATTGCATTTCTCTGATCAGTCTGATCTTTGCATACTTTACTGGTCTGCTGCGCCCGCCTCTCAAAGGATCATTTGCATTTGATATGAAAATGTGTGTTTACAGCGCTTTGGGAGTTCCAGTAACAGACCACACTTATGAAGACTGCCGCCTCATGATCTCTGCTGGTGAACTGACTCTGCCCATGGAGGCCGGCCTGGTCGAGTTCACCAAAATCAGCCGTAAACTCCAGTAAGAACGTCTTTGCCTCAGTAAGCTGTGGGTGTGTCCCATAGACTCTGTATAAAGATGAACGACGACAAATATCTTGACCTGTACTTTGACCACCAGGGGGTGATCAAGACACTTGGGCCACACTTCCGTGAGCCGTCACGTTGACCATCTTTATGTACAGTCTATTGTGTCACCAAGCAGGGAACTTAGGATTGACAAATATTGCTCGAAAAGTTGTATTTATTGTTAATGTTCATACAACGTACACTTTCCTCATTGTACCCTGTTCGCTCAGTCTGAAGTGGGACAATGTGAGGAAAGAGCTGGAGGGTTTCGCGTCCATGGCGAGCTCCTGTAAGGGAGGACGCATCACTATCGATGAGTTTTCCAGATTCCTGAAGCTACCAGTCAGCTCTGCCCTTGAGGAGCTGTTTGCACTGTTCGACAGGGTGAGACACATTCACTGTAGACAACTGATTAATACCAATATACTGTAAATGATCAGTTAGTTTTGCTCACACACAGCCAGGCCTCAACTCAACAAAACAACAATGAGTATCAATCCAAATATTAGATCTGTTGATATTTGACAAACGTCTTTGTTTGTATATCATAAAGGGTAAAATATTACGCCTCATAATAATCTTTGCATTAACAACTGAAGTTTAATTGTTGCTGTTGCTTTCACCCCATCAAGAACGGCGATGGCACTATAGACTTCAGAGAGTACGTGATCGGTGTGACCATCTTGTGTCGACCAGCCAACACTGAAGATGTTCTCCGAATGGCTTTCAAGGTAAAACAAAGACATTCTGATATTGTTCTGCTGAAAACTCGGGTTTAAAGGAAAAGTCAGAGGAACTAGGCCAAAGCTGATGGGCCACTTTATCACCATATTCCATTTTCATGTTTTGCATCAGATACAGATACCACGAACAGACATTTTCTGCAAACTGCTCACATGACACAGAGGCAAAATATCAATTCACCCCACTAAAAAAACGTATTTGCATTCACAAAATACAGATCATTATCCAGATCCACACAAAATTCCACCTGTTCATTTATACTAGCACTCTACATGTGTCTGCCTTGTTTTCTGCATTATATCTTGAGAAATTTGGGATCCTTACCCCTTTAATTTCAAGGAAATTGGAGTTTTTGTGTAATCCTGCTGACAGACAGACAAACAGCAATCAAAACATAACCTCCTCGGCAGAGTTAGTTCTAAAGAGACAGAAGTGAACAGGATATGGTGATAATATAATATAATGTTCACTTTTATACTGAACGTAAAAAATATATAACAATATTGATATTACACTAAAGTTAAGGGTATTTCAGAGAATTGAATTTGAGCGACAACACGCAGAGCAGCAGGCGGTGTCAGTGCCACTGTAGGAAGAACAGAGGGAGCATTCACAGAGGCTTGGATAATGTCAAGTTAACAGTGTGTGTCGGTTGTGTAGAGCAGTGAGTCATTCTGCCGTCCGGAAAGTGAAACAGTGGTTGTTTTTTTTTTTGACAAACAGTCCTGGTGTTTCTATTCTGTGACTGAACAGCAAGAATGATTAATTTCCCCTGATTTCACGTAAACTTTATTCTCACACATAATATAGAATAGTTTTTTCTGGACGTGGAAACACGTGAAAGGAAAATTGAATTTCCTCTTTTCTCTCCTCTGTCATGCAGCTGTTTGACACAGATGAGGATGAGAGGATCACCAGGGAGGAGTTCACCGCTCTGCTGCGCTCCGCTCTGGGTGTGTCCAATCTCAACATGACCAAGCTCTTCAAGGAGATTGACGCTGACGGCTCCGGCTTCATCACCTTCAGTGAGTAGAGACTGTTCCTAACACAAAAGGTTTAACACCAGTCCACTCTCTGCCCTTTTACCCTCCTTTAGTATTTACACTATTATTACGGGATGGGAATACGTGCTGTAAAGTGATCCGTATGTCCTTTTTACAGACTGTATATGAAGATGAACAACATGAAGGCTTCCAAAAGTGAAGCCAAAACACCTATATTGCCTCCTGGTGGCTGGCTGCAGTATAGGTCACAAACCCTGCCTCCTCCATGTTAGTGGATGGGACATAGACCAAACAAAAAAGTCAACGTGCATGTCAAATAATTTTTTCTCGGAGATGATTTGTTCAAATGTTCTCTCTTATGGAAAATTTGGTTTTGATTAGTTATTTGATGCTGTAGAAACGGGATGATTAACAGCTGAGACTGACTTGCGATTGGTCGATGCTGCGACTTAACTCCATGTTCACTGCTGCCCAGACTTTGTGCAATTGCAAGATGGCGGCACCCACGTCTAAGTTATTTTGGCTTAATGTTTGTACAACAGGAGGAGAGTGTCATCCATCTTTATAAATATTCTATGGTTATTCTAAGACAATGGTTTGTTTTTTACATTCCTCTCAGCAGCTGCACTTTTTCCTAATGCTTTTCTCTGTGCCTTCTCTGTGATTCTTCAGGTGAATTTCAATCCTTCGCCACAAGCCACCCGGAGTATGCCAAGCTCTTCACCACCTACCTGGAGCTCCAGAGATATCAAGCGATCCAGGAGGCGACGCCAGGTGATCTGGAACTCACCGGTCAGCCCAGTTCAGGGGAACAACAGGAGGAGAGCACCTCGGACAAGAAAGATGACTGAGACGGACGACGAGCGTAAAAATAACCTTCGTGACTGCGCTGAGAGACAGTAAACTGTACTGACTGCACTGAGATGGAAAAGGCAGCAAACTTGAGTCAGTTGCTATGGCGTTGCCATATTGTAGGTCATGTGCTTGCCTTTTCATTAATGTGGTTTATTGAGTACTTCTATTTTCAATTTTAGTGCCTTATAGAGATTTTAAAAAACTACTCCCCAAGTCATTGCACAACAAATGTCTTATGGCCAGAGGCTGATATTGCTTATACGTCTTGCGTACATGAGTGTGTGTGTGTGTGTGTGTGTGTGTGTGTGTGTGTGTGTGTGTGTGTGTGTGTGTGTGTGTGTGTGTGTGTGTGTGTGTGTGTGTGTGTGTGTGTATTTTACCTGTCCTTTTAGAAAAAAATTAAACAATTAAAAGTTAGTTAAGGGTGACATGAAAACTCTGTGTTTTAGTGACCTGTGTAAAACCTGCAGTCTTTATAGTTGTAATGTTAATAACAGTGTTTACGATATACTTCAGTATATATTCCTCATTGTTAAAACTGCCTCACCATGTTTTCCACTTGGATGCACCACTCTCTGTAGCCTGAGCTTTCCCCTCGCTTGCTTGGACTTAGATGAACTTAGCGTTGTGTACCTTTATCCTTTGTCTTTGTGGTTTCATGTAAATGAGCAGAGAAATTGCCAAACACAACAAACACTGTTTTAAACAAAAGTGAAGAGTCCTCGTGCTTCTGTGTTTCTGTATAATTAGCGAACAGTAAGCTTTATTAAGATCTTTCTAATCTGGCAACACGCAGTTGCTCCGCAGAGCATACATGCTGCTTGTTACACTTTTTTTGCCCAGCGCTCAGGGACACAGACCTTGTAAGGTGGCTGTATAATTAGCCAGAGGTTTGCTTTGCATGTGTACCCATTTGCATTTCCACTGAATACGGTTTTGCTGAGGCAGCAGTGCGTCTATGTGGCTTTAAGTTTACTAAAGCAAATCAAGCATTGAAAATAGGGCAATTTGTGAGCAAAAAGGCAACAGTGCTTCTTCACAACAGCATATTCCAGCAGGGTATGCTTTCAGATTAACTAGCACTGCTGTTATTTATTTAGCAAACAGGGTGCATTGCAATTATGTGATTGTTTTTTTTTTCTTCTCCTTTTTGCCAAGTTTGCTTTTTAGAATAAAACAAGAGTACAATTTTAACTCTTGCCTGACTTGTGTGGTTTTTTTTAGATTCACCACTGAAGAAACTTGTAATGACTTTCATTGACTTTATAAATAGTATTTTAATAATGAGTGTAATGAATGGGCTACAGCTGCACCTACTGCTACCGCCACCAGGTGCCAGCAGATACCTATTACAAATTCTGTGTGCGTGTGTGTGTGTGTGTGTGTGTGTGTGCGTGTGCGTGTGTGTGTGTTTGTGTGTGTGTGTGTGTAAACTAGGCAGGGATGAATTAGAATCTGATTTAATGTGTGCATTGGCGAGGGCTGGAGAAAACCACAGATATGTGTGTGCACTTGTAACATGTGTAATACGTAACCCAGAGCAATACTGTAGGGTTGGTATTCTGAGTATTGGCAGACATTCTGTTATGTCAGAGCAGGAAAAGCACGAGATATTACTGATGACATTAACGATGGCTCTGTTCAGTTCAAGGGTCTCTTAGACAGGGCCGTGTGACAATGAGCCGACATGCACAATAACAAAACCCTGAAACCGAAGCAGCAGAATGGAATACAGCCATCATTCATTTTGTCATTTACACATGCTGTGATATGTCAAAAATGTCTTTCTGGTTTAACGTGTAAATCCATTTTAACTCATTAACTGCACAGAGAAAATATTGTATTGTTGGAGTGGATATTGCATTGACTCATGAGAACTCAGTCAGGTGTGACATGATTTTCTTATGTTCAATATAAATATGCTCATCTATTTGAATATAATTTCTCAACCCTTTAGAAATGATGTATTATTAGTATTTTTAAATGTCATGTAAATCAATGTGCATCCAATAAACATTTTCATTCATTTCTACAGTTCATTGGTCAAAACTGATATTTTTCCTGTGGGTGCTGCGACCATGAATCCTTTTTCTCCTGCTGTCAGGAAACTAGTTCATCTGTAAAGAGGCCATAATGCAAATACAAACCTAATGTATGCTGTCCTAAATACAACTTATGTGAACATGCTCACACACACACACTCGCTCCATATGAGTTGGTTGGAATGAGTGATGGAGAGCGGCTCACTTCATTAAAAGCCTGCTGTTGGACAAAACTGTGATTACCTGCTGTGATTTCCTCCTTCAATTTGTTTTAACCTTTTCAAACGTACAGAGGCTCATTTCATTTTAATCAGAATTGATGAGATGGCAGGGAATCAATTAAGTCACATTGTTGCCGTGCTCGCACCGGTGTGACACCTCCCCTGCCCGCACAGCTCCCACCGCCCTCCTCTTCTGGTCCCACACCCTTCCATCCTGCCTCTTCCCTCGGCGTGGCTGTTTTATATTGCTGTATCCATTTGAGCGCCGCCTGGGGGCTGATCCTGTCACAGTAGATTGTAGGAGATATGTGGTGGTAATCTGATTTGTTTCTCTATAGGACCTGAGTGAGTGAGTGGCCTCTTGTCTGTGGACCCGGGCTGGACGCAGGCCTCGTATGGTGGAGGGTTTCACTGTGCCAGGCTGGGAAGGAAAGGTCAGCGTCGACAGGCTTCGCTGCTAAACTGATGTGACACTACTATGTGCCTCAATTTCACCAGGTCGCCCGGCTTTCTCAGGCAACATGACGACGATTTCACAAACCATGAGGCTGTGTAGTGTCGATTGGTTTGATTTGTGAGGGGGTAAATGCTTTGTATCAACCTATCTCTAAGTACTGTCACATACTGAGAGGGTAAACACATTTAACATCTTTCTTCAACTGTTTTGTTCAATTGACTGTTTTTTTTTTTTTTAAAGTAAGCGGTGATTGGGCTTCGTTATTGCAAGTATGTTTTTTGCATTGTTACATAAGAGGAGGAAGAAAAGTTATTTGGGCTTCATGCTCCTATAGAATAGACCTTCCTGCTTATAACAACAGGATACCTGTGTGCATATACACTCCCCCTCCTTTGTCCTGCGTGATGAACATAGAGCTTCAAACAGGCCGCACAGTGTGTTAACCTGAGTGTATAGGTTAGAAATGGTTGCTAACAATGTAAAGGCTGAAAGTATTGTGTAAAATAGAAGAAACTCTCTCCTCTACCTCACACCATGCTGACAGTAACTGAAATATTGAAGCCTTCAGAGGAAATTGGCCATTTGGTCATGACTGTGTGAATCATCTAATGGAAATATTGAAGATGTCATTTTTTATAGATATTTCCTTTCACGTCATGATATGATGGATATTTGGCGAACTTTGGGATGTCCAGTGTGATTTATTATCGTAATTCTCAGAATTTGAGTAATGCCTGGCAGCACAACATACCACTGAGAGGGAGGATAAAGAAGATGGACCCACAGCTTTGTCCGTTCTCAGAAACAGGGCCTGACTCACCTCTTTGCGTCTGATGGGCTTCTGTCGACACATGGTGTGGATCACCTTTGACTGTGGCGGGGCCGACCCTGGCGACTTGTCCGTCGGCTCTTCGGGGAGTTCCTCCAAACCTTATTGTTACGTTTCCTTCTCGCACCAGATGACACCTTGTTGTTTTTCTCCCTCCTATTATTCTCTCAGGAAAGTGATTGTTCCTCCATTTCCCCATGTGATGATTTGTAGGAACAGTAAAGGTCCTGACGGGGGCAAGGTTTGGGGAAACTGCATGAAACATTTGTGGCCAGAACCAGCCAAATCTGCACCGGTATCTGCATCCCAGGTTTGTTTTCTTTCTCGGTATTTTAGGTGTTACACATCTGCGTTTGATTCTTTTCCAGATGACTTTTGGATGACGGGCAACAACTTTTTCCTGTGTAATATTTGAGGAGGGGTCAGCGTGAGGATGTGGAAAAGACATTTGTCTCCAACTTGTCAGTGTGACTGTCCAAATAAGGCGTGGAAGATTTTTATAGATTCCAAACAAACGCGAGGCTCATCTCTCTGCACAGTGTGAGACAAGAAAAGAACATCTTCAGTCACTCTTAAAACTGCTGTGGTTAGTGAGGGAGAGTATGATGCGCTACAGAGTTTATTAATAATGTGCAACAATTACGTAAGAAAAAATAAGATATATATTTATGGATATGAAAAGTATGTCTATAGGTTCAGTCTGAATCCAATCTTTTGTCTCAATCTTACTTGTCAATCAATCACAGCCTTTTAATTCTATTTTGTCAGGCTCTCACAGTTAAATAACGCCTGTCCTTCTGCTGTCATGCCTCCCTTTTTGTGCCCCTTAATTACTACCCACCATTCAAACTCAACTTGCCTGCACCCCCTATTGTGTTCTTCATGTTCCACCCACTTGGGGATCGGAGGGGTGTGACCTCTGCTGAAAGATAAAACATGTTTTATAGACGTATAGACTGCCAGAAAACATGCTTATTATTTTAAGCTTTTTAAAAGACAATGGTGCCACATTCTCTGGTGTTTGTTTTGGAATGTATGTGTTCGGTGGAAGCACGAGATGAGGTGTTGCTGAAGAGTTCACTTTACCCCTCTACACCTTTTCATGGTGTTCACACGCCACACCTCCCAAATGTGTTGTGTTGTTGGAAAGCGCTCCTGCTGCTGCTCTAACTGGACGTGGTGCGCACGCTGCTGTTTCTTCTCACTCCATGTATACAACCTGTGAAGCAAACAAGACTTAACATTGCTGAGGTGCTTAAATCTTTGCAGATACTATAGTAAAGCCCAGGGAGCAGCTTTATGACACTCCGTCTCTGGGGAGGCCTGAGTGGAGAGATTTAACCCAGAGAGTTTAGACTGAGGGACAAAACAAACCCCACTCATTGCTAATACCACAACCTGATTACCATGCGATAATGACCTGGCACTTTAAGTCTGAGGAATGACAAAACAAGAAATGCACTTCCCCATTCAAGAGGACAAAGGTCACAGATGTAAGAATGCTTGAAAAAGGGCACTTTCCAAAATTTTAAAAACAGGCTGACACACGTACATATAGATCTGAAAGTCTGATTCAAGTCATGTCATAAATCATCTGATGTCTGGAACTGTGAGGTCAGGTGGGTGAAAGGTCGAGATGCAGTGTGTGTGTGTGGACCAGGTATTACTCATCTTATGGGGTCCTAAATCTAAGTGCCCATAATGTAAATAGTTACATTTTAAGGTGAGGGCATGTTTTAAGGTTAGGATAACATTAGGGTTAGGTTTGGGTTTATGTTTATGTTTAGGTTAGGGTTAGGGTTAGGGTTAGGTTAAGTTTAGGGTAAGGGTATGGTTTGGGCAAGTAGCTATGATTAATGTTTGAGTTAATGCAAAGAAGTAGCAGTGCATTTACAGACATATCCAGAGTGAAAAAGACAGGAAAGGAACAGAGTCTTATGCGACCTCAACCAAATGCGCAGGTTAAATCCAGAGGGTCGCACTGTGAGGCTGCGTCTTGTTCAATTAGCTTCTCAACCATAGCTTGGAACTGATGGGAGAGTCCGAACGTTCAAACAGAGCGAGAGGTGAGGCCTCTGGAACTGGATCAAACTAAAAGGTAAGGGATGATGTAATTTTGCCTCGAGCAGTCCTGTACACCTCCATGGATTCAGCATGATGGTGCAGGTTAAGGGTTCAGTTCCTTTTTATTCTCCAATATATAACCTGAATATACACCTGCATATTGAGCTGAGGGACAGCTCCAATCAAACTGTATGTGCCAGTGTACATTACTGATGGCTTGAAATTCAAAGAAGCCCAGTTTTATGCGCAACATCACACAAGTACATCAGATCACACATTCAAATGTACATGACTATACAAAAAAGGTGCAAAGAATAGAACATATTCAGGGGAAAACATCAGTAATAACACATTATCCCTCCATGTTAGCCGAACCTTTACTTTACCATCACTGCAGTTATTCAATCTTCACAAACAAAATGCCTAAAACCAGCCCTATTAGGCTTTTATAAAAACAAGCACTGGAGAGCAAAGAGGACATTTATTGACTTTAATGGGATGAACTGATCAACCATATCTAATAGAAATCATTGCCCTTGGCTAAAGCTGGCGTGGAATTGAATTACACATGGAACACAATGCTTTTACTGCTTCTTAGAAAACTGTAATTCAATCTGTTCAGAACAGAGAAGAAACAGATAAAGTCTGAATTAAAAACATTGGTAAAAGTTTTGGTTGAAGCCCATATGTAAAATTCAAATGTGAAACTGCAGGTAAAGGGATCTTATGTGTCTTGGAAAATGTTAAATCCAAGCACCAGTCTGAGGTACAAGAGGCGGTCTGTCTTTAAAATGTATCCTTCAAATAAACAAACGCACCCAAAGCTTTTAAAGTTTACATCAGGTTCTTTCTTGAGATAAACTATGGGATTTATAGAAAAGGTAAGTGGCCATGTCACGCACCACTAGTGGATTTATTTTTAAACCTGTATACTGCCGTGTGACTGTTCCCCTCCCGTCAAGTCAGGAGCAGATGCAAAAGTTTTGGGGATTATGAGCTCTGCAAATGAAAAAAAACGCGATCATGCCAAGTCAACATCAAACTGGAGAGAAAGTGTTCAATTATAAAATATCACGTGGGGGAGAGAGAGAGAGAGAGAGAGAGAGAGGGGAGCGTTTTAAAAGCTCGCTTTTTTATATGGTTTCCGTTGGAGAAGGCGAGTCTTATAGTTCCCTCAGAATGGGCAGGCGTCCCTCAGATGCGTCTGGACAACCACAGCACCGGGTCATGGAGAGGTATCCCTAGCTTTTCCAAGTACGGAGGGATTTGCCTTTCAGTGGCACGGCTTTAAATCGCTTTAGTAACGGGGACATATTCAAAACTACATTTATCTTTTTCATTATCCTTACGAGGAATGTTTTAGGTAGTTGTTTTAATTGGGTAGATCGTTGCGCTCTGAACAATGCGCGCCGGTGACGCAGGGAGGAATTCGCTCTGAAGCGTTTATCGCTCGGCACCTGCTCCTGCTGCACATCAGACTATAATGTTTTTTATCTTAATGCGGCACAGACATAGGTCTGTCTGCTGTAGGAGTAATAATGTCACCTATTCCCTCCTGGCAGTCCTAACCTGTATTTCTCGCTGTGCGTAAATGTATTGCAACTTTACGCACCAGCACCAAACCTGTCCAAACTCTCTTGTTTGTCTTCCCTCCTCTCCAGCCCATGCACGCGGAGGTCTCTGCTGTAGTGTCAGCGGAGAACGCTCTCTTGTCCGGGTGGTATCGGCGGGATCCTCACTCCAGTGCACCGGCTCAGACCACCAGCTCCCGGAGGGGGCTGTGAGAGCGCCGGACCAGCGCGGGATTCCTTCCCGTGTACTCACCCGCAGAGAAGATGAACATCCAGGTTCTGCCAGAACACAAGCTCTCGTCGGTGGCCCCGCTGAAACAGTGCAATGTGGAGAAAAAAGAGGTAGAACTGATCCTGGTGAAGGACCAGAATGGCGTCCAGTACACCAGCTCCTCCATCATTCCCACCCCCGGCCACCTCGCGGGTCACCCCGGATCCAACTCCGACGAGGACGAGCGAGAAACCTGGGGCAAGAAAATTGACTTTCTGCTGTCGGTCATTGGCTTCGCGGTGGACCTGGCTAACGTTTGGAGATTTCCTTACTTGTGCTACAAAAATGGAGGAGGTGAGTTAACCATGTTTTATTCTGCGCGTAAACAGATGCTTAAACATTTTGGAGGTCACCAATCACATCATGACGCGAGCTGACACGTTCAGGCTCTAAACCCTTGTAGCAAAATGTGCCAAGGAATTTTTTACTTTTACTTTAAAATGTCTAAAATGAGTTTAAACTGTTCATAGATATCATATATAATTTATTTCACCAGGTAAACGTCCCAGTGAGATTGAACTAAGTAACCAAATTCACACTGAGGCTTCAGCATTCTGTGATCGAGTAATCTTTTGTCATTTTGCTGTATAGTTGTTGTGATTTTGGTTCCTTTAATCTCATTTAATCAGCTTTCAATACTCTCAGGTCTATATATGAGAAGATATATGTCGCTTTTTATGAAGGGAATAGTTTACATCTCTTTATCAAAGCATGCACATGAAAAAAGATCACGTGTAAAACATCTACCTACTCCAAACTGCACCATGTGAGACTGACAGATAAAAAATGTCAAAAAAAAAGGGTTTGTCACAGAATACATTGTTTTAATATCCTGCAAGATTTCTTTGTAAAATGTAAGTGAGTATGGAAATACAGGTGTCATATTCTGCAGGTTTGGTTACAACATAACCACCATTAGAACTATAGGAAACTGAAGGTTCCCTGCAGTGAGTGGGGGGAAACAGTGGTGTTTAATTGTGTTTAATTGCTTAATGGCTCATTAGAAAGCTTAGAATGAAGAAAAGGTCTCATGCAGATGTGGCTCTTAAACGGACTCCTACTGTTTCACATGGTCAGACGCATCAAGTGAAGTTACCTCTCGACGTGTAAATCATTTAGATTCTAATCTTAATATCAGATTTTAAATATACAGCGAGGTTCATTTGCCAGAACTATCTGAAAACCTGAGAACAAGTCTTACTCTTTAAGTCTGAATACAAGAGCGGGACAGGTTGCACTGTTTTCAAGCCCATTGACCAGTGAAGCTTCACTGTAGTAAGAGAGCGAGAGGAAAATAGGTGTGCGTGGTTGAGCCAACAAAGGATGGTGTCCAACCGTGTTGTTTTACCTTCAGTACTCATGACAACAGAGTGGTCACTAGAAGGTGCACTGCTCTGTCCTCTGTTTGCCGACGTGTCCATTCAGAAGAAAAAAAAATCAACACGTTGTGCGCGGTGCCCCAAAGGATCAGCTCCTCTGCCGTCCCTGTCAATCATATTGACCCTCAGCGAAATGTATTCATTACAGTAGATAATGTGTCATTTGTGATGGACAATGTCGAGAACAATTCAATTACAGGGAGGTCATTTCCTCGCTGGTGGATGTGCCACTGAGGCGAAGTGGGAAAATAGCTGTGAGCCTTCCTGCTCGTATGTTAGTATGTTGTTACGTGGCCTTTTTCCGAGAATGTCAATCCCCTCTCCAACTTTTCTCTTTGGTAATTTGTTTTATCTCGCACTTATTTCCATATGAATATTGAAACATCTGTTACCGTGAGCTAAATGTAAGTCACACCAGAGATGAATGAGCAGAAAAATACTCAAAATGTAACATGTAATTCCCTCTTTCTTTCTCCAGGTGCCTTTTTGATCCCCTACATTCTTTTCCTGGTCATAGCGGGGATGCCATTGTTCTATATGGAACTTGCTCTGGGCCAGTATAACAGGGAGGGGGCAGCTACGGTTTGGAAAATATGCCCCATCTTTAAAGGTGAACTGTAACACAAACACACACTCACCTATGTGAAGCTGCACGTGTATGAACCTGTGTCTCTCTAACCGCATAAAGTACTTACCCTGCTCTGTCCTGCCCTTTCTTTCTTTACCTCCTCTTTCTTTTCATCCCTTTGATGATGTCCTCTCCCCTCACAGACGTATAAGTGTCTCTCATCACCTCTCTGCATTTCTATATGTTCATTTTTCTTGTAATTGCAACATCATAGATTTCCGCTGAGTGAAAACAAACCAGGACAGAAACACACGCCTACATTTCAAATCAAACATGTTCCTTATTACAGGGAAAAGGTTGCAGCACATTTACTATAAAGTTCAAAAATAAACTCACTATTTTTGTGATTTGTGATAGAAGGAGCTCTAATAACATGTATCTGGATAAGAGTAAATCCGACCTGACCTTTACACACTGCAGCCTCTTATTCAATCACTTCTTATTTAATACTGTCAGTCAGATAACCACCGTTGTCTGCACTATTGAATCAGCACCAGTCGTTCTTTTTGTTGGCGCCAGCGCTGAGGAGGGTTTGTTATTTTCCTGCCGAGGAATGAGTGGGTGATGGCTCCATGGACCTCTCTGTTTTCATGTGAGGATGTCACATTCCAGAGGAGACAGAATGACTTGGGATACGATAAAATAAAAAAGAAGTGCAATTCAATGGAAATTCTACATTAAGCCCAAGTAGATGTGTATGCATATTAAGTAGTTTGTGTTTATCAGCATATACCCTTCACCGCACAGAGGGAGTTATACACTGTACGTACCTTATGGTGATGGTGCATGAAAATGACTCTTTATCCAATCAACTCTAAGAGGCCGTTTGTCGGGGGACCTTTCACCAGGCTGATGTTCTGAAAACAGTGGTTTCCCTAAACTGACACAAATTAGACCACGGACCCTCATTTGACAAGATATTTGCTTTTTACAAGAAGTAACCAGGACCAAAATAGTCATGCATTGTGTCACTCCTCAAGGAGATTGAGAACCCCTGCTGTAAAACACTGTAAAGACAGTGGTGTGGTACAGATACGTGTACTGTCGGTGTGTAACTTGCCTAAGGTCATGTTTGTATGCACAGCACAGTGTTAGAGTAAACCATCATCTCGTCCTCCCTGTCTTCTCCAGGTGTGGGCTACACTGTGATCCTCATCGCCCTGTACGTCGGCTTCTACTACAACGTCATCATCGCCTGGTCCCTGTACTACCTGTACTCCTCCATGACCAGCGAGCTGCCGTGGCTCAGATGTGACAACAGCTGGAACAGTCCGAACTGCACGGACCCCAAAGCTATAAATGCATCCCTCCTCGGCAATGGAACATCTTACGCCAAGTACAAGATCACCCCGGCTGCGGAGTACTACGAGTAAGTGATCTCAGATAAGTCAGAGCATAATGTTCCCTTGTGTCAGGACAATGGCAGAAAGGTGTTCATTTTGTAGGTCTTAGTGATAATGTTTTGCTAGATTGTGTTGTACAGGGAATTTCATAATAGGTTGTACACTACCACACATTTTAAAGAATATATTTGAAACCTCCTCTACACAAAGCAAACTTAACTTAACAACTACAGCTGACTAACGCCCTACACACCAAAATCATCTCATACATTAATGCTGTGTATTTGAATAACCAGTTGATGTGTCAGACCTCATTAAGTGTCACAGACTTTCAGCATTGACAACATCTGAAGTGTGTGTAGCAGTTAAGTTGTGTGTGGTTGTCTTAAACTAGCTGACTAAAGCTGCTTTCTGCGTTGTGCATGTGAGAAAGTCAAACTCCGTAGCAAATTCTCTACTTATCGTAGCTTTAGGCTTTAATGTATAATTGACATTTCAGGGTTTATGAGAAGTTACGTGCTAGAAGTATTTCTTTACAAACAACAGCAGGACTGTGTGACTGTAGAACTTGGATAGAAACATGGATAGATTTACTCACAAATTGTTATTTTTCCGTTTTTCTCTGAGTCTTTGGTTTAAACAAGCAGGATGTACTGATTAAATACAAGAATTTAACCCAGGATGAACTGACACCAGATCCATAATTGCACTAATGACTTAATGACTTAAGCCAAATATGGCCATTATCTTGTCAGAGTCCCATGAATGAAACTGCTTCAGAAAGTTGTTTTACGCATTAGGTATTTTCAAGTGAAACACTTTGGTTTCACCATCAAAGTTATTTGATGGGGGAAACGTCATTATTTGACATCTGAGACTGACTCGCAATTGGTTGAGCGTGTGTATCAACGGGTTCTTGAAATCCCCCAATCGCTACTGCAAAGGCTACGGCTCCAGATGTGCAAGACAGTGGGAAGAAGTGGAGACGTGTCATCCATCTTCATTGTAGACATTTCAAATCCGTATCACAGTTAAAAATCGTTCTTTCTGTTATTTACTGTTGACACATACTGTGTGCGACTGTTGCCAGGCATAAAAAATACTGTGTAAAATGACAGTTATAAATCACTGCATTCATAAGGCCTCAGCAGATGGTCTGTCTGTCCAGGACTCAAGACGGGAAAACGCGTCTCCAACAAGTAAGACGGTCTGTCTCTCTTTCACTATGTCTGATGTCTCTCCAGAGCTGAGAAACACTCAGAGCGGGTCGTGTTTTATTTGGATATCAATATCCTGAAGTAAACTATTTCAACTCACTTTTGTTCCCTTCACATTTGACTTTCCTCAAGAAAAGATTCAATCTTGTTGGCATGTGACGTCGTGGGTGGATAAACAGCGGAACTGGATTAGAATCGGATACTCAGGTTGCATACACAACCGCTCGACACACAAAAAGCCCTCAGGAACACGCAAACTGCGTATGTGTCCAGACGTACAATCCGAAGGGACCGAAGGATCCGCGAAACTCCTCTTTAGCATTCGCCTTATCTTTGGCTGATAGTAAATTCAAAGCTACAGGGTCTTCTGGGAGACAGATAGCAGCGTGAAGACATCAGTTTATTTGGAGAACGAAATTTAGAGTCCGTACATGACCCAGAGGCCTTGTGTGGTGTTGTAATTCCCAGAGGCCTCCTTGTACATCTGATCGTATTGATATTGCGCTGCCAGTAAATGTTCACTTTAACATCATTCCAGGTCCCTTTGGCCCTGTTACTCTAAACACATTTACTCTTTTCGTCACTCCATGAGCTGGTGTGCTGCTTTTCCTAACACACAGGGCTGCCATTGGCTGGCCTTTGTATACTTGAGGCTGACGCAGTGTTTTAATGTTGGTTACAGGATGAGAAACGGAGTAAGCAGGACAAAAAATGAAATAAATGAAAAGCATCATAGGTCAAAACACAGCTGAGAGGTTTGATTTCATTTCCTCCTAATTTATCTAATTAATTACAAAATGATCTGACGTTGTTGTTTTAAAAGTAATTATTTCAGCAAATAAGTCAAATTGCATGTGAGGCTTAGGTGAAATCAATCTCCTCAAGTGTCTGTGTAATTAGATCTCTTTGTTTAAATGAGGGCTATTCATCAAGTCTGGTTATCCCTGACATGAAATCACATGTGGCTGCTTCAGGGTTGTTCTGAAGAGAATGGAGGTTGATGTGTGGGGTTGGTGTTCTTGTCACTGTCAATTTTTCAGTTTGAACGTTAGTTTTTTTTTAACTTTCTGTAAAATTACGACAGTTTTTTTTTTAAATTTTCGTTTATTTCTCAGAGAACAATTCATGGATCTCTAATGAAAAAAAGGCAGATTTAGGGGACTGATATTGGGGCCGGCTGGGGCTCAGGAGGGAGAGCAGTTCGTCCACAGAAGACCTGCGATTCTTGAGCAAGCTACTGAACCCCAAATTGCCCCTGACGTCATCAAGACAAGAAAAGTGCTATATAACTACAGACCATTTACCTTGATATTTAAGAGTGTGTGCAATTTGGTGCAGCTCCAAATTAAAATCCGGATTTGTAGTGAATTTGAATGTGGTTCCATTCTAGTTAGAAAGGTTTTGGGGGAGCTGGTTTCCAAAAGTGTTGGACTTTCCGTCCCGCAGCTTAACCATGAAAGCTCAGTTTCAACAGCTTCATGATTTGTATGCCTTCAAGCTATGAGGCAGCCTCATTCTGTACAGTTAATTGACTTGATGCTGTGATTTGAGAGTTTAACATCTTGGAGGTTTCTTTTGAGGCTGCACGAGGTACAAAATTAATTGCAGAGAAATGCCCAGATCTTTTGTTTCCAGGTCAGTTTTTTTGGCCGCCGTCACTGAGCCCCTTCCACTCCACATCTTCCAAATAAGCCATGTCACATGAATTAAATTTCACTTCCATATCACCTTCATCGAGTCCGCTCATATGGAGTTTTCAGTCTGTGTTATCATTGAATTATTGTTAAAGTCCTGCATGTGATGCCTAAATCAGCCCAGCTTGCTGTTCTCAGCTACAATAATGTTGACGGTATTCATTATTCAGTGCTAAAAAAAGAATTAACTTGTTTCAGAGAACCTTTGGAAAATATATTGGAGGATGAAATCAGGTTATGAAGTTGTAGAAGTGACAGACGTGGATATTTTGGATCAGCTCATTCGATTTTTGACAGATCAGTATTTGGGAATCTCCCTTTATTGTGGGTTATCAATCAATATTTCTGTAGTTCCACTCAGCTCTACAGAGTGTTTAGCATCTTTCAACTAACTCCCTAATTTTTCGGGCCTGCAAAATACTTTTGGGATTTCAGGAACCACTGAAAACAGCTTCCACTGTACACTGTGCACCAAATGGTAGACAGGCACCTTTAACAAACATAAACTCTGCTTTTGGCCTTTGACTAAAATCTAATCAGTTCGTCTTTGACTCCAAGTGAATGTTTGTTCCAAATGTGGAGAAATTCCTAAGGCATTCCTGAGATAACGTGTTCGAGAGGTTTTGACCTTTGAACATCAAATTATAATCACTTTATTTTCATCAAAGCGTTCCTGAGATATCATGTTATCATGTGTGATAAGTGGCATTGGCCTGAAAGACAACTCAAAATGTTTATGGACATGGTCACTGTAAGAACTTAAGGAGGTAATTATATGACACCGCTTCCTCTAAGTGACTTGAAAAACATAAATAAACAGCCAGAACCATTTCCATGAAATTTTGAATAGGGTTGGCCTGAGGAAGAACCGTTTGGAAATTACATTTTGGAGCGGATCTAAAAAAATAAGCAAATTCAGGAATTGAAGCGTTTCCCACAGAATTAGTTAAACCTTAGTCACATGCACGGAAGTGACTCTCACAGATTCTGAGTGACAGGTAAAGAGCAAAAGACAAGTTCTTGCATAAGAGAGAAAACTGCATCGTATGCCACTTGCAAGTACGCGTTAAAACTGAAACTATGAGCTCTGACAATCTGTGTGGATGGTAAAAACTTTATGGAAGATAGCAGGAATATGCGAGTGAGCATGTGCTACACACAGCTATACAATGCAGCAAACAGAGCAAAGCGCCAAGTTAGAAATCTATTTATTATTTATTATTCTAAATATTATACCTAATATTTATTATTATGAGAAGTTACAAATTTACAGATAATTAGACAAATTAGCCGAGTCTTCCTGCTTTTAAGGCTCAATTCTATTCTGAAGGTAACTCGTTAGCTGTAACATGGACTTAATCATAATAATACAGTCCTGTATTAAGAACTGTTCTGTATTATGAGCCCAGAGCACAACATCTTTGGTGTAAAATAAAGTTAGATGAAAATAAAAGTTGGTAATGCTTTAGATTACATCCCACTACATACAGGGTGAATACACCAGAGTTACAGTGTAATGTACACTGTACTGTTTGTACCAGAACATATAACTACATTATTAGAAGAATATCACACAGAACTTACACATTAGCCATTTTTAACTTCTCTATCAGGACAGAGTACAGTTTGACCATAAACCTGACATTTCAGGAAAGATGGGAGTGATGACTACTGCCTTGTTTATTTCATTGCATGGGATCTTAATACCAACTAACAGGCAAACCACATTGATCCTTTCATAATTTTGCTGTGCTATAAATAACTAGTGCACATCTGTGTCTTAACTTTGGAAAAAAGGTCAGAAGTAAAGGTTTATCTGTAATAAGGTCATTTTAAAATAAAATCGCATGAGATGAATTAAGTGATGCAGACATCACTTATCCATCTTCGCTGAAAGGTCGAGTTTAATGCCCGTAGAGGAACCATGGTACCATGTAATTAAATAACTATGGTATGATTTCTCTCCAACTTACTCCCAAACATCTGGATCTTAGCTCAGCAGCTCATAAAAACCCTAACAATAAAATACTATTAGGTTCCCAGTATATATAAAATAACTACAGTTCTTTTTAAGATCCCAAACCGTTACCCCTCCTTATTCCACACATGTACGTGCACGCAACTACAGCTATAATCTAAAGCCGACTAGAACTTTCCATTATACAGTTTGTGTTAGAGTGCAAGAGGTGAAGGAAGAGAAGTGTTTACTCAGTTGGCTTCGCTCCCTCACGCTGTGCCTTGGCATCGCCGCTGTGTGCTCAAAGCTAGCAGCAAGAAAGAGGATTTATTATCCCCTACAGAGCCCAACCCCAAGCAAGATCTGCCTTGAAGTGCCCTATTGTTGTCCGTCCGTCCATACACACTATACTCGCTGATTATTTTTCAAGCGCAATAGTCCACCTGGAATATATGGTTCACTTCACGATTTTACGATTCATATATTATTTTCGAGCAATATCATGTCACTCTTTTTCCTGAGGTTTTTAACAATTCACAGGTCCGGAGCTTACATATGATTGACTTTGACACTGACTTTCTCCTGTCAAGTAAAATCATTGACTTACTAATAATAGATCAAGTCCCTGGAGGCTGAACAATATCCAGAGAGGCTGATAAAATAAACATACATGTACAAGGGAGTGGAACTTCAGCAGGTTTGATTATTGGCCATGCTGCGTGCTCAATATATTTAGTGCGTCAAGCTCAGCATGTGTCCTGTATTGTCAAAGTCATTTCACAGACTTCCTCTGGGCTGCACAGTCTTCACAGAAGCTATCTGTCTTTGAAGTATACAGTATAAACAGATGGGGCTTTTTTCATGCACTTCAAAGAGGGGATTTGAACTTTTCATGTATACACCTTTTTTACAGTGCAAACATTTATGACTGGAACATTTTTTATTCCTCCACTCGTGTTCAGTGACTAGTCACTGTCTTCACATGGACCGTGGCTCCATGGATACATACTGTCATTGTATTAATCCGACAGGAAACAAGAAAGCATCATGTACATGTGATGCTGCTGTTGTGTCAGACTGTGTTCAACAGTAACGCAGCAAAATCGTATCTTTTGTAACTGTCCTAAGGAAACAAACATTACAGAATGACCTGCACAGTCATTTCGCTTGTGGAAATTTAGACAACAGTCGTCGTCAAGAAACTGGCGTCATTAAACACTAACTGTGACTATATCAACATCTTTGATGAAAGAATACAAGACTAAATTAAAAACTTTAACAAAATCTCTCCACATTTTCCTTGATGAGACAAAAATTCTAAATGTCTTTCCTTGAATGTCGTTCTTGTGATCCTGAAGCACAACCATGAACGCACTTGATTGGACCAAGCTAAGCACTAAAAGGCTGCGGCTGGTTATGATCAGATAACATAAAGTGAGGGTTAAGGAACATGACGACAACAAGGCTGGTTGACATTTGCACCAACATCAAACATGATGCAGCTGAGAGAAAAAACCGAGTGTATAGTTTGGAGAGAAGCCCCGAGGCTCCGAAATCAGTGGGAAAAACCACAAACCTGAAGAGACACCTGAGGACGCACCACACAGAACGTGAGGTACCCTGACTATAAGATGATATATAACACTATGTTTCATTAAGAGCACTAGTATATACAGTGGTGACATTATAAATTAGCATCTCTCAACTCAGGGATAGTGTTTCACTGCAGATAGAGATTTAGTCTTAATGAAAGTCAGTTGCTTTAGCCGTTTTCAAATACACCGGAGCCTGGACCGTCACCACATGACAGGACGACACATTGGCTGCAGCTCATAACATCAGTGACCAGAACAATTGCATGTAACGTGTGAACTTTGCTCTTACTACAGTATTGTACCCTGAAGTTGTGCGATACAGCGCTTCCTTCCCACTCCTCAGAGCAGAAACTTAAAGAATGAGCTTGCAGCTAGAGTCAATTGTTGGCCAGGGGAGGAAGAGACACCATTTGTCTCCCCTTGTTTCATTATGTCATAATAAAACACTTGAACTTTTGAACTCCCACACTGATCTGACATTTAGTGTTTTGCTCGAGGATGGCCGATAATAGCAAAACAGTCCCGGAGGTCATTATTGACAGTTTTAAAGCATCCGTTTGTGGCGGGGCAGAGATGAGAAAGAGAAGGTTAAGGCACTTTAAAAACCAGACAACAGAGCTTTTACCCGGATACTTTCACGCTAACCTGCATAACTGCTGAATAACTTTTAAATGCGTTTGTTGTCGGTGTTTAACTGAGGTGACATGATGTAACGCAGATCTTCACCTCAGGCCTTATATTGTGGGCTGTTTGGTTTAGACTCTCCCAGCTGCTGTAACCCCCTGGGTGGGCCTGTTCTACAAAAACACCTCTGAACATTAAGATGTGGCCGAAATAAATAACATAAGATAACATTTTGTCCCTCTTATCATATTTAAACTCATTGATGTGTTGCTGAGGCACAATATCAGTGTTTATTATATTCCTATGGATCATGGTGCATATTTTTGTCATCTATTAACAATACGACGCTGTTGTTTCATCACATATCACCTAAAATAATATTAAATATACTATTGTCAGATGAAAATGAGTTTGCAGTATATATCAAAACCAAAGACAACCTTTTAGATGTCATGATCCCTTTTTCTTCATTTTGTCTGTGTGTTTCGTGCAGACGGGGTGTGCTGCATCTCCATCAGAGTAGGGGCATCCAGGACCTGGGCATGCCTCGCTGGGAGTTGACCCTGTGTCTGGTTGTGGTGGTCTTCATCCTCTACTTCAGCCTGTGGAAAGGTGTCAAGTCCTCAGGGAAGGTAGGGGCCCGGATCACCACTCAATACAAATAACCGTTGCTTTCTCAACATTTGATCTTCTTTTAGTTTACAAAAAAAGAACCTTGACACAAATATCTGTAGATGAATTTGTAGCAAATACTCTCACAGGCATCAGTATAAATTGATGGTACTGGGTCAAAAGGCAGTGATAAACATTGTGAGGGCTGGACTCTCACATTCAGCCTTTTATTTAATGCTATATAACCTACTGTAGTTACTCTCATTGGCCATCATTTAAAGACAAATTAGCCTCTGGTGTCAACGGCCAATATTTTGGGGTCTCTGGTGTACACAGGGAATATCTGGGCCAAGACTTTCATTTGATTGGTCAAACTAGAAACAGAAACCAGAAGGCGCCAAAATCTTGTCCGTCGCCTACAGATTCTGTATATTTACATTCAGAATCGGTTTATAGAGATAACTTTCATGCAAGCAACAAACTGTAGCAAATATACTGATTTGTTGCTGTCATAGTGTTTATCAAACTCACTGCACATGTTGTGCATGTTTAGCATATAATCTCTAGACAGTTTTTTCTTATTTCTCAATATTTATTTAATGATAGAAAGAATCAAAGAAAAAAAGGGACAATATGATGTATTTTTGCCCTTTCCCCTGTTTGTCCTGTGTTTGTGTTCAGGTGGTCTACATAACAGCCACTATGCCCTACGTGGTCCTTTTTGTGTTGCTGATCCGAGGCGTAACTCTCCCAGGGTCCATGGACGGCATCAGGGCTTACCTACACATCGACTTCAAGCGGCTCAACAATCTGGAGGTCAGAGGATTTACCCTTAAGGGGACTATTAAAAGAATTATCTTATTTTATCTGAACTCATCCATGAGTGTTGGAGATAAGAGACAAGGTTGACACAGGAATGATTGTTGCTTTGAGTGTGAAATCCCAGGTTTTATAGCAGTTTGGTGTTATTTGTTTATATCTGGATGGTTTCATGTTAGCCTTTGGGTTTATCTGCCCATTCATCTTACTCTCTAAATGAATAACATGCACGCCAGAGGCTATGTAGATTTAGAGAGCCGTCTGTCTGTCTCACTGTAATTAAGAGGGTGGAGTATCTCCAGCTCTCAGGGTTAAAGGCTGGATACTCAGCGGTGCCTCCAATGCTGAATGTTTGTAAATGAATGAATGTAGTCTTTACACGCGTACGTAAGATACAATCTTCCAGTAACTGATACTGATATACATGTGTTGGGGTTGACAAGAAGTTCACATTTTGCTGAATATTTGTGGCACTAGACGTAGTTGTTTCTTCCGGCATGGAGGTTATGTTTTCACCCCTGTTGACTTGTTTATAAGCAACAGGGGTTGCTATGAAAGTCTGGATCAGGGACACAAATTTGCTGTGGATCCGGATCAGGGGAAGAACCCAAGATTTCAACATTGCATTTTTCAACATTTCAGTGAATACTTTATCGATCTTGGCTAAACATAATCATCTGACACATTTAGGGGAAATGATATCTCTAAGTGTGTGAGATTTGGTGCAGTTTGATTTAATTTAGGGGGACTATTGGGCCTTGGTGGTGATATACACTGTCTGAGTGCCATTCCAGTATTATAATTATATAATTACATACTTCAATTACCTGCCTAAAATGTACAGGAGAATAAAGGATTCAGTTTTCCACATATTGGTCATAATGCACCATTTGAATAATAAAATAAGTTAAATAATGAGAGTTAGCATTTATAGGCTCTTCAAAACAGTGCTTTGAATATTCTTTAGCAATCCAATATTCTTCCTATTTGTCTTTTATTTTGCTGTATAGGTATGGATCGATGCCGCCACCCAGATCTTCTACTCTCTCGGAGCAGGATTCGGTGTGCTCATTGCTTTTGCCAGTTATAACAAATTTGACAACAACTGCTACAGGTAAGCGTTTGCAGTATATTTGCAAACCAAGCCAGCAGCCACATAGCATCCTGGTGATTTTAAGCAGTCGGCCGTTCCCGACATGTAACTGGATCACAGAGCGGTACAGGTGATGCTAATCTGTCCAGCTGACCCCAGTGACCAGGTGTTAACAGGAAAGATAAAGCACAGGCCAGGAAGGGTTGTCAGATTATAGCCCAGGGCTGTGCTGTACGTCCACTGATTTGTCTTAGTGCTCCTCTTCCTCACAAAAAGCAGATATGAGGCTGGCTCATGTTTTCCACATTAATGGGATGCAGAGGTGCTGTTAGTGACTGCCCATTGCCCGTAGCAGCAAAACTTTTTTACTATAGTTTCACGACATCGCTGCATCAGCTAATGCTGAAATGATTTTGTCTCTTAATAAAACATTGAATGGTTCAAGTAAATGATCCTCCAACGCGTGAAATATAATGAAAAGTGCCTGTGATGCTGCCGGAGGAATCAGATGCTGAGATCAGACCGGAGACCGGGGTTTAAGATAAGAGACGTCGTCTTTAATCGCAGTCCAAGTGATCGTACACAAAGAGTCAGTTTACATAAGAAACCAGAAACAGAAACAGACGATAGGGAGGTAAAAAGTCAAAATTGGCAGAGGAACAATAGAATTGGCAGATATAATGAACAGGGTTTACCAGGCAGGAAAAGCAGGGACAGGAAACTAACCCAGTAACAAGTGTGTAGTGGTGAATTGACCAAGAACCAGGAACTGAAAAGTGTTAGTCGGGAACAAAATAAGAGAGGAAATGGAATATGCAGAGTCTTAACTTAACAGATGTACCAACGCTGTATGAGGACAAGTGTAATAGAAAAGCACTTTGTAAATGTGTGTGTGACTGTGACTCATTACATAAGGCACTTTGATTGGTCGTCACATTACCATTAGAATTCAAAACTCAAATCTAAACTAAGTAAAAGGCCAGACCAGAATTGAACACAGATTTTATGTTCAAATACCCACACAGCTGGATGAAATCTATGAAAGCAAACTGCAGTAAATGAAAAGCAATGTGTCCTTTACACTCCATTCTTCCATCCATCCTCTAAACCTCTCTCCTTTGAGTTTTGCATGGGGTCTGAATCTCCTTCATATTGTACTCAGGGGAATCATACAGGGTGAAATTATGTAAGACCCTCAGAGCTCAAAAGAAGAAACTAATTCCATTTTTAACACTTGACTGAATAAATTGAAATACAATGTCTATAAGAATAAAAGACATAAAAACATAGTTATTTTAACCAGGTTAAGATATATGAAACATAAAAGCCTAAATGCCTCCTCCTGTACTCGATGTACACATATACTCCTGTGCTAGATCAACTAACTTTGATTAAAATGGGTTATTTAGAATTGTTTTTAAAGGAAAGTTTTGAGTATACAATGGACAAATGTCCTTCTTTTAATATACCCTGTTTTTCACATAGCTGGTTTTGAGGGAGCCACTGGCTCTGTGAATAAAAACAAAGGAAAACATATAAGAGCACAAGATCAGAGGGAAAATCAGAGGGAAGAGAATGTATCTGTGAGACGTTTCTGCTTCCTCGGCTCTGGAGGAGGCCGACAGCCACAGGTGTGAGGCCACAACAGCAGCACAGTAATTACTGATCGAACCACCAACTGGGCGCAGAGGTCAAAAGCGGCTCATTAACCTGAAAATCTCTCCTAAAACACAGTGTTGGGCTGAAGACTCATGGGAACCTTAAAAAACATTAAGCAACACTGATTTTAGCAGTGATTCAACAATGTTAGTAACACACACGCTGCCATGTTCTGTTAAAAATTAAGTCAGCGAATCCTAACTCAAGCTACAACTTTTTTTCTAGGGATGCTCTCTTGACCAGCACTGTGAACTGCATCACCAGTTTCTTCTCAGGGTTCGCCATCTTCTCCGTGCTGGGATACATGGCTTACAAACATGGGGTGAAAATAGAAGATGTGGCAACAGAGGGTGAGCAGGTTTTTATTCAGTTTAATATTCGCTTTGTAAAAGCATCTATTAGTCTGGGGATGTCATAACTTTTGTTTGTGTGTGTGTGTATATGTGTTTGTGTGTGTGTGTGCACTTACAGGGGCAGGATTGGTGTTCATCATCTACCCTGAGGCGATCTCTACACTCCCTGGCTCAACATTTTGGGCTATCGTGTTCTTCATCATGTTACTGACGCTGGGCATCGACAGCTCGGTGAGTCTCAACAAACACTTTGTCTGCAGATCATATCGTTTTAACCACACGTGGGATGGAAGTGTATATGTCAAGAAAACTTTCAGGTTGGTGATGATATCCATGCATAGTATTGTTGAGGAGTACTGTTGGGAAACTGCAACCTCCCTGTGCTAGTTCAAATCTGAGAGATAGCACATGTTTTTTCTGGAAAGTACCAGTTTGCTTTAAAAAAGTCAGATTACCGTGACTTTTGTTTAATCTGCCATGACATGGAAATAATATAGTAGAGAACACAGTAAAATGTTGTTTAACATTTCCCTCCTTGAAGAAGCTTTTCTTAATTTATATCAGATTTTGCTCACAGTCTGACTGATGTTAAACTAGACTGTTGAGTGCTATTAACATAAATAAACCTGCAGCCTTATGACTTGATTACTTAATACGTTTTATTTAACACAATTATACCAGTGAAGTAGAACCAAAGACACATTTCCAACCCTTGCTGGATGAAAAAGTTTTACTCAATTCGTCAAAATTGAAATTCTATCAACCTGTTTTAATGGACACATGATGTTGTAAATGCAATATTGAATTAACATTCATTAGATGTTAAAAGGTTAGATTCGCCCATGCCAGTCTGATTGGAAAGACATCGTGGTACCCTGGCATTGGTGCAGTGGTTAGCGTTGTCGCTGTGGGGGCCGGCCTCCTTACACTGTACAAAGATAAGGACAGTTTAGGTTTTCATTTTCATTGATTTCTCAGAGGGGATCGAGTGAATTTTAATGTGTTTTCATAAGGGGACTTTTGGGCCTGGGTGGAGGTATGAACTCAATAATTAAATTAGTGTTTCTGGAATACTATTTTTTTGATGATTGCATAACACAGAATACATACATTGGGACCACAGCTGTTTAGTTGACTATACAGTACTGAATGTATCTGCATACAAAAGCATACTTTCAAAGTGTTGATAATTATACTTGGATCTAGGAATAAGCATGAGTCGTCTCTCTCTCTCTCTCTCTCTGTGTGTGCGTCAGATGGGCGGTATGGAGGCGGTCATCACAGGCCTGGCGGACGACTTTAAGTTCCTCAAGAGAAACAGGAAAATCTTCACCTTTGCCACAGCCTTTGGAACCTTCCTGGTGGCCCTGCTCTGCGTTACTAATGTCAGTGTCATATTGTCACCATATATTTACAGACAATACTTGAATGAAGCACATGTCAAAGCCTCACGTCTAACATGACAAAGACTCATACACTCACTCAGCCATGATACTGTCCGTGTACAAATACCGAAAACAACTAAAAACCTGGCTGACAGAAATGCATGTTTCAAAATATATTGGATTTGAATGGTGTGTTAAATTTGAGAGATTGAGTTGATTTGCAATGTCAAAACAAGCTAAATCACAGATTCAAACCGATTCCGCCCTTTTCTGAAAGGAAAAACTAAAGTCCCTTGATGACGAAACTCTCAAAGAAATCATTTAGTTAGGTCACATGAGATCACACTTTAGAATGTTATTAGAGCTGTACAGAGGGAGCAAATCATTCGATTTCTCAAAGGTTGTCGTGCATTCACGTATCAGCAGTGATGAGAAATGCTGAACGGGACACAGACTCAGGCAGACAGAAAGACGTGATGTTTGTGAATCACATGGTTTCTCTTGAATCCAATAAATAATTCTTTGGGGGATAGTGAACGATGCCTTGTCCATGTTAATCCACTTACACAAGATAGCGATTGTTGATTCTCAGGATCCAAATCAAACGCCCAACAAAACCCCCTCGTTGTCATGTGACGCTCGTCTACGCTCCGACTTTCTCTCTTCAAAGTGCACTTCCATTCACCTCCCGATGAAAGGCAAGCAGATACAGAGAGGGTATTATGTTACCACTAGTGTTTATGTGACTGCACACAGGGGGCCACTCATCTCTAAGGGTGGAGGTTTATATACCACACGTGGCACACACACACACACACACACACACACACACACACACACACACACACACACACACACACACACACACACACACACACACACACACACACACACACACACACACACACACCTACGCTGAAATCCTCTCTGTTTCCTCTCCTCTCTACAGGGTGGGATCTACGTGCTGACTCTATTAGATAAGTATGCAGCAGGGACCTCCATACTGTTTGCTGTGTTGATTGAGGCCATTGGAGTGTCGTGGTTTTATGGTAAGTACGTAAATTATTTTCAAAAATTACTACATTTGTTTATCAACACTAAACATTTATAGATTTCTTCTAATGCCATTGCAACATGACAATGAATTTGACGAGTGAAAACTGAAACGTCTCTTCACTCACACATTCTCGAACTCTTGATATAATTTAAGTTAAGAAAAATACACTTTGAAACTTGTATGTGCAGATGATAGAAGAATGACTTGAAGGTGTAGATCATCATGTCAGTGCTGCTCTGCTTCTGCCTGCTGAGACCACATACTTGGCACAGAGAGCTTGGCGTGGCCTAAAATGTTGAGCGTGTATAACTTTTAACTCTGCAGTAACCTGTGCTGTGTAACATCTCTCTCCAGGTGTGGATCGCTTCAGCGAAGATATCGAGCGGATGATGGGCTTCAAGCCAGGTCTTTATTGGAGGCTCTGCTGGAAATTTGTCAGCCCAGCTTTTCTTCTGGTGAGAGGAGTCAAGAAAATGGATGTAGCTACATTCAGGGCTTGTGTCCTTGACAGGAATAATCTAATGTGTTGGAAATTCCAGCACAAATGCTTGCAAGATGTATGACGCCATCATTCATTGCATACAGAAGCTTATGCATCAGAGAACCTGGCCAGCATCAGAACTTTAATTGCATTGCAATCAGAATCAATAACAGCTCAAGTAAATAGATGTAATAGTTTTGTGGGCACACAGGAAAAGCCGTTTACACAGCGCCTCATATTCAATCATCTGCAGAGGTGCTTGTGGCCTGTTCCCAGAGGGAGGACAGAACAGAGAGGATAGATGGAACCTTCTCCGACTCCAGGCGACTTTATCACTGGCTGGATAAAGAGGAAGCACGTGGCTCGGTCTGCTGTCGTCCAGGGGTGGGAGTAAACAGCCATGTGCTTCCTTTAATACATACGGCTGCTGACAGCCTCTCCTGGACAAGAGAGGAATTTTCACAGCAATGAGGAGATCTCATTAAGATAATGTAAATTACAAAAATGAAAAAAATTAATTAGTATTGTTTAAAGATATAGCTTTTGATATATAGGAAAGACAGATCTTTTATGTCAAAAATTCTAATTTTTTTACAATCTCATTCGCAAAAAAGTTAAATAGAGCAATAAAAAAAAAAACTTTCTGTTTTTGTATTTTGTGCCATAGGAGATGTCTAGAGGAAACACATTCCCCATCCAACCAATTATATTCATCTCCTCATTTTCTCTTAGTCTAGATTGTCACATTTTACCTTTAATACCTCGTGTGCATACACCGTCAATGTGTATCAGGAGGTACAGGCGGGTCAAAACAATGTTCTACAGGTGTGAAGTCCAACCTTTTGGCCCCTACAAGCTCTGCTGCCTCCAGCACCCAACTAGACCACTGAGGTTTAAATGATTTTATTGATTAATTGACACTTTGTCTGTCTCGAAATTTCTAACTAACGGAGACTCAATGATCTGTCGCACTTTAGGTGGTATTTTCAACTAACATGGCCTTTGGTAGTCAGATGAAAAAGCCGGGTATACCGGTAAACTGACTCCTCCATGATACACGACTGCAAATGATGTTTCCGAGGGACAGAGCACAGGTAGCGCCGTCATGAATTAGTCCAGAACAGGTCAATCAGGTTACAGAAAGGGAGAGTGATTTATTACAGTGCACACAGACGAACTTTTAAAGAAATTACAGAGGGACCTTAATAAGGATTATCTGTTCTGATAAAGATATTTCAGTTCTTGACCTGGGTTCCGCTGTGTCTGTTTCTTCATTTCCCCTCAGCTTATCTCTGCCTCAGACTCCACATAATATTTAATGCCGCACTAATACTCTACTAATCTATGTTTCTCTTTCCCTCTCCTTTTCCTTTCACAGTTTGTGGTAATAGCCAGTGCTGTGACATCTTCGGGCCTAAAGTATGATGACTACACCTTCCCTTACTGGTCCAATGTAGTTGGCTGGGGTGTGGCCATGTCCTCCATGCTGTTTGTCCCCGTCTATGCTATTTATAAAATACTCAGCGTAAAAGGAACGTTAAAACAGGTCAGTATCCAATTAAGTTGTAAAAAATGTGTTTAACCTGCATTCTTATGCTTTTGAATGAATATTTCAAGATTCAAGTGTCAAGTGTACACTGGTACACAGTAAAAATAAAACTGGACATCACACACAGTGTAACTAGACATTACATAATAGTGTAATTGGAGGTAAACAGAACACTTGTGGCCAAAGGGCTTTTCAGTATGTTTGTGTTTCAAGCACAACTTGAAAACAACTGTCGGATTTGGAGGAAACTCTAATCTTGATGACACTGTGAGATTTCACTTTCAGATGAAATCATCACTTCAAAGCAGTCAGAGTTTATGTTTGTAATTATCCAAGAGAGCTGTTTTGAACCCTCAGCAGCTAACGAGTGGGTCACTCGACTGGAACAGGTCCGACATCCCATTGGCATTTCCCATTGTTACTCAGGCCTGAAGATTACCCACAGGTTAATCCTGAAAACTCCTAAACTCCTTAGCTTTGTTCTCTTCATGATGACCAGAATAAACTGCTCTGAGAATTCCTCACACGGTTCTGGAAAGAGATGGCATCTCTAAGCAGAGATAACCTCCATGAACTGTTTTACTAATGTATTTAAGAAGGCAAGCATTCGATTATTAAATAATAAAACAAAATTTTAAGTAGATACATTATCGGTGGAAAGTTATTACCGAATTTTTCTCGGTTTAATTTTTAATATTGGACTTCAGGTATGGGTCAGACAGTATGTTTCTATTATAATGTGAAGTAATAAAGGAAGACAGGCGGGCTAGCCAGGGGTTCGTCCTGCAGCAAGATAATAACTAAAACAGGGAGTACCAGGGTTTGACCTCAGAAGAAAAGAAGCAGACAGAGGCTTCACATGATGAAGAGCAGCAAGGTCTCCAGACTTAAACCTCAGGGAGCTGGTTTTTAATCAATTGGACAGAAGGTCGAACACATCAGTGTGAACCTCTGTTTAAAACCTTTTGTTGTGACGGGGTGAGCAGGTGGACCCAAATGCAGGAGACAAGTCCAGGTGAAAAGCTATACACAACCAATAATGAACACGGGGAACAAGACGAACTGACAAAGACAAAGGGAAGCACCAGAACTTATATACACAAGGGAGGCAGGGATAACCGAACACAGGTGAACCACATTCGGAACAGGAGCAGACGATCCCACAGGAAACAGGACAAAGACAGGAAGTTTAGCTAGAGAGAAACAAGGAGCAAAACTTCAAAATAAAACAGGAAACTGAACTCAGAATGAACAACCCAAACACAACCCACACTTCTAAACTAAACTTAACTCAAGGAAAACAAGGTCAGGACCAAAACAGTTTTTTTCAAAAGTTCATCATAACAAAGGCAGAATCATGAAACCCTTCTGAACAACTTTTGATTTCCAGAGAGCGTGTATGTTTGGCTGCTGTATGTGTCAAAAATGTTGATTATTTCAAATCCCATTTAATCTCCAAAATATTTGTTTGTGCATTGTTCTTATTACAGAAACAATTAGACATTAAACTAAGTCAATTTCAATAGAAACTTTTCTCTATAAAAATGTGGTTTACCTACTTTGACAGTAGTGTGTATGGACAGTTATTAAAGGGCCAGTTTATACATGCCTTGCAGATGGTAGCCATGTTGTGAGCTCAGGGTTGAGACTGATGTGTTGTTATTACTTGTTTTGCAGAGGATAGCATATTGTATCACTCCAGAACATGAACATCATTTGGTGGCTGAGGGAAATATACGGCAATTTACAGTAAGTATCTTTTCTGACTAACTTGAAGGAGCCTGCAATTAATCTGTATTTGAACACATGGAATTAGCAAATTGATTTGTGCACTATGACTTACTGTTGCTAATTTGTCAAAATGACCCCAGAATGGAGGGGCACCCGGTGGGGAAAATCTACTGTAAAAAACATGGGCAAAATGAAAGGAATAATACTTTTGGATGTACGCTTTTTAAAAGAAACATATAACGCTCATATTCAGGTTTATTATCTTAACTGGGGACATTGAAAAAAAAGTGTACATGCTTGAACATTCAGTAAACATAATTTTCCTCATATACTGGAAATATTGACCTCTGCTCCCACTGTTCCTGGCTTCGTTAGGGGGCGCACCAGACTAGCTGTGTGTTGTGCAAATTTGGTGCAGTGTGATGTCATGTGACATCACAATGATGCAAAGGTTTTGGCCAAACTACTTCAGGGGCTTCAGAAGCAGTGTTTTCTTTTGGGGGAGAGAAGCTACTTTTACTGCCTAGGGCTTTAGATAACACACCTTTATAACACACTGGAGTACTGAAAAAGTGAAAAAGCATAATATGTCTCCTTTAAAAGTGAAACAAAATGTGAGGAAACAACCTACTCCACTATATGACGTTGAGAAAATACCCCATCAGTGAGAAAGCAGAAAAAGCTACATTAAAACACATTTGACGACAACTCCCAACACTTTATTTTGTTTTCCAGCTCAAGCATTGGTTGGCCATCTGATGACGAATACCCAGAATTCCCTCGTCCATTGTCCCGTCTATTGTGCTACCAGTGGTCGGACACATGAGGAGAGCAGCAGTCTCCACTGTCTCGCAGCAGCCCCTCTCCTGTGCATCTACCACCCAAGGCATTCGTTGTCAACAGCGGCTTTAAGCACTTTGATTTCGGAGTCATGCCTGTTCATATTTCAACCATTCTACAACTTCGGCTCATAAGGGAGGGGCACCCGGTGGGGAAAATCTACTGTTATTCGCCCATGGACATTATTATGTTTTTTATACACAGTTTTAATTATTATAATACTATTTAATTTTGATATTTAGTGATGTGACTATAATCTCCTAGAAGGGATATAAACTAAAATAAAACCAAAACAATCCCTATTACTGAAGAGGAGACAAGCATATTTCAGTTTTCTTTTTCGGCCTGTGGTTATTTATTATTATAACATTATTATTATTGTCACTCTGTCGGTTGAGTGGCTTCTATGTGTCAGTGCCTTATCGAGCGAGACACTCCATGTTTCTTAAAGTCCGTACAGGAAGAAATAGAATAAACTGTGTTGACTCAGGAACCCACTAAATCCAACCACAGTTTGTGGAACGGCTCAGCTCGCCGGCTACCTGGTCCTTTGACATTCAAGTCAAAGAGCTGCAGGTCGACAGAGCATCAAGGTCGAGCTCCTTAGCGAAGAGAAACCAGGCCTGATATAATGCTTTTTGTCACATATTGTGTGTTACAGAAAAAGGGAATAATGCATGCATCACTCCAAAGCTTTAAAAAGAAAAAAAAGAGGCAGGCTTCATTCACCTCTTACGCTTTTTGAAAGGCCAGACTCACAACCAGAGCTTTATCTCAAAGAAAGACTGATCCTGATCAGTGCCTGGCTGCTCACTTAAGATGCAGGGAAAAAATTCAGCTAAACAAATGGCGTAACTGTTACAGTTTTGAATCGTTGTTGTGTTACAAACTTCCGTCTGTTCAGTGCTTCTGAGCTTTTTCTCCAGATGGCAAGAGAGTGAGAGAGTTTGTGTGTATTCAGATTTTGTTGTCAGCCATACAGTATTGCTGTTAGCGTTCAGTACATGGAGGAATACCTCTTTCACTGCACTGTTTTTAACTACTATGTTGAGTAGTGGATATACAATTCTTATGCTGTGTTCACACTAAACGCAAAGCCAATTTTTAAGGGTCAAGTGATGCGATTTTGACTACCTGAGGCCTGCCTACCAGTGGCCCATTCACTTGCTAGCTTGGTTCACTTTCTCCAGTGGGTTTCATTCTCAATGCTGATTGGCTTTTGCAACATTGCATCATTCAAGTTTTTCACTCGAGTTCAAATATTTCAACTCGAGCAATTCTGCATCTTTGCATCTCTCATATCACATCATTCGTGCTGTTTGTGTCGCCTGATGCGAGTGAAATTTGTGTCTATTCGCGTCTTTGCATTGGCTTGTCGTGAAAAAATTTGCTTGGCGTTTTGTGAACACACTATTATTCTGTCATCAACATATCTTGTGACGTTCTTTTTTAATAACCTTAGAAGTGCCATTATGTTTATTTAGGAATGTTTTTGATCATCTTTTTCTGTTTTCTCTTATTTTTTTTATTTATTCGAATGAAGTTGAATTTGAACCTTGAATCGTAACAGAACACCCTTACTGAAAGGAATAAAGCCACATCGAAAAAATATAATTTATGTGGAATATATAAGAAGATATAAAAAATATATAAATATATTCTTTTGTTATATCTAATCTTGTATTTATCAAATTGTTTATTACAAAGCGTGAATGTAAAGTATTTTAAACGTAAATGTCCCCAGTCATAACTTTGTGTTTGATGTATAGCTAAGATGGACTATTTAGAAAAAGAATATTATATTATAGTGTAATCCAGGGTTACATTGTCACATGCGGATGTGAACAAATACACCCTGTCTTTCCTGGGCTATGTTTACAAAAATACTGTGTACAATACCAATGTCCTGTGGAACGTGAGTGACAAATATCTATGAAGAAGTCTGAAGTATTCACACTATGATAATAAAGAATTTCTTCTACACACAAAGCTGAAGGCCACGAGTGGTGATTTCCGTCTTTTCTTGATTGCAATCACCTTTTATTATATAATATTGATTAGACTTAGCTTGTTAGATTCATGATAGACATCAAACTGATTAAGGGTCAAAACCCAGACCAGAGATATCAACTTATTTAGTCCACACATTCTTCTTTATTGTTTGAAGCTGGCTAGCCTTACAAGGCAGCTGTATTTCTTGCCAGAATCCATCGTGCTTGACTTTTAGTTATTCACTTGTGGGCGAACCACAGTGGTTCAGACCAATCAGTGTCCTATGAGGGAGGAATTATCCTGACAGGTGCTGGTGCGGGCTAGGAGCAGAAGTGGGATGTAAGACAGTACATTTACTTTGTACCTATACTTAAGTAGTACATTTTTCAAGCATCTGTACTTCTCTATATTTATTTCCGGGTACTTTGAATCCCTTTTACTTCATTAAATGTATCAGTAAATATCTCTACATTCTGATCCAATATATTTTTACACTGTTACATGTTTATATTGTTTTTTATATTTCTAAATGTAATCAATAGTGCGAGGTGAATTATTCCAATCAGATCCAATCAGAGTGGGCAGGGAACATCAGACTCCTGCAGCAGCCGCATCACTGGTTAAGAAACCTGAAATGGATTTGGAAAAGGCATCGGCCGAGGCTCAGCCATAGATAATTGGATTAGGGAATAGAATAGGCTACATCAGCAGGTACTTTTAATACTTTAAGTACATTTGGAAGCAAATACTCACTTGCTTCTACACAAAAAGAAAGGTTAATGTGGTACATTAACTTTTACTTGAGTACATTTTGTCTGTTTATTTGTACATTTATGTAAGTAAAGTATTTCCTCCATCACTGGCAAAAAGGTGTAGCGACAGCAAGAACAATAAAAATGACAGATACAAAAGAGTTTAGTGTAAGCTGCTATAGCATCGGTTATATTAGAAATGGAGTGTTTCTTTGTTGAAAGAAAAGCAAAACAATGTGAAGCAGGTTTTTCTCAATGGAAAAATAAAAAGGTTTCTGTCTTCTGCAGATGGCTCCTGCTAACAAAGAAGTGCAAATGTTTATTAGTAAATTCCACTTTAACAACAATATATTATAAAAAATGTAAAACTGCCTTAATAAGAAGAAAGATAAGTGGCACCAGAATCCCTGTTCATCGTTCTTTTATCCCAAGTAACATTCTCTACTTGTAATGGGTCATGGGTCAAGTTTTGTACATGTATTACTGGATGAGGATGTATTTTTTGTAAATCAAGCCCCCCCCCCGACCATGAGAAACTTGACTCAGTTTAGTTTTACTGCTGACTGAGGGCTTCTAATAGTGGCTGACTGTGCCTTTCGACTGACTCTCCCTTTGTTCTCCTGCTCTACACTGGCATACAAGCCTTCAGTGTCCATTCTCTGTGCCTTTGCTGGGTAAACTACTATTGTTCATGATCCTCTGCTGCACACAAGCCAGTTTTTCACATTCATTAATAACCCTTGAGGAAATCACTTCCAAAAAAGATACACACAAAACAGTGTTTAAACACTGGCCCTGGTCAGGTCTTCAAATAAACTGTAGCTAACAAAAGTGATCTGTTTTCTTATTCCAGTGATGTAGCTTAGAAGCAAATTAATTTTACTAAGGTTATCAATTGTGTTGATATAACTTCTTCACTTTAATTTGAACAAACTTATTCAATTGTACATTGCCAATTGAAGTATTTTTTTAAGTTTTAAGTTTAAGTTTTGAGTAAATAATGTTTATTTTTCAGTGTACATTGCAAACCAACAGTAACAGTTTAAACTACATTCAGTGGGACAGCAAAATACATCAACATCACACTAAAAAATGAGTGTACACAGGAAAAAAATAAACAAAAACAATATTAATGTGCAGAAATAAATAAAGTGGATGAGCAATGATCTTTCTGCTAAAAACGAGTACAACGTTGAAATTTACTTTTCAGAATAAATAACTCTTTAATACAAGAAGGTACTACCTTTATCTAGAAATAAAAGTAAGCAATTAGAAAGTTCATCAACTCTCAATACAACTGAAGAAAAAAAAATTAAACAATCTCCAGGAGATACTGTTAGCTTAAACAGTGTGTTGACTGGGAAGAATTCAAGCTAGTCATAACATAGTCTTTAGTACGTTATTGGCAGATGACCTGGCTATGACCTCAATACAGAGTTAAGACTGTGATCTTACCCAACACACAAAATGAGAGAAAGCAGAGAGAAGCCAGAACCATGTTAATCCAGTGGAATGCCTCCGTAAATGCCAACTTGACCATTTCCTCACCCCACAACCACTTCATCACCTGTACACATGTCAGAGAGGCCTGAGGACCCAGCTCAAGTTGGACTCCCTGTGGTGGTGCAATCGTTTGCGCTATGACTTAATGATAAGAAGGTTCTGGGTTTGTATTTTGGATCTTGCAACTCTGCATTGCCCATAGTATTCTTTTTTATATCCCATATTTTCTTAACAAAGTTATAAGTGCTGGGAGAAATCACGAGTAAAATATAACAATAATTGAAAGAATGAAGGACAAAAATGTACATTTAAAAGGAATTGATTTGAAGGCAGAAATCTTGTCGGCCAACGTGAGATCGTTCAGTTGCCTAACTCACTGTCACCACTGATCACAACTTTCGTGGCAGATACAAGCAGAAAAGTGACCATTAAAGTGCTCAGATAATGAGCAGCTACATATAAACTGCACTAATGTAAGATGGAGTAAGATTACAAATGGCTTTTAATGTTTACAATTGTACCTGTGTTAGGTTAGCTTGGGAAAGGAATGTTTAAATGTTTTCAATATTCCTACAAAGGTAAGCTTTTATCTGTTTTTAGCTTGGGCCTTAACAGAAGCTTATGGTTCCAAATTTATCCTGAGGTGTACTCTCTTTGTGAGGATTAAATAAAAGAACCACTACCTCGTCCTGATTAAGCTTTAAAACATTTAATCACACATGTTAACAATATCCAGGTGTTTTGAGAGCAGTAGATGTATGTATCCTCAACATAGCAAAGGAGACTTTATGCTGCAAAATGATGTGGCCCAGGGGAAGCATTTAAACATAAAACATAACACTTTGGGGACCTGAAGTTCAGAGGTGAGCACTGAGCACTGAGCACAGCAGGTGCGTAGGTCTGGATATAGGAGAAACACATGCTTTAGAATTCAGGGGGTGTTTTAACACACCCTGCTCTCTGGTAATTTGGGTTTTAGTAGCCCCACTATCTTTAAATGATACAAGGGATATACTGCTCTAAGATAAGGGTTTAAAGAAAGCAGAACGTTTGGCTGGGGGGAAGAGATGAAAAACTGGAAAATATCTGAAAAGATGAAATGGATGTTGTCCAAATGTCTAGGATGAGTAGATACAAATCTTCAAAAACCAAAAGTTGAAGGGGGATAATTATTATTACAGATTGGAGCCAAGGTTGGTGGAGATTAGAACTGGGACTGACCAATCACCACAGTCAGCTGCCATGAAGATATAATTAATATACTTTGTCAGTGTAATTCTGGAACTGCTCAAATATGCCTATAAGTTTAGTCATAAAAGCTGGAGGGATATAACTTTATATACTTTCCAGTTTTGGGGCTGGAAACTAACTCCTGAGTTTTTCAGCACTAGCAAAAAGAAGACAGTAGTATGCACACTTTTTGTAGTGTAGATGCAAATTATTTTAAAAGATGTACGATTCCTTTAAAATAATAAATCTTGAGATGTAAGAAAATTATTCTAACAGCTGTTGGGGAGGATGGAGTGTAGACGATATCCATTTCATGTTGGCCTTGAACAAACTTCAAACCTGAAAGGGCAGGAAATCCCATTCAGTTTCTTGTGTAATCTTCAAGCAGTTCGAAAGAGTGAGCAATGTAATTGCAGCAAGTGCTAAATCCTTAAAGCAGTGCTTTCCCCCAGCTATATTTGAAAAGCTAATACTTCCAGCAAATATGCATCAGGAGAGAAACCAACATTTCTTCACTAAGTCTCATGTGAATCTGATCAGCTTGAAAATAAGTCTTTGGGCAACTCTTGGACCTGTGAGCTGTTGACACAGGAGCCAGTTTCCACAGCAACTGTACAGATGCAGACACATTTGGTAGAGGTCTTTCAAGAGTTTTGAGCAGCATGTTAAGATCACTTGCTTTTTCCCATGTCAGCAACTTCATGTGCCAGAGGATTTAGTGCTAATTCCCTGGGTTATGGTTCATTATTAATACTGAACACACTTGATTATAGGCCTCACTGTTGACAAGAAGCTGGTTGAAGTCACAAAAAACTCAAGGCAATCCCTCATCTAACCGAACCCACTTGTTGACAGTTTTTTTTTGTATAACCGTTGCGTACCCACAAAATGGGGCCTGAAACGTGCGATCTACACTTCTCACCCAAACGTTGGGATTTATAAAAACAAACTTGACGGGAAAATGTGCGCATTTCCACGCAAACTCTGACTCATGCGTACTAACATTTTGGAGACGGGAAAATGACGATGCAGACGTGAGGTGGTAAACTGAAGCCAGATTATTGATCCACTTCATCATTTAAATTAAAACCAAAAGTTTTTAGTTGTGCTCGCGAGACATAACTGTTCAACACGAACCTTCAATTGAAAAAGATATAAAACAACTTCCAGCAAATAACGTTCAGATTCCATTAAACAGCAGAGTTACAGAGCCGAGTTATTCATAGTTTTTAATAATATCTTCTAACACTGTGCGTGTATCATCAAGTACGAGTGTGTGTAAAATCGCTGCAGTGAACGTGACTGTGCCATCAGGTGCACAGAGCGCACTGGAGATCACTCACAAAAATAAAGAAAAACTATTCACTTTCAAACTATAGCCAAATAATATCCCAGAGTGGAGGTTACGATCCACTGATGTGTGAGGTAATCGGTCCGAGTGATGGATGCACGTGAATGGAAGAATGAGGAGGAAACAAGGGTTCAGTGATGACTGATCAGCTGATATAGATTCTATAGGTCTGTGATCTTGGATCCTTGTGCTGTACTGAGTCCAGTACTAGATCGACAGACGGAAGCGAGCCATCCCAGTAGAAACACAAGCATATAATCGTAATTCTGTTAAATTCTATAGATTGGGGACGTCACAGCTGTCTTTGAATTTAATAATACTGCAGTTTTGGATGATTAAAATACGAACAGTCGATACAACAAGTTCCCTCACAGTGTGAAGCGATTACTTTTTTTGCCTTCACCTATTAATGACATTTTTTTTCATTTCAGGCTCCGTTCTTTCTATCATCCTCCCTCTCACACATTGTATTATCAGAAGCAACAGTGTATCAATGTATTTTCTTTATTAATGACATCACTGCTGTACCATAAAATCACTCTTCACCTCCACATCACTAAGAAACAACTCGATGTCAGTGTCAGAACGTTTCGCTTCCTCTTCTCATCGCTTGATGCAGTGATTCGCTGTGGAAACCCATTTTCCCAATTTATTTTCATGAGGTGCATTGCATTGACCAAAAGGGGGCGTGTAGAGGGCGGATCCAAGTACGAACGTTCAGGTGGACTGTGATTTATAAAGTGAACATTGCGTTCAGGTGTGCGTGCGCACGGTTTTCTAAATCTGATTTGCGTATGCCATGTTTTGGCTTTTGTGCGCACGTGCACTATTAGTATGAATCCCACGCAATGTTTTATAAATGAGGCCGACAGGGAAAATGTCCGAATCTGCATGAATTGTTTCAAATTAGCCTATAAAATGCACAGTATATCCATTGAAAAATGCCAAAGTGTTACTACACCACCAAGTGATGACCTGGACAATCCAATTCAAAACCACAGGCAGTGGTCAACACTGTGTGACATCACAAAATCATGGAAGTCCCGAAAGCTAGGGCACAATTTAAATATGGCCTATGTGAATTTTTCCATGGATTGAATTCTTTGATACTTTCACAATATTTATACTGCACCTATACCTGGTTTATCCTCAAATGAGACATGGAAATCTCACTCTCCACATTATGGGACCTTTAGAATGAATCCTCCCTCGGTAATTTACTTTTAGTAATGTGGAATTATTATTCTAACAGTAAGCCAGTATTTGCAGAGGTCTTGAATTATCATTCTGGCTGGTCACACTGTAAATGTCACTCGTCACAATGAATTTTCAGAAAGCTAAAATACAGATAGTCAGGTGAAACCTTTTATCTGTTAAAGCTGCTTGTCATATCTTGTTAGCGGCTGAGAAGAGAAGAACACATGCACACACAAGGGTAAAGGGCAGGCTGGGATTAAACACACACACTGGTATTGTGTACAGTCTTATGTACAGCTGGGGATGATGGTCCATCTGTTCTGCTATTAAAAAACACTAACCAATACACTACGAAAGAAAACTACAAAATAGTTTAAAGAGAGAGTACTTGCTTCTGCTTCTGTGGTGCACCAAAAACGTATTGATTATTAAGTTTAAGTTTTCCGTAAAATAGGATACAGGGTAATGGTGTGTTTAGACAATGCAAAGTGGATTTTTGTCCCAAACACATACAAAGTCAATGCACAGACATGATTTGCCACAATTCTGTGCTGGGCAGCGTTGTTGTGCCTGGTCTAGGGGACACCTGAGCATAACATAAAGATGGCCTCTTCTAACAAACAAACAAATTATATTCTATAACAAACAATATTCTACAACCAATCCCCAGTAACTTTCCTAACAGAAAAACCAAGAGAAAATATGCATCCATCTGACGAACTGAAAATATTTCAACTCAAGTGAAAAATTTGTGTCACGAAGACCTATTAGTGTGGAGATTCTTTATATGTCACAGAACCAGACAGAGAGACTCACTGATGCTTTAAGTGGGCACCCGCAGTTGCAATGCTACTTCTCGTAGTTGAGTTAAGTCCTGTCTCTCTTTTTTGTGCGTTTTTTAGTTGTTTCCTGTTTCATTTTGTACCCACCATTGTCTCTCATTTCAGAGCACTTCACTCCCTGTCTTTGTCTCCTTTCCCACTCTTTGTGATTACCTTGCATTGGTTTCGTGTGTAACGTGTGGAAACTAGATTTCTGATCTGATGATGGCGCCTCGAACGGCCGCCTCAGTGTGTTGGTGCGCAGTTCTGTGTTTGTTTTTAGTCTTTAATTCAGTACATTGCGACTCAACCCGGATTATTTTCACGATGGATGAGCTACTTAACATCAGGGACACAACACCATCTGATTTATGTCCCAACTTTCTCGCCTCTTCCGTGGATTTAGTGGACTTACTAATCAAAGGTGCCGTGGTCCTCGGTCATGCAGCGAGACGGTTGCAGCGAGACGGTTGCAGCGACGTGAAAGTGATTTTACAATCCTGTTCTCCTGACCTGGAATCTTTTTTCATCACCTGCAGACCGTTTTACTCTCCCCGTGAATTCACTTCTTTTATCCTGGCCGGAGTTTACATCCCACCGCAAGCTGACGTGCGCGAGGCTCAACGTCAACTCGCTGATCAGATACTAGGAGTGGAGAGAAGGAGAGAGAACACGTATTCCCCTGTTATTGTCATTGGGGACTTTAATAAGGGCAACTTAACTCACGAACTCCCCAAATACAAACAGTTAGTTAAATGCCCGACCAGGGGGGAGAATACTCTGGACCACTGCTACAGTACCATCAGCAGGGCTTATCATGCAGTTTCCCACGCTGCTCTGGGTCTATCCGACCACGCTCTTATTCATCTGATCCCGGCTTACAGACAGAAACTCAAACTTTCTAAACCTGCTGTGCTGAGATCTAAGAACTGGAGCAGCAGAGAAGCTGTGGAGGAGCTGCGTGACTGCCTGGACAACACAGACTGGGACATTTTTAGAACTGCTTCCAACAGCCTGGACGAATATACAGAGGCTGTGACGTCATACATCAGCTTCTGTGAGGACAGATGTATTCCAACACGCACCAGGGTTACAACAAGAGTTACAACAACGACAAGCCCTGGTTCACAGCAAAACTCAAACAGCTTCGTTTGGAGAAAGAGGTGGCCTTCAAGAGTGGGGACAAGGATAGGTTCAGACTGGCTAAATACTCGTTTGGCAAGGAGATTAAGGAGGCCAAACGACAGTATTCCAAGAAGCTGGAACAACAATTTGCAGCCAACGACTCCTCGTCAGTCTGGAAAGGCCTTCGGGTGATCACCGGCTGCAAAACCAAATCCCCCCACTCTGTGGAAGACCTTCAACTTGCAAACGACCTGAATGACTTCTACTGCAGATTCGACAGACAATGGACCAGTCCTAACCCTACCCCACATTCCCAACCCCCCTCCACAGCTATCACACATCTTCTTCCCAGCCTGGACAAAGACACTACCCCCACAAAATGGTCCCAGACTGCCCCCTCCCCCCATCACACCTCTCTCCATTCAAGAGAGATGTCAACAAACTACTGAAGAGACTGAACCCCCGCAAGGCAGCTGGACCAGACGCTGTCTCCCCCTCCACACTAAGGTACTGTGCGGACCAGCTGTCTCCAGTGTTCACGGACATCTTCAACACCTCACTGGCTGAATGCGTGGTACCTGCCTGCTTCAAAACATCCACCATCATCCCCGTTCCCAAAAAGCAGAGTATCACAGACCTTAATGACTACAGACCAGTCGCCCTGACCTCTGTAGTAATGAAGACCTTTGAGCGCCTCATGCTGACCCACCTCAAGGCCATAACCAACCACCACCTCAACCCACTGCAGTTTGCCTACAGAGCCAACAGGTCTGTAGACGACGCAGTCAACATGGGACTCCACTTCATCCTCCAGCACCTTGACTCCCCCGGCACCTACGCCAGGATCCTGTTTGTGGACTTCAGCACCGCATTCAACACTATCGCCCGAGCACTTCTCCGAGACAAGTTGACACAGCTGAGCGTGCCTGAGCCCACCTGCAGGTGGATCACTGACTTCCTGACAGACAGGAAGCAGCGCGTGAGGCTGGGCAAGCTTGTCTCTGAGCCCCGGACCATCAGCACTGGAGCCCCACAAGGTTGTGTGCTCTCCCCTCTACTCTTCTCCCTCTATACCAACAACTGCACCTCCAGCCACCCCTCTGTCAAACTCCTGAAGTTTGCAGACGACACAACCCTAATTGGACTAATCTCCAATGGGGACGAGGCCGCCTACAGAGAGGAAGTTGACAGCCTGGCTTCCTGGAGCTGAACGCTTTGAAAACTGTAGAGATGGTAGCAGACTTCAGGAGGAGCCCAGCCCAAACCGCCCCCATCACCATGTGCGACTCCCCAGTTAAAACAGTGGAGTCTTTCAGATTCCTGGGGACTATAATTGCACAGGACCTGAGATGGGCGGAGAACATCACCTCCACCATCAAGAAGGCCCAGCAGAGGATGTTCTTCCTGTCGAGTTCTACACGGGCATCATTGAGTCCATCCTCACCTCATCAATTACCGTCTGGTTCGCTGCCTCCACTGCCAAGGACAAGGGCAGACTGCAGCAGATCATTCGGTCAGCTGAGAAGGTCATCGGCTGCGACCTGCCGGCTCTCCTACACCTGTTCCACTCCAGGACCAGTAAGAGAGCAGGCAAGATCATTGCTGATCCTTCCCATCCCGGCCACCACCTATTTCAGAGACTCCCATCCGGAAAAAGGTTCCGGGCTATCAAGACCAAAACCTCTCGCCACCTGATAAGTTTTTTCCCCACGGCAGTGGGGCTCACAAACAAGCCCCCTGCATCACACTGACTCTGGCCACCCCCCGCACATAATTTATATATTATTGGCACTATCCCGAAACCAATCACTGCACCTTAGCACCGCACGTGCCCATAACTTATTGTTCTTACTGTATATATTGTTGTTTTATGTCCGATTGTTGTTTTTATGTCCAAATGCACCAACCACACCAAGGCAATTTCCTGTATGTGTAAATATACTTGGCAATAAAAATAATTCTGATTCTGATTCTGATTTCACCTGTGTCTGTTATCACTTCACACTTGTGAAGATGGTTTATTGGAACCATCCTCGTGTGGAGTCGTCCATTTGAGTCGTCAACGTGATATATCAATTCTTCAGGTGAGATTTTAACAGTCAGTTATATTTATTAACCGTAGCATGCTAGCTGACGTTAGCCTCAAAATGTTAACAGTTGCTTTGCTGGGCATCGTCTGTGTGACAAGGTAAGTGTGATGGGCCTTTATACATGGTCGGATTTTTAAATTGCTGCCTGTTTTATACTTGGGTGTTTTATCTTGACTGTTTTCTTAATGATTTTTAATCTTTTGTTTGATTTCTATGGTTTCATTGTTCGTGTGGATTGTTGAAGTGTTTTCCCTGACTGCTCCTGAACTGCACGGACACACACCAACCCCAAGCTGCAATCAGCATCAGGTGAACAAAGACCAGCGGACCAAATAGAGACAGCAGAGACTTTCAGTTCAGGCCAAGGATGAGAAGGGCAGTTAGCATCTCTGCTAACTGTTAGCTGTGCCGTCTTTACGTAGAAGACTTAAGAGGGACCAATTAAGAGGGACCAAGGGACCTGGCTGTGGTTTCGCTGGCTATGGAAACCACAGCCAGCGAGTCGTATCTATACGGCAACTCTCAGCGGAACTTATGGACCAGAAGATGGGCCGCCAGCAACACAGTGAGTAAGTGTAGCCTTTATGGAGATGTAGGCATCTTCTCATCTCTAGGTAGTGTTGTTGGTGTTTTAAAATGACCAATATAAATTCTCGTAAAATTTATATTGGTTTTAAGCAGAACCAGGTTCAGCTGCTTGTATCTCTCTGTCTCTATCAATGGCTGTTATGGTTTGGAAACTGCTGTCATGATCGTCCTGATTTTAAATGCTAAATATCAAACCTGTTTTGATCATTATTGTGGCAGCCTCGATGATTCTGCAGGCAGTTCAGGAGGTGTAAGAAGGGGCCCTGTAATCCCTCACACTACCAGATAATCTGGGCTGAACATCGTTACCAACCAAGGTTGTAGACTAGATTTCTCGGACCGGGATTTAACCGTCCTGAAATTCCTGTGGTCAGCTTTAGTCAGTTTGCTATTTACTCCAAAAACATTCCAGCAGCTGAGCTTGCACAACTATTTGTTTCACATTTGGGCCACATCACCAGACCAATAATGTTGAAATTGTCTCTGCTGCGTGTGGAGGTAAAATTTTCCTCACACACACTATGTTCTGGAGTACTTTGACCAAGAACAGCAAGTTTTACAATAGGCTTTTTCCAGCTCCTCATCACTGGCCTGCTTCTCAATGCCTCCAGTTGTACCTTAATGCAGCGAAAAGGTCAAAACCACAAAATTTCATCAAATTTGGCCAATAAAAGTCAATGCGGACGACCATAGACTGCTTCTTAATTGGCAGCTCTGCAGAGCACTAATGTGATTGAGGCAAAGAAGAGCCAATTTTAATGGTCCTCTTTAGACTGAGGACTTGTTCTATACTCATAATCAAATTGTCAGGGAATAATCCTTGTGACTGTGCAGCCAAATCCTTTTGTGGTTGGCAGGGACATTGGAGAGAATCCTGAAACTTTAGGTTTATCTGCAGCATTTGTCACAGTGGATTATACCTGATTATACATGTTTGCTGACTGTGTACTATACGGTTTCTGTAACATGAGTAGTAAAGTTGCAACAGTGTCTGATGCCGGATCTAATTTATGAGGATCAGTTGTTGGTGAGAGCTTCCAAGATTCCCACTCTATATTAACTACTATGACGTGAGCACTATACAGTACTCTGATGTGAGCACTCTTTGTTTGCACATCTGTGCATTCGGCTTGAAGTAAACAGCTCAGATTTATACCTCAGAGCACTGAGGTCAGCGTCCGGGTGATGGTTACTATGCGGTTTAAATTCAAGACTGGATAAGTTTCACAAAACACCAGCGTCTCTGTTTTTCTTGGAAATATAAGAAACTCAGTGAGCAATGAGCTTTTCTCACCACGATGTCTAACTGCGACAACAATCTTTACATGCTTTAGGTTTCACACAAATATTTGCTGGTACTTAGATGTGACTTTTTGATGGATGAGATGTTGGGTGATTTCAATTTCTCAATGCTAAACTTAGTTATTGAATTTATTGATTTAGCTGCTGTTCTTTTCCAAAAGTTACATTCCACTTTTATTCAAATGGGGTCTTTGAATGCCTTCTTTGGCTGTGACCACATGGCTAATGACCTCAAGCAACCACAGATCATGTGTGGGCATGGCACTATGGCCAACATTCCTCAAAGGCAGGAAACTCCTCTCTGCCCATGGGAACACACTGTGGAGGAAAAGTCTTCAAAAGAATGACAACTGTAAAGACTAAGCATATCTTTGCTCCACATTTGAGCTGATGTTCATTCATATTTGTCTAACAATTTCACTTTGCTCATAAGCAGAAGCCTTTTTCCTCTGCCGAGGAGGTTTTATTTTTGCCCCTGTCTGTTTGTTCGTCTGCAACATTACGCAAAAGCTGCTGGGCGCTGTGCATGGATTGGTGGAAGGATGTGTTATGCGTCAGGGAAGAGCACATGCAATTTGAGTGGATCCAGGAATTTATTACTTTCTCTAACATTGCAAAATAGGGCATTTTTTTATACTACTAACATTTCCCCAGGAATAACTCATGGATCATGATGAAAAAACCAGGCTGTCTTGTTTATCTTTAAGGAGGCTGTTCAGAAGAGGTATGCGCTCTGAGTGTCATTCTAGATAGTTCTGTTTTTTTTATAGCAGGCCAGAGAGAATAACTAGACATTTCTTGCAGAGTCCTTCAGTGTTTTCAATATTGTTTGCCATATCAATATTCCATTCTACAATGGTAAGTCAACATAAACTTTGGAACAATTTTACTTTGACCATTTCTAGTAGTTCCACACAGGTAACTAAGGCTCCTTCACTTATTCTCCTTAGCTTTAAGCTCGGTCAACGTAAAACCTGCGTAACACTTAGCATGTCTCAAAAGCAGCTTGTTCAGCAGTGTCAGGGGAAGAGCGTTAACTTTATCCAAGCACATTTGTCCTTGCAACTCATCCAGTTTAACTGCATGTTTTGAGCTGTACAGCGCACCCCTAAAATCTGAGCTCTTTTACTCAAACAAACAAATTATAAAATAGAATGCCCTGTGACCCTGAAATCCCTACTGCCAGAAGGGACCACAAGTACATGTTGTACATGTAAGTTTACTATGCTATATTATCTTTTTTATTGCAGGAAAAATATACATAATATACATAATGTCCCATTGGTGCTCCATTGGATTTAGGTCCGGGGAACGAGAGGGCCAGTCAATGGCATCAATGCCTGTGTCATCAAGGAACTGCCTACACACCCTGGCCACATGAGGCCGGGCATTGTCCTGTACCAGGAGGAACCCAGGGCCAACTGCAGGGTAAGGTCTGGCAATCTCTCTCTGCGACCCTCCAAGGATATGCCTCGCCCGACCATCATTGACCCACCGCCAAACCGGTTCACGCCTAACACATGTGCTCAGTGTGAACCTGCTCTCATCTTTGAAGTGAACGGGTCGCCAATGGCGGGCCTGCCAATTCTAGAGTTCTCTGGTGAATGCCAATCGAGCTGCACGGTGCTGGGCTGTGAGCACAGGTCCCACTAGAGGATGTCGGGCCTGATGCCACCCTCATGTAGTCTGTTTCTGACAGTTTGGTCAGAAACATGCACACCAGTAGCCAGTAACCTGCTGGAGGTCATTTTGTAGGGCTCTGGCAGTGCTCCTCCTGTTCCTCCTCACACAAAGGAGCAGATACAGGTCCTGCTGCTGGGTTGATACCCTTCTACGGCCCTGTCCAGCTCTCCTTGTGTAACAGCCGGTCACCTGGCACCTCCTCCATGCTCTTGAGATTGTGCTGGGAGACACAGCTAACCTTCTTGCGACCGAACGTATGTATATGCCATCCTGGAGAACCTGGACTACCTGTGAAACCTGATTGGGCTGCAGGGACCTTCTCATGCTACCAGTAGTGACAAGGACAGTAGCAGAACACAAGACTAGAGAAGAATAGTCAGGAAGGATAAAGAGGGAGCAGCTGTCTGTGGCAAGCACAAGCAAAACCGTTCCCTTTTTGCTGGTTGTCTTGATTTTGCCTTTACATTGCACCTGTTATCACTTTCATTTACACCAAAGCAGGTGAAACTGATTCATTATCACTTGTGCTTCCTAAATGGACAGATTGATAAAGCTGAAATTTAACTGACTTGCTGTCATACTGTGACGATTAGTGTTCCCTTAATTCTCTGGAGCAGTTATAGAAGAATTGTGAAGCTTCTTTATGATACAGAACCTGAGGGAAAAGTAACCCACACTGACTCCGCTGCTCTCTCTCTCCCTCTCTCTCATCTGACATCTCTGACTCCCTACAGTTGATTTGTTTGTCGCCACAATATCAACAGTGATCATCACATAATGATCCAAGACATTTTTTAATGAGCTAAATATTTATTCAGAGCAGCGCATTCATCAGCTGCACTCTCACTCACACACTCACTCACTCACTCACACACGCACACACACACACACACACACACACAGCGTGATCGGAAACGTGTAAACTGGGTAAAAATAACAGACTTTGTAAACTTAATGTATGTAGAGCTGGAGAAGATGTCGGGGCGCCCTCAGTTTGACTTGGTGCAGTGCACAGCTTAAATGACAAAGACACAGAGGACCAGTAAATTACTGACAGAGCCACTTAAAACTGTAAATATACAACTTTCCACGGTCAAAACATGGCTTCCTGGTGTCGGACTTGGTGGCGCTGCGGTCAGGCTGTGCGCCTTCTCTGCGGCCTGTGGAGCTGTCTGTGGTCTCTGCGTCCGTAGCCAGGGACTGTTTGTTCATTTATCGTAAGTCATATCGCCATTGGGATATTAAACAACGTTATCGCACCACACAGAAATAACAAATCAATACAATGGTACACTGTTACACAACAACATATTTCATATATTCTATAAACATAACTCAAATAGTTGAAGAGTAGTTTAACTCTCAAAGCAACCAAATGTAATGGTGAAAGGGGTGGGCATCATTTTACTAGAACACACACACACACACACACACACACACACACACACACACACACACACACACACACACACACACACACACACACACACACACAGTTCCATTGCAGCAGACCAGAAAAATCTGATATAGATCCCTCTGGGAGAATTACTTTAAGTTCACATTTAAAAATGGACACATTTTTGCGCCAGAGATTATCCACTAAAAGACTGTTTAGGGAATCAACTGGCAGATCACTCAAACTGAGGTACATTTAAGTACTGGTCTGCTCCCACAGACGGGAAACAATCCTGATTACTCATTATCACACTCCAGACATGTTAATTTTAATATAAAAATAATAAAAACTGATTTGATGTAATGACTACAATTGATAAATTCCCTGATTGTTGTTACCATATCTCATAATTTCAGTGATTACATTTGTATTTATAGTTGGCCTAATCTTCACAGTGAGGATAAGACCTCTGGGACTCTATGTGCAGTCTGCACTTGTGAGCATGATGCGTATCTCAGTCTGAAAAAAATGTTTACTATCGACAATGAGGACATTTGTTTGTTCAACCATTAGAAATGGAAAAAAAAACAAACAGGAACTGATCAATCAGATTGAGTTATACTGAACCCAAATTACACTTCACATACATGCTTATATCTATAACATCAGTATCAGCAGGAACTATTGTGGAGTTATCTGCTTTGCCTTGACAGAAATGAGAATGAATCAAATCACAGTGCAGACAGGAAACATATTTTAAAATAAAACAGTTTTCCCAGTATTGCAAATGAATATTGATGTAAAAGTGACATGTTTTATTTTCAGGCAGAGATGTTGTCTCCTAAGGATCACATAGTTTTTACACCACTTCCTGTTAATGATGTTTGTTATGTATGCATGTATTTACTTTCAATGTGTCCAGACCACGCATTTATTTATTTAAGCATGTGAGTGTTTACATGTGTGCAGGCATGTGCTAAACAACAATTGCCTCTGTATTTAGAGCTTGAGTAACATGGTTTACATGTGGTAGGTCTGACTTGTACACCAGAACTAATCAGTGGCAGCACTCGGCCATTTCGAACTTAAACGGGCTTGAGGGGCCAGCTCATTTAACCCTGGAACTAAATGATATAAGTGTGACACAGGATGTAATTACTTCAAAATGCAACACCATCACAAATCACACATAGCCCAGCAGGAGACCAGATTCTTTACACTGGCAAATTTAGGGAAATAAATGAATAACAGTAGAGTTGCATTGCCATAAAAAATGACCACATATTAGCCAGGCTAATGGAGCAGTAAACTGTTACGTAATTTTACAGTCAGTTGAACTTATTGAGTCAGAACAAAGCAGCGTGTGTTCCTCTGTGGAAAGAGAAATGTGTTTGGGTGAAGTGGAAGTGAGTGTTAGCAGCTGCTGAAGAAATTACAAATACCTGCATGCTTTCCTCTTACATATGTGTTGCACTTTTTCATATTGCAAGTGCTATTTTAGCAGCTAGAAGCCCTGAGGAATGGAATTCCAACTAGTTGGCGATTAGAGTTTTCTTTTACATCACACTAATCTGTTTCTTTCTGATCAAAGAATAATTAGCTTGACGCGTTTTTACATAAATGTATATCTAGATCAGATGGACCACAGGGAGTATCTTCTGGAAATATTGTCACAAATGGAAATGTTTTCCCCCGTGACTTTCTGTTCTTAAATGCTTCACATGCAGGTTCCACATATGGCAACATCGAAATTTACGTGGACAAGTCGTTCGCAAATTCAATCCATATTATTGTTATGTTATGTTCAGTGGAACGAGGCAGGACTTAGTGTGCAAGAACACAACAGTAGGGAGATAAGTGCATGTATGGAATTGTATTTACAGAATCAGGAGCTTACGAAGCAAATGATCAAAACCTAAATTGGCCACAACGCGAGAGTGCTGACAGGCTGGTAAGTTCAGATACAACCAAAGATCCTGAGTACAAAGGGACTGCAAGTTACTATCAGGTAGGCAGGCAGGTAAGAAAGATCAAAAAACAGAAAGGTCTGACCGACAAAAAGGTCAGCCCAAGCGTTACTACCAGAGAGGTTGTGCGTTGATCTGGTGAAGAAGTTTGTGGTCAAGCCCATCTTTAAATACTGGGGTGTCTTGAGGAGTTGATTGCCTGATATGGGGCAAAGTGTGATGAGTCTGAGGTAAAAAGTGGTATTATTAGTTGATGTGAAGGGCCAGGGCCAGCATGCTAATCTCTTGAGATATGTCTGAAATTCAACGCATAGCATCAGAACTGTTATAGTATTTATACTGGATGTTGCCCTTCTGTGGATGTTTTCTTCCTCTCTCTCTTTCACAGTCTGATTCTGTCAGTTTTTACCTCCACCCTCTGTGTCTCGTCTACCCTCTCATTTATAATCCTGTTTGAGCTGGTTCCTTGTCTGTGATCTGTCACAGGACTATGGTCCTGATGTTATCTGGTCCATCAGCCATAGATTTCCTGAGAAGAGAACAGGGTGTATGTTTCTGTAGTGTACAGAAAAGAAGGAAGATGTTGAATTGTATTACTTAAATACCTCTTGCAATTAATCATGTAGACTACTATACATTATATTATAGAAAAACTAATAATAAAAGCTCTTGTGCACAACTAAATAAGAATTACCAAAATGTAACAAGACACAAAAACTTTCATTTGACCTTTGCAGATATAATCAGATCTACTGTCATGTGTGTACAAACACGTTTTTTGACAAGATTGTTCATAATAAGTGGAAGATATATAAGATATGTGGGTTTATGCTTATTTATTCTGTCAGCTTCTTTGGGAGATTTGGGGGCTTGGCTTTGTCACTAGCTTTCATGTCTTACACGATATTGATCTTGTTCCCAAGTTCTTTCGACTTGAGATGGTATTTGCATGAATTTTCCAAATCAGGAAGTCATTTATCTTATTATTCTGACACCAAAGAACGCACAATAAGTCCCTTAAAAAAATTGTACTTTTCCTTTTGTTGGACTTTTGGATGTTTGCTTGTTTTAACTACCTCCACTGATTTGACACTTCCCCCCTCACCACCATGTAAACTGTTCCTCATTGTTAATAATGATCAGCAAAGCCACTGATAACCCTGCTTGCATTAGTTGTTACAAACTGCATGGAGTTGAAAAATTCACATGGTTGATGCAAATGTGTGCCTAGAAAATACATTTTAATCATTTACATTTCAAATTCAATTTAAAATCTGACAAGCAGATTTTAAATTGAATTTGTAAGTTCGGAAATGAATTCCAATAAACAAAATATATATAATAATTTAATAATCTATGGACCGCCCAATTAAAACAGTTTGCTTTTTTAGTTTGCTGACCTTTTATCACATTTTGTACCAAAATGTGATACAATTCTTATCTTGGGTGATTTTAACATGTCTGCTGTCCTAGATTTTATAGACACTGGAATAATTTAACCTCACTCGGGCAACACATGAACCAATTCACTCAAATGGTCACACTCTTGATATCTTCTTTTTTAACAGTTTAAGCCTTAACAACATTGAAACTAAGGATGTGTGTCTGACCACAAAGCAGTTTTCTTTAATGTGTGTTTAATCCCATTTACTTTTTAACCATGATGCACCTGTTTGCCGCTGCATTTTTAATCCTACCTCGGTTAACAAGGTTTTCTGAGCTTTTTACTTCTGCCTCTTTAACTGCTTTTAATCAAAATTTTTATGTAGAAGAGCTGGTCTCCCTTTTTAATCAAACCTGCCAGACGGTCCTGGACTCAGTTGCCCCCTACAGTGACAAAAAAATCCAAGATTGCACCCCAGGCCTGGGAAAATGAAACCACCCAGGCATTTAAAAAAAGACTGTAGTAGAAAAGAAAGATAATGGGAAAAAAAACGGCTTACATTTACAATGTTAACCTACCAAACGGCAGTTAAAGATGCAAAAATCATCCTTTTTCTAACTTGATTTTAATCAATTACTCTAATCACAGAATAGATTCTATCATCACCCCCTCATTTTACAGATGCCTCAAAAGAGATGTGTGAGAGGTTTTTAAATGCAACAAATTAGGCAACAAATAAATTCTCCTGACTGCATTTTAAATGCCAAGAGGAACATTCCCACTTATTCTTGCAAATTTGAACCCACGTCACTGCCGTTTTCATCTGAAATCATAACCCACATGAAACCAACTACATGCAGCCTTGATATCATTCCCACCAAATTTCTTAAAGAGGTTATTGACACAGTTGCCTAACAGAGGGAATCTTTCCTTCCAGTTTTAAACATGCTGATCCCTCTGTTCTTAACAATTTTAGGCTGATCTCTAAACTTCCATTTTTATCAAAAGTTTTAGAAAAAGTGGTTTCAACCCAACTTTTATCTTTCATGTGTCACAATAACATCTTTGAGAAATTTCAATCTGGTTTTAGAGCATTACACAGTACAGAAACCGCCCTCCTCAAAGTAACCAATTACCTTCTTTTAGCAGCTGACAGAGAGAGAGAGAGAGATGGCAATTTTAATCCTCCTAGACCTAAGTGCAGCCTTTTATACTGTGGATCATGTCATTTTAATTGTCCGTCTTAGAAGCTGGGTTGGCATCAAGGATTCTGCACTTAGTTGGTTTGATTCATACCTTTTTAGAAAGAACCTGCTCTGTCACCATAGGTAATTACACATCCTCTAAAACGCACGTTGCCTGTGGTGTAGGGTGTAAGGTTCAATTTTAGGCCCTATTTATATACTTCCTCTTGACCAAATACATCCAACGTCTCTTTCCACTGCTATGCAGATGACACACAGATGTACCTTCCGCTGAGACCTGATGACCCTGAAAGCCTAGCTGGTTTGTTAGACTGTCTAAATGATAACAGTTGGATGGCACAAAACTGCTTGCAGCTCAACAACTCAAAGTCAGAAATAGTATTATTCAATCCACCTAACCCCATCAATCACATTGAACGTAGCCTTGGTACCTGGTCAATGTAAAGCCTGTTGCCAGAAACCTAGGAGATCTGTTTGACCAAACACTCACTTTCGAACCACAAATTTAAAAAGTAGTCTAGTCCTGCTTCCTACAAATCAGAACCATCTCCAAAATCAAACCCATACTTTCACACCCAGACTTGCAAAAAGTAATTCATACACTAGTCTTCTCTAGACTGGACTATTGTTACTCCCACCTCTCTGGCATAAGCCAAAAGTCTCTCCTGCCTCCAACTAGTTCGGAACGCAGCAGCTCGTCTTCTCACTGGTCTTAAAAGGCAACATCACATCACCCCGATCATTACTTCTCTCCATTGGTTCCCTGTCCATTTTAGAATTGATTTTACTGATCACTTTTAAAGCACGCCACGGTCTGGCTCCAAGCTACATCACAGAATTATTGAACCCGTATGTGCCTATATGCAGCCTTAGATCCTCTGGTGGAGCCCTGCTTGCTGTTTCTTAGTCGAGGTTGAAAACTAAAGGTGACCGTGCTTTTGCCATCAGGGCCCCTCGGCTTTGGAACGACCTAACTGAGGACATGAGGCTCGCAGAGTTGGTGACTTCTTTTAAATCACTTCTTAAAACCCATTTTCATAGACTTGCTTTCATGTGATGTGTTTTTACTGTGTTTTTATCAATTTCTTTTACTTGTTCATATATTTTTATTGTCATATTACTGCTTTTGTGTTGAAGTTTTTATTTACTTTTTTGCTTTGTTGTCAAAACACTTTGTAAACTGTTTTTAAAAAGTACTATATAAATAAACTTTATTATTCTTTCCCTCCATCAAGGAAGTTATGATTTTGTTGGTTCATCTGTTAATTAGCAGGATTATGCAAAAACTACTCGACAGATTACTGTGATTAGAGTCCGGATCTGGAGGTGGATCCAGGAATTCATTCCACCAAGTTTTATCGTAATCTGTCCAGTAGTTTTTGCACAATTTTGCCAACTCTAACTATTTGATAAACTGCTACCCAAGTTTATAATTTTTTTTAATGTATTTTTTAACTATTTAAAATTGTGTATGTGATCTTCTGTGTTGATGCACTTCAAACTGTGACATTTGCTACCACAGGTATCTGGGACTGCAAAGCCTCTTAACTGTCAAATGTTCCTGATAGATGAACATGAGACAAGTAGAGTGTGAATACGGAAAACAAGGGGAAACACTAGGGGAATCCTATCCTACAAAGCAAATTCTTGTACTATTTTACCAGAAACACCATAGTAACATTGGGTACGGCCTCCATTTTTTTCTGAAAAACTGCCTCAATTCTTTGAGGCAGGATTTTCATAGGAATTTGGAAATGTTCCTTTGAGATTCTGCTTCATGTTGACATTCGGATTCAGTGACTGGGGAGATTCACTGAAATCATGTCATGTTCAAAAGACCACTTTGAGATGACTTTTATATGACACCATTTATTTGTTGGTTTTTTTACAGCATTTTGAATTTATATTTCCACAAGAATGATTTACATAATTATATTTTTATTCAATACAAAAAGTTCAAAGATGCTGTCATGATTCTGCTCCGCATTTAAGTCGTTATGTTTGGATCTTTTGTATATACTTTTTGGACTTTTGATTTATTGACTCAGAATTTCCTCATGTTTGGACTTTGTGTTTCATGTTTCTATTTCTGGATTTGTGTTCCCAATCCATCCATTATCTGTAGCGCTTATACTTTGAGGATAGCGGGTAAACTGGAGCCAATCACAGCTGACATTTGGCAAGAGGCGGGGTTCACCCTGGACAAGTTGCCAGTCCAGTTTGTTTGCTTTGAAAAAATACACCAGATTATTCTTCCATCGGCTATTTTTCTGTAAGTAAGCATTTCAAAGTCATCATTCATGGCCAAGTAGAATTGTCTTCCACTTCTTGTATCTGGGGGATCAATAATGCTGTTTTACGACCCGGCCCAGGTGAATACCCAGTCGCAACATGATAAATGAACAACATGATAAATGAACAACATGATGAGCGAACAACCTAAACTTACCTACTCAAATTAAAGAAACAAAAAGACGAGTTACTAACCTAACTCCTAATCCCAAAACAGGCGTAAACAAGGGTGAAATAAAAAGTGTACCCACCCCTACCAAACCGGGCTGGTACATCAGACAACAGATCTTAAGACACTTTACAAGTCACAATTCTGGCTGACAGTGGCAAAAGGAGAGACCGCAGGAGTTGGGGAAAGCCGTCCTCTTAACCTGCAAGCTTGGAGGCTGGAACCAATCAGCTCCCTGGATACAAACCTACACACTCACAGTCAATCGTCCACTCAGTCAGTCATTGAGCCAAACACACCTGCAACACATCACACACAAGCACCACAGCGGAGAGAGATCCACAACACAGACACAGCAGATTAAAGTACATACACCGATGCACAGGACATCTCACACAACCTCAGGGTTGTAACAAATGCACAGCACTTTCTGTAGAGGTACCCAATCCTGTCTTGCTGGCCCATGCGAATGCATGAAATTGACCATGAAGTCTCCATCATCAGCATCAGATGTTTCCATGACAGATCCAAGTCACCACTACTCTTCATCCTTATGAGTGAGGTATTTTCCTGGGCCACAGTGGTGTACGAACTCCAAAACTCAACTGCTTGAGTGGATGTTTCATTACCTGTGCTGTTGGTGTGTCCAGATATCCCTCTTCTCCTTCAACTGAGCCAAGTATGATGATATGTGATCTACAATAGAATGTCTACTACCAGAGTTTATCCCCTTCTGTAATCCATTGCTCATATTGTACAGTCTCAAGAGATTTCATGGGTCTCAAGAAAGTCTTTCTGCAAAGCATCTGCCCCAGAACAGTTGGGACATCTGTGCAACATGCAGCAAGGGGAGAACATGCAGCATTTACATGACATTCCAATGAATCATGCGCACCTGTTCGGAGTCTGTCCTTCAACATCCCACTGTAATACTCATTGGGCGTCCGAGCAAAAAATCCACACAAGCCAATCTTATCAAGAGGATTAATGTTTTTGTAACCTACAGTTCATTCAGATTTATGAGTCTCCTGTTTTGTGGTGCGTAAAAATCCTTTTACATACTTGCAACCCTTAATCCCCTTGCGTCCTCTGACATATGCCTGGAACACTTGTCATCCTCGTTTTACTTGCATTTTAATGTCCATCTGTGTCCTCTTCTCTCAAAAACCTTTTGGCAAAGTTTAAACTTGTGCTCACTAACCTTGAAATCGTATGCGTTCTTGGCTGTTAATCAGCTTAATGGTGCGAAGCATCTGGACCAACATTTGATGTTAAGAAATGCTAAATTTGCTCTTTCAGTAAATCATTAAGCCTGTCTTCACATTTCTCGCATTGGTTAGGGTGACATTTCTCCCTGAGGTGCATCGAGTGTGAGACGTAACGGTTGCCTCAATTAAAAACATTTGTTTCCCATTTCCGGGTTTGTCTATGTCTGATAAGACTGGCTTCATGGGAGAAGACTTTCATTAATGCTGTCCACTTTTATTTACTGACAACATAGCAGATGTTGGTATGTACACTTTGCATTCTCTCAATTTAGTATCTTTCTTAAGGTTTTGCTCCAAAAGTGAATTATGACTCCTTTTTCACACATCACTTTTTCAATGCTTGATGGTTAGATTTTCCCTGTTAAATAAAATGGGAAAAGTGCAAAGCCAGTAACATCCAGTCTTTACATCTGGTCCAGATTCTATCCTTCGAGTGTTACAAAAGTCTTATACAAATGTCTTTGCAATGTTAAAGTAAATGATTAAAATAATTAATGTATCAGCCCCTCTTAGCAGATCTGCATATCTTAGCATATCTGGCCCACACTCCATCACTCCACAATGTTTGGTGCAATTTGGTTCATTACTTTTTGCCTAATCCCGCTCAAAATTGGTGGTGGTAATTTCACTGTCCAGTTTGCACATTTTAGGTGTTTGAAATACTTTCTCAAGTAGGCTTGTTAAGCTGTCCTTCTGGATATGAATTATGTCCAATGGGAAACTTATATTTGTGTTTGTTTTTCAACCACTGATGTTGCAGTTATCAACTTGTCAGGAACTAGTGCTGCTCCTAGTCCAAAAACAGGATTGCATAGTAACGAATTACATGTAGTCATGATTGCGTAATCACATTACAGAAAATCAGTAACTGTAACCAAATCATTACTCATTGGCATCTGCCACAGTAGTATGTTGATAATGGTGGTGATGGCTTCGCTTGTTAAGCGCAATACTTTGCAAGATACAGATGTTGGAGGCTGGAAATGCAAAATCCAATTTTTTATTTGTTGTATTTTGTTATACTTGAAATAATCCAAAAAGTAATTTAAAATTACATGTTTGTAATGCAATAAATTACAATACTAATGGCAAGTAATTTGTAACAAGTAACTTGACTACATTTCTATTTAATCTGACCCAACTCTGTCCAAGCATGTCTCCGAGTGAGACACAGTCCAACGACCAACCGTTGATCTTCATCAAACCGTAAAGAATGGCAAAGCTGCTGTGAAGACGTTGTACTACAGCGCCCAACCTTTCAGTCACCAGAGCAGCTAGACATGCATGGCATTCATTTTCCCCAGATCCAGATCTGGAGACAAAGTGGAAGGGCCCCTGGGGCCACGTCTAGCTAATGATTGCAGCCAAAGGTAATTGGATCGACTTAAGTCCCCTCAGGCACAGTATTAGAAAATCCTAATCAATGTCACTGGTAGAGAGACAAGGGGTGCTTAGCTTTCACAACCAATTAGATTTAGCCATGCAGCTAAGTACCAATTATTCAAAATGCAGAGAAATCCCCCTTTTCAGACAATAGTCTTTTAAGTTGTTCTCTTTCTCATGAAATTTTAGAAGACGAGGAGAGGAAGACTGTGGGAAAAAGTGTTAAAAATAAAATATGAAGAATTCACTAAAAGGTCACTGTTAAGATTTCTATATTTGACAATGGTGTTGATTAGCACTCCACTTACAAAATACATTAAGGGTTAATGTGTTACAAAAATCATTCTCAACCAACCAATATGTTCCTGCAATACAGGAGGCTGCACTTCAACCAACAGAGAATAACTGAACCATAGTAAGTAACTGTAGACATTTACCATGTCTGTTAATAAAGTTTGACTTAAGGCCAGTTCCTTATTCAAAATGTAAATGAAAGTGTAGCTACAGCAAATCAGAACTCAATGCCGCCATTATTGATTCTTTTCATGGATGATCAAACATAAACATAACAGAACATTTGACATTTTGAATATTTCCTGACACTAAAACTAATTTACATACCAGGAAAGCAAGTTTGTATAAATATTTCAAGTACCAGTTAATCAATATTTTGTAATTCATACCATGCCTCCAACAAGAAACAATAAGATATGTTTTTAGAGCTTTGCCCTGTTTCTGACATCATTCTGTGAAATTGGCTCTTGTAAAAAAAACGTTTGCCAAATGAAATACTGGGAGGTTCTTAGACACCATACAGCCTATGCTCTGATATCAGAAGTCTGACACCTACAGGGTGTCTGCTCACAGTTTTAATCCACAAACTGAAAACTCAAAATGCCTTAGCACGGTGTGTAAGGTAATCAAACGCTGCCATCTAGTGGGTGAGAGCCATAATCGCAGGTCAGAGAAGCGAGTGGTGCAACTGGGAGCCTCAAATGGAAAAGTAACATTGAGGAAACGAGGAAGGAATGGAGGTCAATTTATGAGAAAATCATATGAAGCCATTATTGTAGCAAAACTATTGATAGTCTGTCAAATCTGCACCCTTTCAAATCTGAATAGATATTTGAAGATATTTTCTTTGCACATTTTCTAATATAATTACACACACATTACATTACATTACATTTCGCTTTTATCCAAAGCGACTTACAATAAGTGCATTCAACCATGAGGGTACAAACCCAGAACAACAAGAATCAAGAAAGTACAATTTTCTTCAAGAAAGCCAAACTACACACAGATTCTGAATTTTTTTAACACATTTAGAAGTCTGTTTACACACACACACACACATTCTAAATTCAGATTTGCAGATCCGTGTACACATTTACAAATCTGATTACACGTTTGGAGATTCTTTTACACATTCACAAATCTGATTAACACACAGATGGATTGAGACTCACATTTGTCAATAGTTTTGCTACCATAATGTGCCCCATAGAAAGTGAGCAATAATCGGGTCATCCGGTAAAATAATGTTAAAGTGCAATTAGAAGGAAAAATACAATGCTGGTAGACACCACGTAGCAGTTTTTCTGTTCTCAAGTTAACCTTGAGCAGATTTGGTGGTAGACAACTTTAAAATTGAAAGAGAAACTTTCTGCTATCTTTGACCTCAGTCTTGGTAGTGTTAGAACCAGGATCAGTGTGAGAAGCCTTTATAATAGTACTTTTTCACCTCACAGTGCCTTTTACAATCCTCAGTCGTCTCCCTGTGCTCTAAACAAGCTGACCCATGTGGGCCTCATGTTTCCTGGGGCCTGCCCCTCCTGCTTACATGCCTCTCCACAAGACTGAGTCATTGTGGTGGAAGAAAGGAGTGTGTCAGCCTCTGCCTGCCTGCTGCTCACTGACCCTGACTGGCACACAGCGCTGCATGAGTTCGTCAATCTAGGAAATAACCTTCTATGGTTGATGGCATCTTGTGTATTTGCCCAACCAGCAACAATCTCTTTGAAGAGAATAGAAGAAAAAGACGATGCCTTTTATTTATTGTGGGTCAGGGTCTTAAAAGCACCAAGGTGCCAAATTAAATATACACTGTGCTCATGGTTCTGTCCTTCCATGAACAAAACAGACATGGACAATCTTAGAAGTGGATCATAGGCCCAACAGTCCCCTTTAATTCAATTAAACTGCGCCAAATTGTACACACTCATAGATATCAGTCCTCTAAACATGCATGATAAAGAGCCATTATTTATTCCCTGAGAAAACTTTGGAATTGTCAAAAATACCCTATCTCTCAGTGTTTAAGGGAGTGGCAAAATAAGTTAAGTTCCCTAGAATTTCCTGTGGGGTTATGAAACACGATGACGATTAGTCAGTGAAAGATTTATCATGCTAAACAGAGTATGTGCTGACAATGCATTGTCCTAACAGATGATCAAGACAGTATGTCAGTGGATAATCATCATTACATGGGAATTTTTATCTTTCTGTAGTCCACACATCCTTTAAGACCACATTACCCTCGAGTGTCAGGTTGGAAGTCAAGGATACACTAATGTTTCGCCCCTGGTTTGATAAATGAAATGTCTATGTCTACACACAGTGATTAATTTCACCTCTTTCATTCTTGGTATGCACTCTATGCCTAAAAAAGGTTGTTGTTCAGAAGCTTAATCAAATAGTGTGTTAATGTGCAGAAGCATTCTTTTTATTTACTACATGAGATTGTCCTTCCAGCACCTCGGCCATGAGAGCGAATTACACTTCAGTCCTTTTTGGATTTTTTTCCCAATGTTTTTTGACTTCAAATGTACATTTCTAAAACAAGGGAAAAAACCATCATAGTCACATTAGTTTACAAAGTCTCTTCAATCCAAAAGGGGCAGTAGCAGCATGTCAGACGGCCTCAAGCAGGACTCCTAATCACAGCCTTTCGACGTAGCCTTTAATCTGCTGCTTTAATGGTTTGAGTGCAGCTACTGTTCCTGGAAAGAGGAGGGTCAACGTCACCCTCTGAGAGTAATGTTACTGTCATTCACTGCTGGACCTGTCTTCACAGCTTCAACAGCTGTAAACCCTCACAATTAAATCATATATTACACCTAACATCCATGTGCTGTCATATAATAGATGACAAGGCAAATGTTGAAAAAGTTGTGATTGATCACGAGGTCAGAGCCCCTTCCCTTTATTTCTTCTTCTCCAAGGTAATTTTACTTTTTTTTTTTTTTAAACTGCCACGTTACTGTATGTGTGTGTGTGTGTGTGTGTGTGTGTGTGTGTGTGTGTGTGTGTGTGTGTGTGTGTGTGTGTGTGTGTGTGTGTGTGTGTGTGTGTGTTTTGGCAAATGTTCACACTCACAGAGGTTTGTCTGTGTGAACCTTGAACAGATGAGCTTTACTCTCCTTTCCTGTCAGTGTGACACAGACATCAGAGAGGGGGGGTCACCATGCACTCTCCCACCCTCTCCCTGTGCATGACTCAGGAAGGACAACGCAAACTCTTCAAATCACAACCCTGCACCCACAGGTCACAGGGGTGGGATGGGGGGGTAAAGGGGGTGTTCCTGTACTTATATCTTTGTGAGGACCATTTTAAGCATAGACCCTACAGAGTGAGGGCATTTTTGGAAAGTGAGGACATTTTGACAGGTACTAACTTTTTCAATGGGCTGATTGAGGGTTGAGACTTGGTTTTAGGGTTAGAATTAAGGTTAAGGTTAGGCATTTAGTTTGGAAGGTTATGGTAAGATGCTGGGGACTTTATTATGTCTCACTTAGATAGAAGCACAAACGTGTGTGTGTCTTTCCAGAAGCATCCCAGAGACCTCCGTGCCCGTGCTGTTCACACACACAAAGGGGCTGTCCTGTGGGTGGGGAATATGATAATATCCTTCAGAGGAAGTGAGCGCAGTGTAGTGGAATGTAGTTGCCATTAGTGGGAGTTGAGCTTGAGCGGGCTAACAGCTAGCCTGCTATGTTGAGTGTGAGCTGGGGACGCAGAGGAGAGTGATGAAAACATGCCTCACTTCACTGTGGTGCCAGTGAAGGACCAGGCTCAGTCCAGCTACGACAGCCTGGAGGGGATCAACTGGGTGGATTACAGGGACACTGGGCAGGAAAACCATGATCATCATGATACTGTCAGCTCTGATGGTGAGTCCCACAACTTCACATTTTCATCTCTTAACTCAGAAACTCAAAGTTACTCATGTGGAAGTTTTGAAGCTGGAAGAATACGTCCTAAAAGTGCTAGTTCACGAGTTGAACCCAACACAGCATGGAGAGGCTTTTCTTTGTCCTGAGAGCCTCCTGAACAGCTGGTTGTATGGTTACCATGGCAATCCCTCAGGGCCAGAAAGCAGTTTTCCCACGGCAGACAGGTCTGTTTTTGACAGCTCACTTTAGGTACAGCACTTCTTTTATGGTTTTGAAGGGGATTTCTTTTCTTCCTACGCCTTAAAAAAATAAACTGTTGGACAGAAAGTGAAAACAATGAAAGGGGCGAGAACCACGTGGAAGAGACACAACGGGGGTTTGGGGTTGGGTAAGGGAGGGGTTCACACCACCGTTGCAACAAGAAAAAGGGCCTCAAGTGGTTTCCCGCAACAAAAGATGGAGCTCTCTTTTGTGCCAGGGGTGGATTCCCTTTCACAGAAGATTGGCCGCTCAATAACACAGGAGCAGATTTGTCCCTCCTAACTCCTCTGCCTGTACTTGTTTCCCTGTGTCACTCTCTTGTGGCTCCACTGTATCAGCGTCAGGGGAAAAAAAAGGGGGGGATCAGAAAGAGGACGGAGGGCAAACGAGGAGAGGAGCGAGGAGTTTTGGAGCTGCTGGGTTGGATTATGTGAGGGCACGCAGCACTGATTTGTGTGGGCTGAGCCAGACAACCAAGTTGGGAGTTGTTTTTATTACCAACTTGAGTTTTCTTCTCTTTTTTTTTCTGACTCTCATACATGTAGGTGTGGTCTTCAAAAGAAGCACCCACGCTTACGCAGGCAAACAGAAGGCCGGGCTGGGCACGAAGCTACAAACTGAGAGGCCATTCACTTAAATATTTGAAACTGTCTGGCAGTATTCGCTCCTTACTACTGAATAACATCAGATAGGTCCTAAGTTCAAGGCTGAAGACTCATCTAGAGCAATTTTCAAACATAACCTCTGGGTAAAATCTGGAGAATTGGCTACAGAGTTTAAAGTTTGCCTTTCACACATGCACGTCACAGCACAAGGTTTTCTTCAGAGCTGAATGGCATTTTTTAACATTAGAAACACGCAAAAAGTTAAAACACTGAAGAGAACAAGAAGAAGTGTCTAAAGGTGCAGTGGCTCACATGTGGGCGAAGCAGAACTTTGGACCATGCCCCTTTAAAAGGCTTTGATGACAGAGAGAGAAAAACAGATGTCCTAAAATAACCCTGCAAGGTTTCTGGGTGAGTTTTTCCTACAGGCCTGCTGCTGCTCTCTCTCCTGTCTTCCTGCTGTCATAACTCGCTCCATCCCACCCGAGGAGCACTTCCTGTAGTTCGAGAACAACAACAACCAATACATTTAGTGGACAGTTGCAAGGATGTGTATATGTTGGACATGGTGAGATGGAGGAAGAAACAAGTCTGTGATGAATGTGGAGAGTCACAGTTGGATTCCATTATGTTTCAGAGACTAAACTGGTAGTTGATTGCATTCGCAAACAACGTCAGGGATGGAAATAAGGGGGGAAAGGTTGGGTGGGGAAGTAGTCCCAGTGGTAATAGTCTAAAAGTGGATGCGTGTCCTAGATGATTTCATCATGGGAGTGGTGGGTTTGTGAGCGTGGCACATGTGTGTCTAAGCAACAGCATGACATTGCAGCATGGAGGAAATGACACAGTGCAGAGTCTGTCTCAGGCTGTGAACTCAGCTCTGTTCAGCACAGGACCAGACTGAACACTGTGGTCATTGAAGGAGCTCTGCACTCCTGAGCAAGAGCAACTACCCTGAAACAACCTGCACCTTTCTGTTCGTGTGCTCCAACTTTTTTTTCATTTTTCAGAAGGTATCAGTTGAAAGAAATTGACATTTGTGGAGTTCTGTGGCTGGTATAGCAGCCTTTTTAAAGATCATCAGTTTTCATGATGTCTTGCATGACAGATTGTAAAATCCCACTATTTTTGTGCCATTGTCAAAGATTTTTGAAACCCTCATAAATCTAAGAGGGAAAGTGAATAACAGCCCATATTTTCTCTCCTTTACTGCCATTTAAGTGCTCTTAGTCCAGGCAAGCCAACCAAATGTCCACATACTAATACGAATGTGTTGACTGAATACAATTTCACAATAATAATAATAAGTTCATCTTTCATGAACTTAATGAGATTTTGTGTGTCTTAAATCTGCATTCATTAATTTAGTGGCCGCTTGAGGGCAGTGGAACAATCTGTAAACACAACATTGACATCTTTCAGGTCCAGGGTGTAGGATTCAGTGGAATCTATTTGTAGAAGTTAAGTAAACTATAATAATAACTTGTTTTGATTAGTGTATAATTACCTGAAACCAAGAATGATTTTGCCTTTGTTGTCTTGGAGTGAGCTCTTTGTATCTACATCTGGAGCCAATCCTCTTCCATAGATTCTGCTATGTTTCTACAGTAGCCCAGAAGGGACAAGTGTAATGGCAGTAGAGAGCGACCTTTGCATGTTTATGTTAGATGATACATTTTCCTACATGCCTGGAGGAGGAGAGTGAAGCAAGGGGTTTTTAGTTGGTTGTAATATGCAACTTCACCACTATAAGCCACTAAATATTACACACTGTTCCTTTAAATAAAGTTGTTACAGGGAATGTATAAGCAAACAGTAACAATTACTTCTTCCACATCCAGCTTGTTTCTTGCTATATTGCGTCTCTGCTTTGGTCTCCACCAACTGGAGAATAACATCTAGGTCTTTAGCTGCTAAATGCTGCTTTACGATCACAAGCTACTGTCTAACTTTGTTTGAGTGCCATTTGGTGCTGGACAGTTACCAAACAGTGGGATTATTTGAGCTGAAAACAGTCGTAGCACTAACTTTTCTGTGGGTTTCCTTCTACAAGGGACAACTTGATCCTGATATCAATTCACTAGTCATATTTCTTCCTTTATTGTAATGAATACAATACAGCAACAATAGAACACCACTTAAAACGTGGCTTTTGTACTGACCTTAAACCAAACCGGAGGACCTCGTGTAATGGGTGGATGATTTGGAGAATGCTGCTGTGAGTTTTTCTCTCTAATTCAGGGCGGCCATTCCTGTCATGCTGTCTGGCATGCCACACGGATAACAGATAAACACTGTGGGGCGGCAGAAATGTGGAGGCAATGATGGGGTTGGAACACGTTCTGATAGCCGTAGACAAACATACACAAACATATATATATACACACACACACACACACACACACACACACACACACACACACACACACACACACACACACACACACACACAACCCTTAACTGTTCAACATTTACAGTAAGTCATTTTCTGTAAATATAATTGCAGACGATTTGTTACACATTTCCTGTGATGCAGCTGTTTTGACTTCTTTATTCTCCTCATTTCCATACAAGTGACTTGAGGCAAACAGAGCAGCTCAGACTTTTCCAATGTACTATTAGAGGGGCCTTCTTCACTGCCAGACACTTCACAGAGGTCAATACACTACAAACACAGCAAAACATGGGTAAACACAAATACTTTAATGTACATGGATAAATGATTATTACTATGATTTTCATGGGCCCCTGGAAAAAACTTTTTCACGAAATTGGCAATTTCTTACACAATCGTTATCAAGAATGTAACAGAAACTATTGCTGTCGAGACTGTTGACCAATTGTAGCATTTTCAATGTTATAGTTTTGTCTTACTTCAGCCAGACACAAGGTTTGTGTGCACTATGTATCAGATTGTTATAATAGAACAAGCAACATCAACAGTAACAGGGTGTTACCTTTATTACATTTTCTAAGCCTGTGCCTAAAAGCTTGATCTGTCCTTGGGTTTTACTCATACATATAGGAGGAGTATAGTGAGTGTTGAAGTTGAAAAAACAGTTTAGGGTATAAATGCATTATGCTTGTTCTGTGGACATGACAGGTTCCTTCTGGCACTTTGATACAGCACAGTCTATAAGTTGAACGAGAACTGAAGTTACTAAAGAATATATATTTAGTGCATTTGTGTCGATGCTGTTCATGATAACATACATAGACAAGGCACATCTTTTAGAATCAGAAAGCTTTATTGTCAATTCACAAATTTGTACAACAAAATTTGTTGTGCAGCACCTAATTTCCCAGCACCCATTTCTGCACCTACATCTGTTCACATTCATTCATTACATCTGTACCATACACTGTAGGGTACACCTTGTAATGTAACTACATGTAACTTTCACACAAATCAGCATTCATGAGTTTTGCTTGTCTATACAGCTTTAGGCCTTCACTTTATTGAGTGCATTAAACTGTTTTTGCAGATGAATCCTACTGTTCAGACCACACTTTGGGCTCAATCAGTCATTAGTGTTACACCCTTTGACATCCCCATTTAGTTAATATGTGTTTTTCTGAAAGTCTGTTGCACGATCACCTCTTTCCGCCCACCTTCACCCCCTGAGGTAATCAGACTGAGCTGCCGTCCTTTTCTCATCATTAGCGCACATCAAAGCTAATATGTTTTGCTGCACGGCTCAGCAGGTTAGCATCTCCCTGCTCCGTGCTGATTCCTCCCTGCATGAAACACGACCATTACAGCTAACACAGGCCTATTGCTGCAACTAAATTAAACTGCTCCTTGCCACAGGCTAGGGAGGAGCAGAGGATATGTACATATAGTCTCTTTCACTGTCTCTATCTCTTACTCTCACACACACACACACACACACACACACACACACACACACACACACACACACACACACAAAGCGACTGTTTGTGCAGCTATCCTTATTTGCGTTGACTTACATTCATTGTGGACAGCCTCAACAAAACCTTATTCCTAATCTTAACCATGACTAATTTATACCTAACCTTAACCTAACCACAATTCATATCTTACCACTCTTAGTACTTTACCTAAACCATTAAACACACCCTCACCTTAATCTTACTGGATTATTTTATGTAAAATTGCTTTTTGTCCCCATACGCATGACCCCCCATAATGTAAGCATGTAAACACAATAAGGTCCTCACAACATGAGAAATACCAATACCACACACACACATATACACAAACACACACAGAGATGCACACACCAGCATTCACTCCAACATTCCTGTCGGCTAACTGCACAGCAGAGAGAGCTAAGCCGCACAACTTCTCTGCCTCAGTATTAAGTCTTAAATGTTTATTAAAGAGGAAGTTTAGCAAAGAGGCTTTCTCAAACCCTGAGCACTTAATGGACAGTGATATTGTTTTCCATGTCTAATCGGCTTTGAAAAGTGCAGACACATTAGGGTCAAGTTTCTTTTTCTCGTGAACATTTGGTGTTTTAGATGTTCATTTGGTAAATATACTCGTTGAATGCTCCACACATCTTAGCCAAGTACACTTCAATCTATACCAAGTGAACTATGTGACCTGTTTGGTGAAAGGTCTTGAAGACTCGCTGCAGGAGCTGCTTTCTGGAAGTTGTTTGTTGGACCTATGACACATCATGAGTCATATTGATTTAGTCTTTATAGCTTTGACCTGAGAAGTTTGTTTTTGTTCTGAAGTCATGAGCTTTGCACTTTGAATAGACTTGACAGCCCAGCATCTTCACAGGGAATTGATCCATTTAGAAACACATATATCCCAACAACTAACACAGACAGGCAATCTGTAGGAACATTTGCTCTGGAGTTTTGTTGAATTTTATGTTGGACCAAGGCTATTATTTAAATGCAGTAGACAAACCTATGATAGTTTGCTGTATTTATAGTGTGGGATTGTTTACCTGCGAAACAGAAACTGAAACTAGAAACAGAAACAAGAAGGCTTCCGGCCCCCAAATCTTGTCCCGCGCCAACAGATTTTGTGTATTCACATCCACAATCTGGTTAGATTACTATTCCCTTGGCATCACATGCTCTTCTTTTCTTGACTGTTCTGACCACAGGACCCCACTGAGAACCCCCATGAAGATCACCTGAAAATAACATTCACTTTACAAGAGTGAGTTGTTTTGAATGAAACTCAGATTTACCTACCGAAACCTAAACAAAATCTATGCCATGATGATGAGTTAAAATATACTGTATATACAAAATTCTTAAATGTTCATTCCCACACCCATGTAGGTAAAGTCTGCAGAAAGTAAAAGTTGTACACACCCTCCTGTAAATGTGTTTGTGTGACAGCAGACACCGTCTTTGATCTTGTGGCTGTTTTGGTGCGGGCACGCAGGTGAAATGTTGGGACACGTCGCTGCAAAGCCTTGCTGCTGTTCTGTGCTCCCAGCACGACTCTTGCCTGCCTCCATAACAGGCCGGCTTATCTTCCATCTTTTTAATTAGACATTTAATGTGAGGTTATTAACAGCAGACCCCCACCGTCTCCTCAGCCCACTCTGAAGTGAAGTTTATTAGTTTCGAAGGTAAGCTGGAAACGAAACTGGGTTTGAGGCAGCAGCGATTGAGTTATAGTTCCTGTCAGCTGTCAGTAGAGAGTTTCTCACAACATCCATCTGAATAGAATAGATAAATAAAGGTCTCTATAAATCAGTGCCTCTGTCTCCTCTTCGGTTGCTTCCTTTCATTATTGCTTCAAATACAGATGTTGCATTTTTATCCCGCTCCACTGATGGCAAAATAACCGCAGAGAACAGTGTTGACATAATTTATCTTCCCGGACATCGCTAATCTCCAGCTGTGTTATTTTTTAGGGGTTGGAAAGACACATAATCAGTTTAGCCTCTAAGTTTCTACTGATGGATTGATTGAAGGATTTAAAGAACATTTAACTTGATACCCTTTGATTCTGAGCTTTTTGCATCCTGTCAACATTTTTTAAACAAATGCTTTCCTCAGTTAATAAAGAAATTAAACATCACCATGTTACCTACCATCATTCAAAAGTTAATATTATTGTTTTGCTTAAAGCTACAATTTGTCAGTGATACATCCAGACATTTCCAGACTAAACATCCAGACTGCACAGTGAAGGGATACAGACACTGCACCTCTGTGAGATACCACCAACCCAACCCAGGGCTCTGATATCCCAATGAGCAGACATGGGTCTCGCTTGTGTGTGTGTGTGTGTGTGTGTGTAAATTAGCACTGTACCCTCCACTCTCCACCCCCCTCACCACACCATGTGTTGGATCAGGCCCCTGAATGAGTGCTCACCCTGGGTGACCGGGTGTCCTGGATAGTAATCGACAGTTTGACCAGGCTGGAGCACAGAGTTGCTCTGTTGTAGTCGGCACACAGAGCAAACTGTAGCTATGCTGAGCCACAGTGATACCTGCTGCAGCGAGACACACAGCACAGGTGAGTGAGGACCGACGCTCAACCAAGTCACTGACAGTAAATGGGTTTATTTTCACCACATTTGAGAATATGTTTCTGCTTCATGCCCAATCGGTAAATTGGCAGAGTTTTTGTTGCAGGATTAATTTGGCTTTTTCAGATGCCACTGTTGAAGTTAACACGCTCCAATAAACCTAGGCTAGGTCATTTCAAGGTAATTGGGTTTGTGCGTGGCTGTGAATGTGTGTTATAAAGTTTGCGTGCAATGATTTCACCAGGCACTGTTCTCATCTCAGCTTGATTGATTCCTTTCTTTCAAAGCAGAAGTTAATGGGAGTAAAATCTAATTATATGTTTGTTTATCACCTGAACTTTGCTTTGGTTTGTTTTTTGGCCTTTCCCTGCAGCTTCGCTGTCTGTTAATTTATGATTAATAGTGACAATTAAAAGCTGATTGAACTGGAGTTGTACTAGAAAATTGTATTGTCCCTGTCGTCTTTGTTTTTATTAATTACTGTACAAAAGTGCTGTTTTTCTCCTAATTGAGATTTTATCATAGTAAAGCTGCAGGTTTGGTTTGATTACTTAGATATTTTTTTATCTTGACGTTTAAATTAAGTGGATTTTTCTCTTTTTTTCCAAATCTAGTCATAATTCTTTTTCGTTTGTTTGTGATTTAACTTTATTTTTTACTGCAAATCTTTGACACTGATTGTAACCATGTTTGTCTTGTGGAATATTAATGACTGTTCATCAGAAGTGTCAACTTCCAGTGTGTACCCCGCCTCTCACACGACCCTCAAAGGATAAGCGGTATGATGGATAAATGTTAGAGAGGCCTCTGAATCAGCAATACTTACCATGAAAGTCAGCTCGTTACTGTAACATGATGCATATTGACTTGATGCAGCACTTGCGTGTTATCAAGATGCCTCCATAATGTCTTAAAGAGCCATGTCTGTCTGCTTTATTGGCTGGGAAATATCTATTTGTTTGGCCCTATAGCTCAAATTGTTATTTTGCCAAAAAAACGTATTTGTTTTTCTTACTCTTTAGTATTTTATTCCTCTCTGCAACAGGACATGGGAGTCATAAAGAAGACAGCCCATTCCTCAACAGCGCCGATGCTGCAAGCAAGAAGAATGACTTCTACGACAGGAACCTGGCCTTGTTTGAGGTTCGTTAGTTTTACTTTCCAATATTTCTGTCTGAAAGCAGACCAAAACAAAACGCATTAATATAATATCTGTCCTGCTTGTTTCTTCAGGAAGAGCTGGACATCCGGCCGAAGGTTTCCTCCCTCCTCAGCCGCTTGGTCAACTACACCAACATCACCCAGGGAGCCAAGGAGCATGAGGAGGAGGAGAGCACTGAGGCCTCACGTAGGAAGACCCCCAAGGTCAGGAGTCAGGCCACAGCAGAGGAACACTATGAGACTGTTTTTCTTCAGTTTTAGTAACTTTATCCTCCTCCCCCAGCCCTCTCCCTGCCTCACCATCCAACTTCTACTTTTCTATTAGAACTTGTTGACAGATTGCTTCTGCCTTTTCACCCTCTGCAGTCACACTGTGCCCATTTAAGAGCTGGATACATGCAAAGGGCTGATAACACGATTGAATGACCTTTTAAAAAGTACATCAATCAATGCTAATGGTCGATACACTTGTTTCCGGAAATGTCATGCTCAATACTCTCTATCTCTCTCTTTCTACCCCTCCCCCTCTCTCTTTCTATCAGTCCCCGAACATGGGCACTCTGATGGGAGTCTACCTGCCGTGTCTCCAGAACATCTTCGGTGTCATTCTCTTTCTCCGGCTGACGTGGATCGTCGGGATGGCTGGCATCATGCAGTCCCTCCTGATTGTTCTCATGTGCTGCTCCTGTGTTAGTATGCACATACATGCTGTACACACACACACACACACACACACACACACACACACACACACACACACACACACACACACACACACACACACACACACACACACACACACACGTTCCACCACCAACAATGTGGGACACAAGCCGGCTTTTATTGCCAAATCAGTCGATAGAATCCACACCGTTTCACAAGCAGCAGCAGTGACTCTATTTAGGGCAAAATAATGTTGCTTTGACTTGTGCTTTTTTACCCAGTGTGCTCTCATCACCTAAAGCTGCTTATGCTAAATGTGTCTTCCTTTAGTTAGAAGCTGGGCTTGGCCACAGCTTGATCAAAGGAAGTTAAAGTTACACCCACAAGTTGCAATGACGTCTGCATGTGTGTCATTTTCCAAACTTCTTATATTTTCCTCTTTTCTCCACAGACGATGCTCACAGCCATATCAATGAGTGCCATTGCTACTAATGGTGTCGTTCCAGGTAATTCTTGGGACCTGCTCTGTATTAACCTCTTCATCTTACATATGCTTACATATCCTTTTTTTAAACAACACTTTATTAAAGAAAATGCAGCAGTATGCTGTACACATGTAGACAAATACTACAGAGGGATTTTTCAGTTTAACTGTATTACTTCACAACACAGGGCCAACCTGCATGTAATATGGATAACAAGAGTAGTTAGAATCCTAGTAAGTGGGAAAAGAATAAAAAAGAAAACTAGACAGAAATTAGGAAAAAGGTTTCAAAACGAAAAAGAAATTATGTTACAATTATCATGCACCTATTTTATTATTACCACAAATACTTTTGAATGTTCTTTTTGCTTGTTTTTGCCAAAAAATTGTACATAACCGAGTAATCTGAGTTTTTCAGACAATTACTTGCCGCATCTTCGCTTCCATCATATCTGCTCTGCTAAAATAAGATGTTATAGTTTTCAATTCCACATTCTTCCACTTGAGGGCAGCAGAAACTCACTACTGAATGTAAGGCATGCAGGGATAAACTTTACATTTTCAGTGGCTTCCTGAATGTAACAGATGGTTTTTTTTTGTAGCTGGAGGAGCTTATTTCATGATCTCACGTTCCCTCGGCCCAGAGTTCGGAGGAGCTGTGGGACTGTGCTTCTATCTGGGCACCACCTTTGCTTCTGCCATGTACATACTGGGTGCCATTGAAATCTTCTTGGTCAGTGTGTTGAAGTCGTACTTCATTGTGTCATTCCGGGTCAGATCTGTATGGACATATACATGCACACACATGCATTAACCTAAATCTTCTGTCATTTTTTCCTATATATAGAAATATCTGGTCCCCCAGGCGGCCATCTTTCATGCTACAGACCCCCTCAGTAATGACAGTGCCATGCTGAACAACATGCGAGTCTACGGTTCCATCTGCCTCATCCTGATGGCTGTGGTGGTTTTTGTGGGAGTCAAATATGTCAACAAGCTGGCCTCTCTTTTCCTGGCCTGTGTCATTATCTCAATTGTCTCCATCTACGCCGGGGCAATCAAATCCATGACTCATCCACCAGAATTCACGTAAGTCTGCCGGGGAGGTGTGTTCAAACAAAATGTGACGGTGAATTATTGGAAACTTAACAAAGATTTATGGTTGTGAGAGCATTCGTTTTGAAGAAGTAATTCTTTTCACACTACGTACTACATGTTTCTGTTTCATATTTGTACTATTTGTGTTATTGATGGCATTGTCTTTACTATTATTACTGTATCTTCAAGTATAACTTTTCTATGACAATCCAATTTATGGATTGTTTATTTATTTAAATCAATAGCAGTGTGTTTAAATTAACCATTGGTTGTGAGTCTGAAGAGTTATATGATGATGATGATGATGGTGGAAATAATTTTGACTAAAATAGCAACATTTCCCCGTTTCGTCCACATCATCGCTGCAGGATCTGCATGTTAGGAAACAGGACTTTGGTGAGAGATCGCTTCGACGTGTGCGCTAAGACCGTGATGGAGGGCAACATCAGCGTGCCCAGTCAGCTGTGGCACAGGTTCTGCTTGGCCGAGAACATAAGCAGCGCTCAGTGTGACGACTACTTCATCCAGAACAATGTGACAGAGATACAGGGCATCCCCGGACTGGGCAGCGGGATTATCAGTGGTAAATGGACTTTTAATTTATCAGGGATTGAAATATTCAGCGTGAAGTATACAACTCTTAATGATCCAAGTATATGAGTAATGGAGCTAATCTTGCGAGCTAGTTCAGGCAGCACATTCAAGCTGTCCTATGACTTGCCTCACCCTCCACAACCCTCAATAATACACACCCTCCCAATTTGAGGTTCTATTTAAGCTGCAAAGATTTCCCATCTCAACCCTGCGTCAGTAGCGCTGCCTGTCGATTTTAGCTCCTCCACCACCCCAGCATCCACCTGTAGGCTGCGACAGGCGGGTTAAAGATATTTGCTCATCACTCCCCATTATACTGATGTAATTATATCTGGGGAAGTGATGAATTCAATGGAGCCTAGATGCCAAACTCTTAACTATCTTCTGCTGCTGCAATAAACATTTCAAACGAGAGGTAGAATACAGTAGTAGACTACAGACTCATGGTGAGTTTGCACATATGCCACAATTTGTAATATTTTTGATAATCAATAATCAATATTTTGACTCAATGGGTTGTCTGTAACCTCTGGAAATAAAATGCCAAATTCTTATCCTGCTTCATGATAACACATATTTAGTAATCTGATGCCATTCACCTATAATGCTGGTTTGTTTCCATTGTTTTCCTGTTAGATAACATGTGGGGCAACTACCTGCAGAAAGGAGAGATCTTAGAGAAAGCGGGGCTTCAGTCAGTGGACGCCCACGGCACAATGGAAAACTTTGGCATGTATGCGTCAGCGGACATCGCTACGTCCTTCACACTTCTGGTGGGGATCTTCTTCCCGTCTGCCACAGGTATAACGACAACGTTATTACTTACAAAACAGTTCATATAAGTATTATTGTTGTAACAGCTTGAGTGTAAATACTCTGTTTGACCTGATAAAGTTGTAAACTATATGTTGCAGATAATATGATTTCTTAAGATAGACCCATCTATTGGTTTATGCATTGTGATAAACCCATAAAATGACATTTTTACATAAGGTAATATAAACAAAGTGAAATTGGTGTGCAGGTGCAAAGAAATGGACCTCTCCCTGATCCAGCCAGCAGGGGGCATCATTTAACAGTTTTCACATGTCCTTTGTTTCTGTCTTTATTTTCTTGTAGGTATCATGGCAGGCTCTAACAGATCTGGTGATCTGCGAGATGCTCAGAAGTCCATCCCTGTGGGAACTATTTTAGCCATTACCACTACATCACTTGTTTGTATCCTTATTTCAGTGAGCACAATAAGACAAAGAGCAGAAAACGGATTTGAGTTACATCTTTATGACATTTACAGCTCCTTGACCTCTTGTATTCAGATTTTAGTTCTGTTGTCCTGTTTGGGTCTTGTATAGAGGGAGTAGTCCTCAGGGACAAGTAAGTTAATTTGTGTCCTACTGTAGTTAACAAGTATTATCATGCCAGTTTTTGTGAGTAGTAAAATTTAACAATGGTAACATGAATCCTTGCAGATTTGGGGACGCTGTGAGAAAAAACCTGGTGGTGGGGACCCTCTCTTGGCCGTCTCCGTGGGTTATTGTGATCGGCTCCTTCTTCTCCACGGTCGGCGCCGGCCTGCAGTCCCTCACTGGAGCCCCCCGCCTTCTACAGGCTATCGCCAAGGACAACATCATTCCTTTCCTCAGGGTAGGTTGACACTGTGTAATGCATGATCAAGAGCGTGCATTGTTATTTCCATTATACACAATGATTTGGATATGTTAGCATAAGATCTATGCAGCTTGTCTAACAGGGAAATATTTTTAGCATGTGCAGACATATTTGAATATAATTCAAAAAGGTGATTTGCATAGCAGCATGTAAAGCATGTTGAATGTGTTGTTCCAGGTTTTTGGTCACGGAAAGAGCAACGGAGAGCCAACATGGGCACTGCTGCTGACTGGGCTCATAGCAGAGCTGGGTATCCTCATCGCCTCGCTGGATATGGTGGCTCCTATTCTTTCCATGTAATCTCACATACATGCACACAGGTCAAATGTCCCCTGTAGAAAGTGTAATTTTGATGATATGAATATATATGTATATATACCCTCTTTGTGTTTATTCAACAGGTTCTTCTTGATGTGCTATCTCTTTGTGAACTTAGCCTGTGCAGTGCAGACTCTGTTACGCACCCCAAACTGGAGGCCGAGGTTTAAATATTACCACTGGTCAGTGCAGGTCTATCTCCGCCATACCTATATTCTGCTGGCTATCAGGAATTCAAATGACCAACTTATATGTTACAATTACCTTCATGAAACTAATGCATAGTGCGTACATGTAAATAATGTTACTGCTCTGGGTATGCACACAGGTAATGTTCAGGTTTATGTGACCCACAGGGCTCTGTCCTTCCTTGGCATGAGCATGTGTCTGGCTCTAATGTTCATCTCCTCCTGGTACTACGCCATCGTGGCCATGGGCATCGCTGGGATGATCTACAAATACATTGAGTACCAGGGGTATGTGCCTTTAACTGACAGTGGATTCTGATATGTACGAGGACATTGGAGTTTCTGGAGGGATACTGGTCGAGAAAAGATCACTTTCAGTTAATGTCGAACACACATCAGTGTCACTTCCTGTCTCTCTCACTGTCAAACAATAACAGAGCGGAGAAGGAGTGGGGCGATGGTATCAGAGGACTGTCCCTTAGTGCCGCACGCTACGCCCTGCTGAGGCTGGAGGTCGGACCCCCGCACACCAAGAACTGGAGGTACAGCTACACCTCCGGGAGATGCTCAGAATGTCACAAACATTTTTGAGGAACCAAGTGGCATGTGGGGATGTAGGAGGTGTTTTCACATACGTGTGTTCAGTCACAAGAGGAATCATTGACATTGTTTTATGACTGTACCTCATATGCTAGTCAGTTTCATTCTGCCCTCCAGAATCCGTCCATTATGTCCATACTGACACACACCATATAAGTTTCATCTGGTAGTTTGCATACAAAACATTTAAAACATTTTTTGGGGAGTAAGGGCCAAAGGAAGTTTTTTCCTCATTTGTTAATTATCATCATGTTTGCTGGGCAGCTCCAGTAGCATGTCAACTTTGCAGTACTATATCGCAGTATAATAAGCAAAGACTTGAGTCGTTCAGAGGTCAAAAGGCATCTAGAGGTCCAGGATGAAACTGGGATAAACTTACACATTAAGTGCACGTATTTGAACATGCAGTTGAATATGTCACTTAAATGCTATAGAAGCAGTAACATGTAACCAAGATGTGTGGACATCAGATTTCATCTTTTAAAGCAAGATTTTGTTTTGTTCTTTTGTTTTGTTTTTTTATTGACCCCGGCAGGTATTTTACAAAAAATAGCAGAATGTAAGTATTTCCAGAAATATTAATTGTGTACACATTCATGACATATATTTATTAGATATTGTTAACTGATAACACTAGCAATAACCAATAAGTGTATGTAATGAATGTGTACACAAGCAGACAGAAACTCAGCATTTCATCAGTTCCTCAATTGACAGTGACTTTATTTTGTTTGTCATTTTTTGATAGCTGAATATCTTTGGATCTATGCTTCCTGCACTGCATCAAATAAAATATACCAATTTTTTCTGTATTTGGACTAAATTCTTTGGAAACATTTCATTGACCTGGGCCTCTGTCTCATGTTTACTGTCTGTGACCCACTCCTCACTCCTCTGCAGACCACAGCTGTTAGTGCTGCTGAAGCTGGATGAGGACCTCCATGTAAAATACCCCCGACTGCTCACCTTCGCCTCGCAGCTGAAGGCAGGAAAGGGTCTGACCATTGTGGGCTCTGTTGTCCAGGGCAACTTCCTCGACAGTTATGGGGAGATGCAGGCAGCTGAACAGGTAAAAACTAGAGAGGGGTGTTTTGCATGTTGTCAGCTCTCCTGCTGTCTCAGTCAAACGCCTTGGTGCAGGAACATTGTTTAATAAATAGATTATTTAAACAAGTTAGGCAAATTAAATGTGCTCTTCTTTATGTGACAATAATTAAAAGATGCAGTCATCTGCAATTCACTGGGAGCCGAGTGTCACTATAATCAGATTTAACAAAGATGGAGACCTGAGTTTAGAGTTTGATGTTAGACATTTAAAAGCATTATGTGTATATTCTTCATAACTGTTTAATATGTCCACCTACATCTTGTGATCGTGGACTAATGTTCAGTCTAACCTCCTTTTTTTGGCCAGGCTATAAAGAATATGATGGAGATTGAACGGGTCAAGGGTTTCTGCCAAGTCGTGGTGGCATCCAAGGTGCGTGAGGGCATCATGCACCTGATCCAGTCCTGTGGTCTCGGAGGCATGATGCACAACACTGTGGTGATGGGCTGGCCCTACGGCTGGAGACAGAGTGAGGACCCTCGAGCCTGGAAAACCTTTATCAGTAAGTCCCACTGAAATACCACTGACATGATGTAGTACTTGAATGACAAAATCTGCATTTGCAATATGGCCCTTTTTTCAAGCTCCTGCTCAATAATTACATTCCCCAAATGAATCTCTGCAACTAAAGGGTCTATATGAGTAATCTTGGTAATCCATATAGAGGTAACACTCGTAAGACTTCTGCAGAGGTGTAAGCATCACTATAGTTGTTACGAGGTCAGAGTAAATGAAGATGGAACATAACATAAATGAAAGATTGTATTTCTGCCCAACACAAGTTTACAAATTTAGAGTAAATATCCCCTATGTAATCATACAGTTTTAGCCCCAAAGCACAACATCGGAACATTATGTGTGCCACATTATATGTTTTAAAGTAAACCAGAGCAGAGTTATAGAGGTTTTAGTAGAGACATGTTTAGGAGTAATCTCCAAATTGACCATTTGGCCACATTTGTGGCATTTGAGGTATATCACTGTAAAACCTAATATAAAATGCATTAATTACATCTAAATACAACTATTTAAAAAAAAAAAAGAAACCACTGTAGAAGCTCTCTGATGAGCACTGTACACTAAGCTGACTGCCATCAAAATCAAGCTCTGACTGCACAATGTTTATATGCTAATGTTTCAGGAACCTCGATATTCTAAACTTGTAGTCAAAATCACCATGGGACTGAAATACCTCATGTGAATATACTTTCTGGATGGTAAAATACATTGTGTCTCAAGTTTTGTGTTCCAACACTAACCTGTTGAAAGCACATAAATAGTGTACTACAATTAAGTGTACTCACTTAAGAATTTGATCTGAGACGCAGCACAGGTTTTCATGTATATGTTCCAGTGTATAAAAACAATACTACTGTCTCTGCCATGTTCATCTCTATGTAGACACAGTCCGCTGCACCACAGCTGCCCACCTTGCTCTGATGGTGCCCAAAAATGTCTCTTTCTACCCGAGCAACCATGAGCGCTTCACGGACGGCAACATTGACGTGTGGTGGATCGTCCATGATGGCGGGATGCTAATGCTGCTGCCGTTCCTGCTAAAACAGCACAAAGTGAGATGACAGTGTTTCCTGTCTATTTTTGAGTTTTCCCAATAAACTACTTCAGAAGTTGTAAATAATGTATTTTTACCAAGTGGTTTGTTAAATGTTTGCTTGTTAAAGCATTTAAGCATTTGTTGATTTTTATTTCAGATAAAAATTGTGAATTTTAACTCATAGACTAAGATACTTTTTGAACAGTCTGTTAGTTTTAGTTTTGTTATTTTGAGCTTTCCATTTTGAAGAAACCAGCTTTTTTAAATGTATATTCTGCAGTAAGTAATGTATTCAATACTGCACATCATAGTATCACAGTTTTGTCAATACCAACATGGTTTGATTTTTATTTTAGGTGTGGAGGAAATGCATGATGCGCATCTTCACTGTGGCTCAGATGGACGACAACAGTATCCAGATGAAAAAAGATCTGGCCACGTTCCTTTACCAGCTGAGAATAGAGGCTGAGGTGGAGGTGGTGGAGATGGTGAGGGCTCCTGTTACATACCTGTTCTCATTTCAGTAAAAGGGAAAATGTTTGGCTCTTTATGATTTGTTTTAACTTGGTTATAAGAACTAAAACCAGATGTCCATTGAAAGACAAAATTAAGTTTGTTGTTGTTCACAGGATGCTACAAATGTGCTTGTTTCAACTGAAAAATCCTTGGTGTTCAAATATTTGAGCCTGAATTTGTGTACTGGTACTGCGACACCATCCATGTAAACTAATATGTTTCAGTTGTATTAACCACTGAAATGATGATTTCAGCACGACAGTGACATCTCAGCGTACACGTACGAGCGAACGTTAATGATGGAGCAGAGGTCCCAGATGTTGAGGCAGATGAGGTTGTCCAGTGCAGAGAGAGAAAGAGAGGTGGGATTTATATGTAGTTTTGTCTTGTTTTTTTTGTAATTTGTGAATGTTACCTGCTCAGCATTAACTCTATTATTGATATTAGTGTTGGTTACATACAGTATATTGACAATCAAGCCACATAATACTCCCATCAACCCCTGCAGGCCCAGCTGATTAAAGACAGACACTCTCTAGTGCGAATGGGAAGTCTGTACTCAGATGAGGAGGAGGAGGTGGTGGAGGCTCCTCCAGAGAAGGTTCAGATGACGTGGACGAAGGAGAAGTGTGAAGCTGAGAGGAGGAACAAGAACAACGCCCCTGAGAACTTCAGAGAACTCATGAGCCTCAAGCCGTGAGTTGCTGAACCTCTCGGCTCATTTTCCCGTACTTGTTACATGTTTTCTCAGTTCAACAAAATGAGAGCTGGTTTAGACATAATGCTAAAAAGTTTACTCCGTCTCTCCCTCTTTCTGCACTCCAGGGATCAGTCCAATGTGCGACGAATGCACACAGCTGTGAAGCTCAATGAGGTGATAGTCAACAGGTCCCATGATGCTCGATTAGTGCTGCTCAACATGCCGGGGCCGCCACGAGACACGGACGGAGATGAGAACTGTATCCTTTGCTAATAAGATACAACTAAAATCAAATGGTCTGCATTTATATAATGCTTTTCTAGTCTTGATGACCACTCAAAGCTCTTTACAGTACAGTTTTGATATTCACTCATTCACACATCATTCACAAATTATTCACACACTAGCAGGACAGCTGACAGGGGCAGGTTGGGGTTCAGTATCTTGCCCAAGGACACTTCAGCAGTTGGAATTGGGGAGACTGGGATCAAACTGCTGACCTCCTGGTTAGTGGAATACCCTTTTGAACTCCTGAGCCACAGTCGCCCAAGGGTTGTGCGCAGTTTTGTAAAAGATGATGAGCTACAGTAGACGATAGTTTGTCTGGTTTTTACTTCCTTAACTGCTTCCTCAGATATGGAGTTTTTGGAGGTGTTGACCGAAGGCTTAGAGAGAGTGCTGCTGGTGAGAGGCGGAGGTCGGGAGGTCATCACTATCTACTCATGACCAACTAGGAGCTGCTGCACAGGGGGCGCAGACTCTTCACAATACATCCCCCATCTGGACGCAAGGCAGTACACGCACAGCTGTCAGACAGATGTTGGTAGATGCATCGATTTGACTTTTTATCTGAAGTATGGACCTCTGAGTACAAAAGAAGTTTATTCTATTCTTGTAGAATATTGGGACACATCAGTGTCCATATCTGTCCAATATGTTCACAGCTTCGCCGTCTTTTCATAAAATCAGTATTTGTGTCAGACTGTTAAACGTTAAAATTACGATTTTCCTATTTAGAGGTAACAAATACCTCTTCATATGTGAAAATGAACCTATATGATGATTTGGCAGACAACACAATCCTAGTACAATAGAGTACACTTTCTTTAACACCTGTTTTAATAGTATTTTAGATTTTTATTTTTTAAACAGCCTCTTGATTATTTTGGAAGCACATTTGTATTTATTTATTTATTTTTTGCAACAAGTCCCCACTGAGGTAAAAGAACATATTACTATAAATACAAATAACATAATTCTCGACGTTGCTTATGTTGTGTTGGTGGCACAAAGTCCAGTTTGTAAAAGTGGATGGCAGAGATCATAAGCAAGTTTTTATAGAGTTATAATTTATGACTTTTGGACAAATATTTGTCCAAGGAATGTTCTCCGTTACTGTTACATTTGTACTTCTTCTACTGTACCTCTAAAGCTTATCTGCACATTACAAAGAAGGCAACATTTAAAGTTATAGTCCTTGAGATTATCATGAAATCAAATCCATTTCCATACAATTTCTGATTATTTTTCTGCAATTGCCATAATGTGTTCACGTTCTGTAAATACCTATCTGTGTGGTACATTCAGCAGAGTTTTCTAATCATCTATCTACACTTTCTCTACAAAGTTAGTTTGTGGGGTTGTTCTGTAAACAGATGTACCAGTTACTATTCTGTTGTAACAGTATGTCTGACAAAGTACCAGCTTCAGCAGCATTGCATGTAGTATTAAATCACATTTTACCATAGTAACCATTGGTGTCATCTTATCAACCAGCACTGAAATCTGAAGGATTACAACTCTTAAGAAATTATGTTCTCAGATACATTAGATTATCAGACCACATGTTTGTGTTTTCATGTCTTTTTATAGGAAGTAAAGTATGATCAGTATTTCGGACCAGCATTCAGAGTGAAAACTGTTTCAATTAAATAAACTGTGCAGGCCATAGACTGTATTTCAATATGGACCACGCGTCTCCACTTTCTCCCACTATCCAGAAATGAAGATAAAATATCTTGGATATTATCGGATATACTTGCACTCCACCAATTGTGAGTTTGTTTCAGCCGTCAGTCATAACATTTGACCCCATTTTTATAGCATTAAATCACAAATTAAAACCAAACTTTCTAGTGTAAGTTCGGTGTGGTAAGAAAACCCTAAAATAACTGACACCATCTTAAGGAAAAACATTTTTGACGTGTACTTTGACTTTTTAGTTTGGTCCATGTCCCATCCACAAACATAGGTGAGGTGGGGTTTATGACTTAGACTGCAGCCAGCCACCAGGTGGCGATCAAGAAGCTTTGGCTTCAGTCATGTCATCCATCTTTAAATACAGTCTATGGCACAAGCCAGGGAGGGTGTTTTATATGTAACGGATAACTCATTACAAGGTGTGCAGTTATTAAAAACATTCAATACTAACAAGAACGCTCATGGTCTCGATAATTTAAACTTTTTTCCTGAACAGCATAAGTTTAAAGCGGAATATCCCACATCGCAATTCTTTGAATGACACTTACTTTATGTTGGCAGTACTTTAGAGAAGCAGAGAGTATTCAGGTTTGAAACACAATGACACTGTGACATCACAGCTGTGTGGTTATCCGAAAGTCATGCACATGCTGTGGACGATGATAAAATATCAAAATGAGCTCAACACAGCGAAGTCTCATCAACTTTGTTTCCAGCACACTGTTTATTCTGAATCTTATAAAAAGCGGGGCATCACACTCTTTGAGAAACTGCTCATCTAAGTTAAAGATCTGGTTTTAACTATTTCTAAGTGCAATGAAAAAAGTGAGAGCAGTTGTCTGCTTGGCCAAACGACCCTCACTGAAATACACACTGCCTTTTATGAAGATGCATAATGTTACACTGCCCCTGTACTGCTTTGATGAAACCTTTAATACAATACCATTACAGCAATACATAATTTGTGTGATATTAATATTATGATAATGTATAATTTTTCACTTAACAGAACTGTTTACCCTCATTATTCCCAGCATAGTGACCCCACCTCCAGTCACAGAAACTTTCACAAGCAAAGACTAAAAAAACTTATGCAAACAACTTTATATACTAAAGTTCCATCTCTGGAGTTGTCAGTGTCATTATTTTCCTATATATCATAATTTTTCATAGAGATGGCAACACACATTCACCAAGAAATTAAAGACAGAAGTTAAATTACCTCCCAGATGGAAGAAAGTGCTAATGTTTTTTTTGTTGCACTGGTGGTAAGAATCTGATCCATCACCTTATCTTTGCTGACCTGTGGGGTGATGTGTCAGCCTCCAAATGGCTACAGAAAACTCAATGAGCTCTAGTTATTCACACAGGATTAAATGTATCGCTTTAAAATAAAGACGCTTTGGCTGAAGTGCATTTTTAAATATTCAATCAATAAACATGCTGGAAAGCAGCAGAACAGTAGCCAGGATCAGCAGATCTGCAGCTCCGTGTTGGGCTCTGGAGGTGCGACTGGATTTGGGACTGGAGGTGCGACTGGAGTTGGGACTGGAGATGAGACTGGAGTTGGGACTGGAGATGAGACTGGAGTTGGGACTGGAGATGAGACTGAAGGTGAGACCGGAGGTGAGTCTGGAGATGGGACTTTGCTGTAATTTTTTAGCTAGCGTAAGATTCAGTCTGCAGCTGTTCTGGATCCCCTTAGCAGGGATCTGGGTCTCACCGGGTAGGGTGACATTTAACTCATCACGGACCTGGAGGAAAATACAGAGAGAGACAAGAGAGGGAGGTGACATTTGAAATGAGTCAACTTTTGAATTAGTCTGTGCTATAGAGAACTCTCTTAAACTGTAAAAAGCAATATTTTAATCTGTTGGATATGTTCATTATTATTCAGTCAATCTCAGGAGGCAAACAAGATTACTGTTGAATCTGAAAATGTTATTTTGACCAACAGGGAGTTTTTTTTAAAGTTGCCACAAATTCTTAAATAAAGGATATGCATCCAGACAGATACATAAGTTTTGTTGTCAGAAAAACTAGAATTACTGTCCTGGGTTTGTGCCTCTGACAAACTGCAGTTCCAGTCCCTGGTATAATGCATTCACAAAAATATGAGGTCACTGTGGCCTTTGAACTTTGACCACTGAAATCTAATCAGTTCATCTTTTAGTCCAAGTGACAACTGGTCAAACTCTGAAGAAATTTCTTAAAAGGAAACTTAGGCCATTGTGATCTTGACCTTAAATTTTGATCACCAAATCTTATCAATTTATTGAATGAGTCTAAGTTTAAAAGGATTCTCTTAAAATAACCTGAGGTTACAGTGACCTTGACATTTGACCTCCAAAATCTAATCAGGTTGTCCTCGAGTCCAAGTGAATGTTCGTTTCAGATGTAATAAGATTCGTTCTGGTTGTTCCTAAAATATCATATTCACAAGAACATGACGTCTCCATGACCATGACCTTCGACCACAAAAATCAGTTCATCTTTAAGTCCAAATGAATGTTTTTACTTGTTCACAAGAACAAAAATGGGTCCTTGACCACAGAGATTTGATCAGTTCATGCTTCAGAACGACTTAATATTTGAACCAAATTTTAAATAAAATCCCTCATAGTGAGATCACAAGAATGGGACAGATGGACAACCAGAAAACATAATGTGTGGAGGCATAATAAAATAAACCGATATCAAGTCCAATATTTCAAACATATCCTTTACTCATTGTCTACAGCTAAACATTTGGGACATGGCACTTCCTCCCTTCATTAATCAAGGAAAGCTTTATATTTGACAAGAGAATACAGTATATTAATCTTCCAGCTCACCCGCTCCACCTCCCTAAAAACTCGCAGGAAATTCCTTCTAAGGACGTTAGCCAAATCGCTTTCTGTCCAGTTCCTCTGCAGCAGTTCCTGGATCAGGTCAGGATACTTGGACACATCGTCTAGCCCCTGAGGAAACCTGCAAAAAAACAAAAAAAACATTCACACATATTTATTTTGCAAAAGGCATCACTAAAAACTAATCGTGTAGTTGTAGGTAAATACTAATTAATAGTTACAACAATAAACCCTTTAAGCCTTTTATTATTATTTGTTTTGTGACATTGCTTTTTGGAACTGATGATGTCTGCATGTAGGGAATCAAACGAATTCGATCATCACTTTCTTTTTGCCTCTTCGCACTAAACCATTATTGATTTCTACCAATTTCAGTCTGCTGATAGCTGAGACGGCCAAATTGTTGATATGAAGACAGGCTAGCATGAGCACAGAATTGATCTGGTTCATGAACAACCTCTCAAACATGTTAGGAGAGTACGAGTGTACTTACCATGCTTTTTGTTTTGTTTTATCGTTACCCTGCAACCAGGTTTTAGAATACCTAGAGGCACTAAAACTAAAATGACAATTTGCAAGGGAGTATTTCTTACGTTGGAGCGCCTTCGAAGTCCGCCCCAAATCCGATCGACTCAGCTCCAATGACCTTCTTAATGTGATCAAAATGGTCTGTAAAACACATAATAAATGATCAATCAACTGAGAAACTCCAAATACCAGATTTAGAGTTCAAAATAGATGCCTCACCTGCCACGTGAGAGATGTTAGCCTTGTCTTCGCAGGAAACAAAATTGTTGTGGAAATTCACCATGATCAACCCCCCATTCTTTTTCTGAAACACATACACAAGTCATTGGATAAACTATGTATAAATACATTTTCACACACAAAGAACCTACATTTCTATCTCACATGCCTTCATTAGCTGTGTTGGTAGATGCGGTTAAGATCAAGTTTCTGTGTGACTTATCTATTTTACACACTCTGTAACTATGTTCTGCAGTAATCACTGTTTAACTGTACACACACACATCTGCAATATCTGGAATAATGAGGAACATGTCCCTCTAGGAACAGGGATGGCTGCTGTTAAATAAGGGAATTGCTATTGATCCATGTTACGTGCAGCAAGGTCAGGCAGGGTCAAAGGGCCTGTGTGTTTTCTTCCCTTCCCTGTCTCTCTCACCCAGGTGCTGTTGCTGATGGTGATGATGATGATGAAGATGATGATGGCTGCCTCCTGTGTAGCTGCTGCATGTGTTCAGCTCATTGGTATTCTTTTCACCTTGTGAGTGTGTGTGTGTGTGTGTGTGTGTGAATGTTATTACTCATGTTGTGGGGATTTAAAGCTCCAGTGTGTAAGATTTAGGTTAAGGATCTATTGTTAGAAACTGAACATAAAATAATCCTAGTGATATTTTCATCTAAATTGTATATTTTTGTTGTTTCCTTTACCCTAGAATGAGCCCTTTATATTTACATCTGGAGCAGGTCCTCTCTACGGAGGCCACCATGTTTTTTTACAGTAGCCCAGACTGGACAAACTAAACACTTTTTGAGTTTGTAAGACAACTGAAGGCCGTCACATGCCCTCTTTTATGTTTGGGAGGGGAGGGTGAAGTGAGGGATATTCAGCTGCAACATGAAAGTTCACCACTAGATGAAATACATTCTACACACTGAACCTTTAAATCTGTTTACACAGTCAAGTTATAGGGACTGGTTGCCCCCCAATAATTCAGGCAATCTGGGTCAATGTAATGTCTTCTGAAGTCACGGAGACCCAACACAAAGTGTGAGTGTGTGTTTAGTAGGAACGACTACAGAGGTGGTTTTGACTACTTTGGCATGTGTTTATATGTTAATAGCTAGATTTTGTCATCCCGAGATTCAATTCGCAAAACTGAGTATCCATGTAATAACGTTGTAATGTGATGTGTTCATGGATCGAAACATTAACATATTGAAGTGCGTTGCGGCTGGTGTGATCACCTCCCAAGATGTTCCCCAATTCATTAATTTCCCCAATTTATTGGTGTAAGTCTGTTTATCACGTTGATACACAAAACTCTACAGAGAAAAATGCACTGCATGTTCTTTGTCAGAGGGGTGAATAAAAGTGTAATTAAATGAATGAACTATAAATTAATCAGTGAGTTGATAAGCAGGCAAACAATTACTCAGTAAATTAGTTTTCTCACCAGCTTGTGCAGCAGAAAGTCAGGAACATTGCGCTGGCTACTACAGATGAAGTAGGAGGATGAATGGCTGAAAATAACAGGAGCCTTGGTGTGTTTCAGCACAGCCAAGGCCGTTTCCCAAGAAGTGTGGGAGATGTCCACTATCATCCCCAGTCTGTTCATCTCCTCCACCACAGCCTCGGAAAAACACATCCAAAAACCACTAAATCAACCAATCCCAGTATCATGGGAAGGAACACATGCACAGAAACACTCAGGCAGCAAGACAGCAATCAAGGAAGTCCTACAAGGAAGAGGCAACTGAAGAGGAAACACCTTATAAAGCTGTCTATTCAAAAGAAGCAGTTTATATTGTGTGTTATCTCAAATAAGTACATGTGTAAGGAATTGCAAGTCTAATTTGGGTAACAGCTGTGTCTCTATTCACGTTTGCATAGCATTAGCAAACTCGAACAATAACAAGGTCCAGTATGTTTAGCACAGTCCATTACTGAGGTGTCTAAAAGCTTAACAATGACATAATAATAATAAATAAAGTCATGTTAATCAAAAGGTTTCTCATTATAAATAAAACATCCATCTTAAATATTCAGTTATTTTATGTTCTGATAACAAAAAACTCAAAACAAGCTGACACTTTTGCAGTTGATATGACTGAAGATTGAGCTTACCTTCCCAAAGCTTGTCAGGCTGTTCGTCAGACTTTGATAGAAACTATACAACATTGAAGATGACTTTGCCCTGCATTGAAAAATGTTATTAAAACCACAAATCATCAGAAGGTGTAAAATATAAAAGAATGTTGGCATGTTAAGGGCATTTGAAGGTGTTTCTGTCTCTCTACAAATATAGGTTATTTTGCATAGAGGGAAAAGAATGTAAATATGTTTGATGACTTTATTCAGTCAACTGGGTAAAGAACTGCGTCTTAAACTCAATATGGTTCATTGTTTCATTTCATCTTTTTTTTAACTGGCTGCAATAGTCTAGTATAACTATAACATTGAAAATAAATTATTTTCATTACCAGGGTGTATTGCAGTTATGTGTGATGGTCATGGAGCGGACACCAAGACGGTAAAACATCCGCAGAGTTGGCAGGCTGCTGTCGATGGAGTGTCCTCCCTCAATGCTTATGAGACACGCTATCTTACGCCTCTTTTCAGCATTCTCCAGTTCTGCAGTGACAGACAACACATTGTATGACATTAACCCTTGTGTTGTTCCTGGGTCGAATTGACCCAGAGTGTGTGTGTGTGTGTGTGCGTGAGTGTGTGCGTGTGATCATACGCAAGCCCTGGCCAGTCAGGGTTAGGGTTAGGGTGACCCAAGGATTGTCATTATCCAATTCTCCTGGGGTAATTGAGACCAATGGATTGTCATTCTCGATTGTCATGGGAGGGGTCATTTAGACCACAGAGAGGGCGCTGTGGTGCTCTGCGGGGTCATTTAAACCCACACCTGATTCCAATTGAAATCAAGGGGGGGTACATTAGACCCACATATAAGTCTCAGTGTGCCACTCTCTCACGGACCATGGCACGATGTCGCATCAGGAGCGTTTCACCAGAGAACAGGTTCTCCAACAGCTATTCTCCCAGCAACCATCCTCTGAACCCGAAGAGGACGCGAAAGAGCCAGACCGAGAAAGAAGACAGAGAGGACGGAGACGGAGACGGAGACAACGGCGATAGCGAAGAAGACGAAGACGACGACGGTGACTACGAAGATGACGACGGTGACGAAGACTACGACCCAGTGGGTGATGCTTCTGCAGATTCGTCATCCTTGGAAGAAGAAGAAGAAGGAGGACAAGACCACGGCGACACCACCACCACCACCACTGGACTCGTGGAAAGAGAGACCTTCCCCTCAAGAAACGGGGAAATAACATGGTCCTCGAGGGCGTAAGGCCGAGAGGAGGGCCACTGCTCCTCCTCCTCCTCCTCCTCTTCCTCCTCCTCTGCTGCGGCTCAAAGCGGACAAATTGGCGGCCGTGCGAGAGGTCTGGGATGCGTGGGTGTCGCGGCTACCGCACCTCTACAACCCGGGGCCCGAAGTGACCGTGGACGAGCAACTGGTTCTGTTCAGAGGTTAGTCTTTTTTTTTTTTTATATTATTATTATGTTATGTTATGTTATGTTATGTTATGTTATGTAGATAGCGGCTGCTAGTCCTCGTCCTCATCTCATCTCCTCTCATCTTTTCTCCTCCTGTTTTTCTCCCTAGGCCGGTGTCCATTCCGTCAGTACATGCCCAGCAAGCCGGCGAAATACGGGATCAAGTCGTGGGTGGCCTGCGATGCGAAATCAAGCTACGCTTGGAAGATGCAAGTGTACACCGAAAGCCGAGGGCGGACGCCCAGAACGGAACCAGGGGTCGTGGGTAGTGCTCGATGTAACGGAGGGACTGCACGGTCGCATCACGCGCGACAATTACTTCACCTCCTTCGAACTCGCGGCAGCTCCTGGAGAGGAAGCTCACCGTGGTCGGCACTGTTCGGAAGAACAAGCCCGAGCTCCCGACCGGGCTGCTCGCGGTCAAGGAAGAGAGGTGTTCTCATCCAAGTTCGCATTCACGCCCACTGCCACTCTTGTGTCCTACATCCCAAAGAAAAACAGGAATGTGGTGCTCCTGAGCACACGGCACCCTGAGGCCGACATCAGCGACCGCGAGGACGGAAACCGGTCATCGTCCTGGACTACAACCGCAACAAAGGTGGCGTGGACAACCTAGACAAGGTGATCGGAGCATCAGCTGCCTTCGTGATATGGAGAGAGATCAACCCAGACTGGATGCCGGGCAAGCAGAACAAGCGGAGGGTGTTCCTAGAGCAGCTGGGAAAGGCTCTCGTGACTCCGTTCATCGCACTAAGGAGCGCATCCCCGCACAGGCGCGTCCGCCACGGTTGTGAAGGCTGTAAAGCCGCCGCCGCCGCCGCCGCACAGAGAGCTGTTGACTACGGCGCTCGACCAGTGTCCGGCCTCCTCCATAGACCTAGCAGCAGACCGCTCGGGCGATGAAGGAAAAGAGGTGTCAGATATGCCCCAGGAAAAAGGACTGTAAAACTCACACCATGTGCCGCGGGTGTAACAAATACATCTGCAAGGGCTGCTCACTTGTCTATTGCGCTACGTGTGCGTCCTAATATGGGGTGGGCTTATGGGGTGGGCTATGTGAGGGGGCCAACAGCCGGGGGAAGCAGGGACAACACAAGGGTTATTGCCTCAGATAAAACCTTATATTCAATACAAGCCAGTGAAATGTGCAAAAAAGAACAAAGAATTCTGAATCTTTTGAAAATGTACCACAATTTGTTTTTGAGTTTTGATTTCTTGTAAGAGAGAGTGCAACATCTCATTGTTCACAAGTAATTACCTTTTCATTATGATGCATAGATCCCTATAATTTCCATTCCCTTTCTCAAATTATGGACTGTAAGTAAGACATATGGGATAATATACATTTAAATTATGGAAAAAAAGAAAACAAATGCATGGTAAATCATAATTAGATAATTTGTTGCAACTGAGAGATTTTCTCAAAGACTTCTCTTCTTGACTCTGTGGTGTTTTTGGAGTTGTACAATACCTTCGGGAGATGTGACCAACTCAAACTGCTGGTACTCAGTGCACATGCGTCTGATCACATCTATTTGTTCCAGCGTCAGTCTCACGGCGTCCTTGTCTTGGGCCGGACAGAGTACAAAGGCTGCAAACATCTGACCAAGGAAGAGAGAGAGAGAGAGAAAGAGACATTTGAGTTTCTGACCTGACTGCCATTCTGAGCCAGAAGTCACTTGGTAGGATAATACCTGTGTCTGAACATGGCCTGCTTGGAGACGGGAGATGTCGGTGGTCAGATGGCTGAGATTATGAAGGTCAATTTCACTCAGGTTGTTGTTGTAATAGGCCCTCAGCGAAGTAGCTATGTCATTATGACTAACAAATGAGGGCACAAGAGAAGTGTGGGGGTCAGGATGGAGACGTATTTTAATCTGATTTAAGACATTTATTTCCACGAATGTGACTCATGTGTGGAGACGGCATCAAACAAGCTTTACGCGTCAATAAGAGGATATGTGGTCATCAATTCGTGTGCTCGGTCCCTGTCGGTCTCTGAGCCGTTTGCAGATATGAAACAACACAGAGAGGAGAGAACCAACAGGTGCCTGATGGAGTGCATGGAAAAGCTTGTCACTGCTTTCCTAGAAGACATGGTCTGAGGACACACACACACACACACACACACACACACACACACACACACACACACACACACACACACACACACATTACAGTGACAGCTAGAAACAACAGAGCATCTGAATACATGTTCTGAATCTGACTTGAAATACATTTTTTCATTTTGAAGTAAATATCTAATACATATAATAATAAAACAAATAACACAATATATAATATAATACAATTTAAAATGAAAAACCCAATAGACTCACATTGCAGGTGTGATAACAGCTTCTTGTTGAGGAGCTTGTTTCTCACAGCTCTTTTTCCGACTCAGCGTCCAAAGCGAACACAAGTCACACAAAACTGACTGGTGTGCTGCGTTCAAGGCGCGTCCAGAAAATATCGCTTTGTCTCACGGGTTGAAGGTTAAAGCCCCAGACGGAATGGGGTGGGGCCTCAAAGTTTTATTTTAAGCAGTGAAGTTGAATGCTATGTGTTTTGTCGGGTCACATAAACAGACCACCAATGTGAAACAACAACACTTGAGAACACAATCAAAACTTGAATTTCTTTTGTTTTCTTACGTGCAACACGCAGTTTTTATTTATTCTGTTGCTTCCCTCGGATTTTGAGACGTACGAGGGAGAAGAGAACGCAGCATGGAGACGCTGATGGGCGCCACCTGCTGACCGGAGCTTTAGCCTAAAATGCTAAAAGGAGCAGACCAGTGATCCATCATGTAATTCTACTTTTGACACATTTACATTCAAGCCACCATGTTTGTGTGCTGCAAACTCAACAAAACCCCATCTCGTTGAACTTGGCAATCTGTAAGTCAAAAGAAAATGGTAAACATTTTAAATTGATAGTGCTTGTTTAGCCCTCAAGCTAACCCAGCTAGCTAGGTAACTTTCTGCTTCCAACCCTGTTTGGCTAAAGTTGACCTCCTCTCTGCACAGCAGCCAGGGAGAATATACTCTGTGTACGGTTTGAAGCACGGAGAAAGTTTGGCTTGAAATGTTTGACTGGAGGGTATAAGTATGACTTTTTAACAGCAGATACTTTCATCTAGGAAAAGCATATGTCTTACTAATGACATTAATAAATGCTTGTGTGAGAAACTGACATCTTTTAACGTGCATTTCTAAGTGCTTCACCTGTTTTTATTGTGTTTTGACGATCTGTATCATCTGCTGGTTTGGTATTTGCAGATTGGAAGAACAGTCCCGACAGCCAGTAAACTGATGGCAGTTACATTAGGATGTATTTACAGAGACGGTCATGAAAAGAACTGGGGTCATTGTGGGTGATGAGTGGCACGCTCTCGCCTCCTCTATTTACCAAATTTGAAATGTCCTTTATTCCACAAGCCGTTAAGATTCTAAAAGAAGAAAAATGTGGATGTCCAGCTGGTCTGGACCAAATGTCAACCTATGTCACTCCAGAGCTGCTTGAAGGTACGATGGAAGTATGAGTGTAAGTTTTGACTATGTCTGTTGATGTTTCTGATTGTGATGTGATTATTGCTGCAAAGTTTGCCTATGGGTACAAATAAAGAATATCTGAATGAGTGTACCGCCTAGCAATTTATTTGATAGTGAATCGATTTGCACAAAGTCTCCATTGTTAAAGTGAGAATTCGCTGCAGAGGAAGAATGACAAATATAGCTATTTCACACAGTCAGATTTTGATGCGTCGATATCACATTAATTCTTCAACCAAAAATTCATATTCTTTTTGCTCAAATAAATGCAGGTGAAATTTGCTTGCCAGGAGCCCGTGGTCTGTACCTGCACAGAAACTTAAGCTGCTGCAGCAGATCTGCAAGAAAAGTTTGACATTTGGATCACACAACCCAACAGGGCAGGAGGTAAGAGAGCATTTATCTATAATAGTTATCTGATACTGATTATTGTGAAGCCTCCCAAATGCCATCCGTGGCTCCAGCAGCTTAAAATTGTCCCATTAGTCTGTGAGAAACCGCTACAGATCGACAAATGGCAACCAAACATTGACGAGTCTGGACAGTATTCGTGCGTTAAGTGCTAGAGGTCTCTTAATAGTTTCCATAGAGCAGCAGTAGTGGGATGTTGAATGCATTAGCTGTTAATGTGTTTGAGATAATTGTTTCTTTTGCCTGAGTAGTACTTTGGTTTTCTTTGGAAAGAGGAAAGCTTCAGCCTGCAGTGCGTAAAAGCTGTGTTCTAGGAATGCCTTGTAACAAATAGTTTATTTTGAATTCAGGACTGAATGCGATGGAAAACAAGGATGTGAAACATGTGGCCTGTGGTAATCCATCACATGTGCTGCAAACTGTTACTTTTACATGCTACATAGTATCCTTGGAATGATGTACAGGGGGGACACGTTGGCAAGATGTCCAATACTATTTGGTAACTGTTGACTCAAACAAAACCACCACTCGTTATGAGATGTAACACCTATTAATTTGAGATATAACTACACTGGCACTCAGTAGACAGCATAACTCTGCCAAGGCCCAATAACAGTCACCTTAAATTCAAATCAAGCCACACCAAATTGCACACACTCATAGATATCAGTCCTCAGAATGTGTCTGATAATTACTCTTTTTTTTTCATCAAGATCCACAAATTACTAACAAAACAAATGCAGACCAAAACATTAATTGTTGTTCCACAGAACCTTCGATCTCTCTCTCTGTGTCTGATCAAGAGGAAAAGATCATTTCAGGGATCATTCACCTGGAGCAAAACCTTGTTTTTAACTTTGCTGTAATAAGAATCCTTCCCCAAAAAGATGCATCTGGTTTTGTGAACTCTTACAAGCTGGTCTGAACGCAGCGGTCCAGACCCCATAAAACAGCATCTGCTTTAATTTTCTTTCAAACTTGAAATGTGCGTGTGCTTAATGAATCCAGGCTGGATTGTGCAAATGTGAATGAGTGTGGTGTTGATGGGGAGCATCAGGGTGCCACACATGAATTTCAATTAATTTCAGTGGGAAGATGCGGAGCCTGATTCTCTGGTCCACCCACTGAGACTTGGCCTTGGAGTCTGTAATGAGGAGAGTGAATCGGCTGTGATTGGAGCACCCTACTGCTTCAATGGAGTAATCACAACTGTGTTGATATTACTCTACCAATCCTCCCACTGCGCGGAGTGGACCCCCAGCTGACACTGTTTGAATTCAAATTAACCAAATCATTTAGTCATATTGCCGACCTTGGCGCGGATTGTGACTGGCAATACAAGAGATAAAAATCTGTCACGTTAAACTGTGTCTTTAGACTTTGATGAGGAAGCTTGAGCCAACATTTTTGTGAAGCTGGCTGCTGTAGCTGTTTTAAAAAATGTGGTGTAAAGCAAAGGTGCAGGGGTAAGGTCACTATTCAGTAAACGACTTTATAAAATTGTATCTGTTTAATGTTTTCTTTGAAATCCCAAATAGAACATTGATACCTCCGGAGAGAAGCACTGTGAATCACCCTGAGAGAAAAAAAAAAGACTCCATTAGGAAATGCCTCTGGCCTCACATGATTTTTGGCCGGTACCAGTACCAATAATATAGTTTGTGGAACGTTTAACTACACCACCTTATAGTTAATACAAAGTGCATTTTGAATTACTACAGAAAGACATGGGAAAATCTGTCTTTCAAACGGACACAGAAAGTCCTTGTTATTCTTTAATTGTAATGCTGATATAATTAAAAACGAAAATGAAATAGCAGTCTATTCCTTTTTATTATAGTTGTGCTGTGGAGAAGTTACTGGAGCAGAATAATTTTACAGTTTATATTAAAACCCTCCACCTACCATGTAGCAATATATTTGTGCTTACACTGCTTAACTTCAAACAGAAAATCAATTCAGCTGTACCTTTTATGAATCATGTTTTTTGGATGATTGCAGTTTGCTGGGGGAGATTTTACAAACCTGTAAAAAAAAATGTTGTAGACAGTAGATTGGTTGTCCAGTTTTAAATCAGCACCATCAGCCCTGTAGTACACACTGTCTACCAGTCGTCCAACCTGAACGACCATACAACTTGTACGCTGTTTGTCCCTATATCCTGATATGACCCAAAGAGCCTCTGTTGAATTGTGAGCCTGTGATGGCCGGCGTTCTGAACACGCCATGGTTACAATATTGAACATGCAGTTAACATTTTTGGACAGTCATGTTTTTGTCAGACTTAGGCACAAAAATAGGTGTTGGCAACAAAACAACTTGGTGAGGGATGTTGTGGTGGTTAGAATAATAAACACACAGTTACAGTATAGTACGGTCATGGATCATTCTGATTAAATCAGTTATATCATCAGGAAGAATTAAAACAGCCTACATGTAACTTATTGAACCCTGCAGAACCCTATATCAAACAAAAAACGTATTGAAATTTAAAATATACTTTGAGCCAAACCGTTTGAATAATAAAAGCAATAGTCTTATTTTGGTTGTCCGGGAAATTTTGGTGGTGAGCGTCCTCAGGGAAGCAAAAGCTATTCAGTTGCTGCACTTTTTAAATATCTGTTGCATTTACAGTGCTACAATGTTAATTATCCAAAGCTTTTGGAGAGAAGGCTTTTTAAAATCTCGCTGTTTCAAGTGTGAGATGCTTACGAAAACCAGTGTGCTTTCTTTTCAAAGATTGTATTGATCACATTACAAAGGTGCATCCAATGACACAAATAACAGCTAGAGGCAGAAGATGTTCATCACTCAGTGCTGATTAGATCATGACCATGAATGATAATATGCAACCCAGAAGCACTGCAGTGCACATAACACTTACCTATACGTTTTCATTTGTATTCTGTAGCAGTTGAGTAATTATATTTAACACATGCACTTCCCCCATGTGGACATTTTTCATGAAGGGTCGGAGGACAAAAGCTGACCCAGGGTTTATTCATTTCCAGCTCACCATTATAGCGTTTATCTTCATGTTTCCCTTAAGGCTGAAGTGTCCTGCCTCTGCCCTTTTACTAGATAATACTGAAACAAAGCGAAGAACATATTCACTGGAGCAGACCTGTATGTGTCAGCGGTGTGTGTGCATGGGTAGTGTTTCCATTTTTACTTATTTCACAAGTCTTGCCTTTTCCCGTTTCTCATAAAAACCTTTCTAAAAGAGTGTCTATCACCAGGTTTGCTTCTCAAAATACTGGCAACCTCTTTTATACTTTGAATTCTTTAAGCTTACTGAGTCTGAGGTACTCTCATGTGGATGAGGGAAGGTTGATAATAGCGTAGAATTCAGGATTTTTACTGTTGGAATTAAAATATAGCAGCTGCAGTAAGATTTCGATTTAAACAAGCAAAATATAGCATGGCCGACAGCTGCTATTTACTTGTTGTAAATTCAGTTTTATTTTTAAAACACAAAGTTCATCAGATAATGGTGGTCTTATCTTCGACCCAACAGTCGCTAGGGCTATAAATGTCTGTCGAATTTATACCTGCAATAGGAACTCTGAACAAGGATGTATCTTTTCACATTTGACTTTGAGCCAATTTGTCCACCAGAGGGCAGCAACAGTCAGAACAAATCCTTGCTGGTTTTCATCATGTTTATAAGCCCTTGCCTCAAATTAGAAAATTAATCAAAAACCTGCATAATACGAAAAACTATCAGATGCATGCTTGTAACTAAACACATAAATTAATGCACAAATAATTCAAAGAGATTAAGAGAAAAAGTTTCCTTTACATTCTCACAACATGATGCTGCTGCTGCTACAACATGTTCATGTTGCTATCAATTGAGTCACATTTTTCTTTTTTAAGATGGTGTTTTATTTAGGGTCAATACAGTGTGCCTTCATTTTCTATCAGGGCTTGTGAAAGACTGCTGAAACCATTTTAGTCTCCGAACTTCTCATTTCTTTTGCCCTGGATTCTGGCAGCCATGTAGTCAGTGTTCATTATCTGCTCTTACAGCTTTGACTTTAGCACAGCAATTACATCCTCAGCTGCGCTGATTAATCCAACATGGAGGCATTTCACAAAATGGTTTTGAAAAGACATTTCCAGACACTTACCAGGGAGTAGCTGTGGCACGGCTTGTTTATGCAGATAGACCACAGCCAGTCATATTGCAATAAGATGTTTTCAATGGCTGCTTAAGTGGTCTCTTAACTTCTAGTGTACACTGTGCAGGAAACAATAGACTGTTTGGAAAATAATTTATTTAATCTATTTTAAACAAAGGTCTGCCAAACTTCATGCTCTAGGGTTAATATGTATTTCTCTATTGTTGAACATATTTCCTCTGTGGACATTCGTTAATATGTCTCAATGCTTTCTGCTTTACTGCTTAACCTTCCATTCTCTCGCAGCAATCACACAATCAATCACTGTCCCATTACTTGACAAGGCAGACAAAGAGACTGTATGAGTGAGAAAAACCTTTTGGCCTGTCTTGACAAGCAAGAGGAATGTTGACTTCAGAGGCTAACACGGGCAGAAAACATAGGCCCAGTAAATATTCAATTTAAAGGATTCCCAGATAAGGCGAGTTGAAAAATTGAGGCAGCACCCATTCTTCTAGATAAGAGAAGACGGAACCATCTGGAGGCTGGGAGATAGCGAACTCCCACGCCATCCCAGAGACCTCACTCTCATCTGCTGCAGCAGCAGAGAAGGGGAAAAAAGAGTGCCAACACTTTCATTATGTTAACTTCAAAATGAATTTATTCACAGTCAGTGCATGCAGTTATTGGCTTTGGTAAACAGAAGGTTACTGTTGTGTCTGCCATGATAGATAACTGAGATTGGTCAGTGTTAATATAATGTTGTTTTCCCTTTTAGAGATTTAATAGTTTAATAAGTATTTTTCAAGTATTACAAAAGAAAAGTAAATTGATTTTTTGTTCTACTTTGTGCCGAAACCTTAAATATGCTCCATCAATATTTTACAACAAAAAAACATAAAAACAAGATCACTGTTCTCTAACAAAAATACACCCACAAAATGTATACGTGACCCAGATAATGTTAAATCGTAAATTTAAGCTGCCACTTGGTCTGTTTCACGGAAAGAGAACATGCGTTTGAACATGTTTGTGCACTCAGTTTATATACGCTGTGCTTATAGTAGTGCTTTTAGTATAGTATATTTTAGGCCAAGGTTTGTATCCCCTACAATTCCACCTTTTCTGCATCTTTAAAAACAAATGTCACCGGCAGAATGGACTCTCAACTTCTGAATAACCTTGTCCTCGTTCTTATAATGCACTTGGACTCTTCGCCCATGCTTTTTTGTGCCAGCCACATTGGATTTAGCTCCAGGATAATGCATTTGCCAGTACGCTTTATCTATTCTCTCAGTCAGGTACGCTATACTGTTATCCCTAATTACCCCCACTACATTTTACACTTGGCCCAGAATTCTTAATGCTTGATAACAGATGCGGGTCGATTTAAAATTTACTTATAGCAGCATTATCTTTTTGACCTGCATCGTGGACCGACTGTCCCACAGGCTCTTGGGTGAAAGCTGTTAACTCTGTGATAACAACGACCTGAAGTGATAACCTTCCAGCAGTCTCGAGGACACAGTTTGCCACATATGTGCTGTATTGCAGTGGCAGCATTTCTTATTCAACCTTGGGTGCTCTGCTGTGCTCTGATTCATTTAATGGGATTGAGAGGGAGGTTAATCACAATGTCTGCCATAGACGGGTAAAGTGCTGGCTGACCACTATATGAAATATTACCATTTGTATTCCTTTGAAAGAATATGAACAGAAATGCCACAAGTGAATTGTCCTTTTTTCTCTCTAAGCTGTAATAGAATTGTCTCCCCTGTTAGGAGTCACTTTGATTAATTTACTTTTGGAGGCAGATATCTGCATTTGCAGATTTTCATTAAGATCAACACTAAAAGCTTCAGACAAGGTTCCACTTGTCTAAGTTATTATCCCCAGAAGACATGGTTGATTAAGTGGAAAGTTCTTAAGTATTTGGATATATCTAGACTCAGGGAGGTTTATTTTTTTTGTCTTGTTTTAGGGCAAATTTTCAAGAAATATATGTAGAAATCTTTAATCCATAAAATTCAATATGTGCGCTTCTAGCTGTTTTATTTTTTCACTGCTGCATTCTGCTCGGAGTTTTGATCCAATTGCCATCCATGTCTGCAGCATCCAGTTAAGCTTCAGCAATTACTCAGAGATACCTTTATTTGCAACTAAAATGGTATCCAAATGGTGTGAAAAAGAGGGGAGGCATTATATATAGAAATGTCAGCTGGAGAGAGCTTGCAGCCGTTTAATTTATTATCAAATATAAGTGTATGGTGTTGCCGTAAAACTTGGTTCTTTTAAGATGACACTGTTCAGCATATTATATTTCCTGAAACAAATGGCAGTATATAGTGGAAGAGGTCGACTACACTATACAATAGATGTGATGGGTGGGTAGACCTATAGGCTGTGTGTAGCACGTTGCCTGGATTTTATATTTGCAGGAACTGTGTAGTGTGAAGCTCTGTCAAGCCTAGTATTAATCCTTTTCTCCACTGTGTTGTGTGATGTTATGTTGTTATCTTAATGATTATCTGTGCTTGTATTTCTGCTCTAGGCATTTCTGTCAGGCGGGGTTGGTTTAGGAGCTGTGCCTTATCAACAGCTTTGTCATTAAATCTGCTTTTTCTACAGACAAATTTCACTGCCGTTATTCTTATCAAAAGATCAGCACACTGTGATTTTCTGTTCAATCAGAGCTTTTCAAATTCAATAATGTTTAAGAAAGACGGAATGGAATACAAAACAAAGTTTCCTTTGGAAAAAAACATTTAATTTTTTTTTCTTGAGAGCTAATAATCAGACAAATAAAATTGGTATGTTTTGCATTTTTCAAATCATCAATGGCTTCAATCTGCTTTTACTTTATGTTCTTGGTTCTAGCTTGTGTATTTTCAAAGACCACACTTAAGTGCATGGAGGAATAGAGATGATTGTAACGTGATGTTACTAAATGATTTGGTCCACAGGCCATTGACAGTTCACTGCAACATGGAACCTGTGAAATTCATGGCTCTTTCTTTAGTTTGTGTGAAATGGGATATGAATCTGTTAAAGATTTTACAGCATGATAGCACTCATCATCACCATTTGTGGCTTTGAGAGATTCTTTTGGACGTGCCGAGAAAGACATCCCTTAAATGCTGTATGTACAGAGGCAAGCTTTTACGTCCAAGTCAAACTGACCTCTGGAGGCTGGAATTGGTACTCAGTTCTTCTGAAAAAGCACTGTTCTGTCTGAGTGAATGTTCTGATTGTCTCAGCATTGTGCTTGAGTGGAGGGCAGCTCCAAATGAACTCCTCTGATTCAATCCGCTCCACTGTTTGACACCCGTTCAGCCAGTCAGTGAGGAGGGAGAACTGAGACCCCATCCCCCAAACACACTCTCTTACAGTGAGTGAAACTGCTGTATGGCAAAGGTCCAAGAGGTCTCTTGCATGCTGTCTGTGAAGCAGATTCGACACCCTCTTTTTCCTCCCACAATGCAGTGAGGTTCTCCGGAGGTTGATAGCCTGGTTCCTGGGGATCCAGCGGGTCTTTGGAAAGAAGAATGCTGATGGAAGGCACAGTCCTGTGCACCGTCATCTCAGATGCCCCCCCTTCAGAACTCTCCCACACCTCTTTGACCACCTTGTAGCGGAGTTTAGTCAGCTGGTGCAGAGAGCCCACTTTTCGTTTCATGATCTCAGCACAAGTGATGGTCTTTGTGACCGCACGGCCCGACCCAGTGAAGACCACCTGCCTCAGTCCACCACCACTTAAACATTTCTCTCCCTGCATGCGTGCCATGGCAAATCCCATTAAGTTGCGGATTTTACTTCCCTCCTTCACACGCATCTCCAGCACCCCAGAAGCCAATCCTGGGAAGGGACAGGGACTATCCTCCTCAGTTCGGCAGACTTTCTTGAACCCCTCCTGCCCAAGTTTTAGTGCTGGAGGAGGGACTGGTAGTGGTGCTTGCTTCAGCGGGCTGGAAACAGTGACCACTGCTGGTTGGCCAGCATTTCTGCAACTTTGACCCTGGTAGAAGGGGCACATCCCCGAGGTCACCCCATTTTCCATTTGAATCTGTCTGCTCACCTCAAGTTCTGGGTTGGGCCTGACGGCGTCTCTGGTCAGGTACTGGTTCTGGCCAGTGACCACTCCACACCCTGTGAACATTTCTACTGTCCTTAATGCTCTACTGCAGTGTTAGTCAAGACGCACACTTGGAAACAGCTCAACATAATTTTCTTATGTATGTGGCACTTCTCTCTCCCTCCAGTCAATAGCTTTAAAGTTTCAAGACTTCACATAAGAAATATTACCCGCTCCCGAGAGCACTATCAATGAAGTCTTTAATGCTCCCTCTCAGAAGGAGCTGGAGAAATAAGATAAACGCCTGGCTGGTGAATTAAGAGCACTGTCGGGACCATTCAAGATGTTCTTTAAAGAGTATCTCAATTTCATACCACAAATGACTGTATGTAAAGTGCTCAGGAGAGGGATAGAAAAAAAATTATAATTACTCCTCTTTCCTTCGTTTGTATGTATTTCATATGGTGCTTTCAATCTCAATAGCTGCAAAAGATATGGAGTACTTTGTTGATTTTTCTTTAACAAAACTTTTCTACAGAGAAGCTCAAATTAAAACCTGTTTCTTTGCGTTCCAGTCCAGCGTTGTTGATTTTGATCTGCTGATCATGTCGCTTTCAATTCAAAATTGACCTCTTGGATTGTCCAGCTGTTATGGTCCACCTCCTATTTTGGACTCCTAGATGTTTTACTCAAGCTTGAGTAGGTTTCCGTCTCCTCTCCTCCTCTCCGCTCATCCTGGCATCCACTGAAGTTGAGGTCAGGTTTGCATGGAGGTCGACACCTGGTGTTTCCTCCCTGGAGCTCGGTCTTGTCTCCAGTGATGCTCTGGAAAGTCTGTTCTGTTCCCCACAAAGAGACATAAGGGACAGGAGCTGCCTCACAAATGCTCACAGGAGGAGTGTCTGTGTGGTTGAGGGGGAGCATGAGGGAAAGGGGAGACAGCCCTCTTAAAGGCGCAGGTCTTTTCATCTTTTAGATGAACACCCTCCCCTCCACAACTGAAGCCTGTCATCTGAGGAAAAGAGGAGGGTAGGGCTACTGTGTTCCTTTAAAACCTAGAACATAGATCCCGGGCAACTTTGTCAATCTCTTTAGAGGACGTTCCAGTGTTCAATGTACATGACTGATTAAACCTGAGTTTTGAAATAGAGACTCAGTCAACCCTTAAAAATGCATTTTCAGCGACGAAACAATGAATTGAATTAGCTGAGTTATAATTGAAGACATCCTTCAAAGAACCTCTGAAAGTCGGCAGCATTAAATTGCACTGTACTTAGCCTTTATCCTATTAGATGTTTGTGACCATTACAATTTACATAATGCAGCATTAATAGCTTCATTGTTGAGGCAATCAAGTGGCGCGGTAAGAATGCCTGTCTCTTAACGCTTGGGTTGTTATATTGTCGAGGCTGTAGAGCCCTTGTGATCAAGGACACAAGGACCACAAAAAGCATAGAGGCATGACCTACATGTTCAAGTTGCTGTATTAATAGTGACTGTCTTTATTAGTCTGTCGTATCTGTGCAGGTGAGGAGATGGGGCTGAAAGGTGGTGTAATAAGTATCTTAATGGGCTTTCCATCACCAGTGGAGGGCGCTGGCTTGCAACCTTCTGCGCCAAGTCTGTCACAGACAGCTGTAGCATCGCCCCGTTCAGTCCAGTCTCCTGGCCGACAGGTGGATTTGTTTTTGTGTGTGACTGACAGATGGGAGAATAGGTAAAGACAACCCACTGAGGCTGAACCTATGAGGCCAAGAGAGAGGCAGACAAGTTCTAACTACTCTCTGCACAGTATATCCCATGATGCACAGCAGTACACAGACAGTATAAACTCATTGTGGTTCGGCTCAGTCCTTAAACTGAGGTTAATTCACACTGGCATGTGTATTATATTGGATCCCTATGGTAATAAAAGAAAAAATAAGGAAACCTCCTCCACCCCATCTCCAACCGGGAAAATGGAAACTGGATTTGAATGGCTTTTATTAGCAGAGTTTGAATGGGAATCATCATTGAAGAATCAATATGCTGATTAAATACACGGAATGATTCACTTTTATTTATTTATTTTATTTGTATGTATATGGTGGGAGAGCTATTTATCTCTGGAGCCATTCGAGACGCTGCAGGAGACGTAGTAAGATATATCTTTGTTTTGCTTGCCTTTTTTGTTACAAGCTAAAAAGAAGACAGAAGAGAGGGAAGACGGGGGAAGAGGGAGGATCTGTAGTGCTCAACACCAAAGTGATCATTCTGTTGTTTGGGAGAAATTACCCTCATCAGTCATACAGAGATGCACAGCTGCCTAAGGGGATCTGGTAATGTTACTGCATAATAAACTGTGTTTGTGTGTGTGCACAGCACACGTTTTTGTGTTTGGAGTGAGTGAGAGAGGAGGTAAGAAAGTAATGCAAGAGGGCAGGGGGTAAAAGAAGTCCGATTTAACCACAGAGGTTAGAAATTAATGAGAAAAAACACTTTGCAATCATCCCTATGTCGGCACATCATTTATTGATCCTCATTGTAACCTCAGATACCTGTTTTCTGGTAGTAATGTGATAGATTAAGCAATTCAAATGAGCTAAAATGCAGGATTCTGAGCAAGGTGGTTTCAGACATATTTACAACATTTTGTGTCTCCATCAAAGACATAAGTATTCTCCAGATGGCCAAATAAAACCATCATGACTGTGCTGAAGTGCTGTGTATTGACTTTTTTGAACAGAGCTCTTTTTCCCTTTAAGTGGCTTCATTTAATGATGGGTAGAGGAGGTGGTGCTCACGCTTGGTCACTCGCTCCTTTACTCCTCCTCCACAGAGTTGGCCTCTGCTCCTGTAGCTCTCTAAGCACTTACTCCTCACTTTATCTGACCTTGGCTGGCATCTGTGGCAATCTAGGCATTCTTTCCTGCAGGCTTAATTCCCCCGTTTCATTCAACCGTCACACTCAGCTTTCTCCCCTGGCCACCATCATTTAAGTGAAGAAAAACCATTCCCAAACACTGTCAAATAGTAGTGGTTGTGTCTTGCTCTTCACACTCTTTGCTGTGTAGTTCAAATGTCTGAAGTGGTTGCTGTGAATTGTAGGGCTGTCCCTCTGTCGTTTGTTGCAGCACTGCAGAGTCTAGTCGTAGAGGGGCTTGTTTTGCAGTTGTCAGGGCTGTACATGAGCACGGTGCCTCACTGTGACAGCCGGTTGCTCACTTTACGTTAACCGCAAGTGTTTTCACGGTCATCAACCAATGGTGGCCCGGAGGCTGTCATTTTGCTCTGTGTGGAGCTCGCCTGCGGCTTGGTTCTGCCCCACAAACTCACAGCCGGCCCTGGTGGGGGGACAGTGCAACTCGCACACATGCATATGCAGGCACTTACAGACACACGCCCACTGGATGGGCACACACACACACACACACACACACACACACACACACACACACACACACACACAAATACATACACACACACACACACACACACAAAACTATATGCTCAGCATAAGGCAGGCTGTTGGAGCAATTACAGAAACATGGCAGAACACGATGAAGCAGGCCCTACTATCAGAAGGGAAATAGAGTGAGCAGAGGAAAAATGATGACGCCATTAATAACAGGGAGGCTCAGAGGCTCGCAGGGAGGTGGGGGTGGATGACCCTCTCTGTGATTTCCCTGTGACAGCACTTTGAGGTGCAAATCGTTGTTTGTATTAGATTTTTTGGGGGAGTTTAAATGGGCATGTTTTTGCTTCACAGGCAGAAAAAATATAAAAAAATAAAACCATGGTGGTGAAATATACCAAATGATGCATCAAGTGATGTTTTTCTGTCACTCAGGCATCCATTATTTCAGTAGCCTCAATGACAGGTCAGACCTCCTTATTCCTTTTTTTTGCCACCCTGTCTCAAGCTATTCATACACTTTTCCTCTCCAGCAGCTGCTTTCCCCCATGGCACTGCAATGCAGATATGTCTTGCACAGTGGCAGGAAACTTTGAAGATGCTTGTGAAAAAGAATATAAGAGAGAGGAGGGAAGACCAGGCATGAAAGACATGGAACCTAAGGTGGTAGACAGAACTGATGAGAATATGCAACACTACCAGAAATAGGGTTGGGTGATGTCTACTGAAACAGGATATGACGATATGTATAGTTAACTACTGCAATGGGCGATAAGAATGAGGTTGTGTTGTGGGAACCCGTCAGCTGCAGCTTCTTATTTTTACCTCGTCACTGTCGCAGGTCAAACTAACAAACATGCTTGTGGTGTTTTTGCATCTAAATTAAACTTGGCTGTTGTCCAAGTTTTCAACATCCTTTTGTGTCACGTCAGTAATGGCATCCTCAAAACTGAACTGTCATTGCTATCAGGGCTGCACAATATATCGAAAATCTATCTTTATCGCGATATCAACGTGCCTATCGCAAAACATGGCAAACACTGCGATAAATGGTGTTCCATGTCCCTGCTGCCCTAGACGATACATTAAAGATATTGAGATCATTGATGGTTTTTTGTCAATTAATCATTGTCGGAAGAAGAGAATAGAGAGAAAACAGAGAACTGCGAAGCGGCTCCATCAAATCTCGATCCGCCTCCTCCCGACTAAATTGTACGGTGGAAACTTCTTGTGATCACGTCTTTCCTGTGTCAAACTCATCGCTATGAGCGGAAGATTATATAAAAGAATTGTGTAGCTTAGTGTAGCTTAGATCCCAGAACCTGAGGGGAAAGTAACACACACACTGACTCCGTGTGTGTGTGTGTGTGTGTGTGTGTGTGTGTGTGTGTGTGTGTGTGTGTGTGTGTGTGTGTGTGTGTGTGTGTGTGTGTGTGTGTGTGTGTGTGTGTGTGTGTGTGTGTGTGTGTGTGTGTGTGTGTGTGACAGAGCCACTAAAAACTGTAAAAAATCAACTTTTCACCGTCCAAACATGTATGAACAGACTCCAAATTAACACCATAGGTGAACACAGTGGAGCTGAGTGTGCATGGCTCCCCAGTGTCTGCCACGGACTTGGTGGCACTGCGGCCGGACTGTGTGCCTTCTCACGGCTGTGGAGCTGTCCGTGGTCTGTGCGTCAGTAGCCAGGGACTGTTTATGTTAATTGATTGCAACTCATATCATCATCGTGATATTAAACAACGTTATTGCATATCTCATGTTTTCCTAAAATCATGTAGCCCTAATTGCTATGGAACTTACAGACCATAGTTTTATCCATGACCATAAGTATTTGTATCAAGATGTTCATATAAAATATGGTGTGACATTAACTAGTCTACAGCTGTGTTATTTCAATGTGTCAAATACACATGCTTCTCAATCAACAGTTAATGTAAATGAAGTATAGAATCAGACTCTTGTCAGATATTCCATACTAAAAGAAATATGTTGAGGATGTCAGGATTTGACACTAGTATTTTTTTTTTTTGTTGTGTGTATGTGTGGTAGGGGGTAGGTTGCACTGCTGCTGGGGTGGGATGGGATGGGCAACATCATGACTATCAGCCAATAACAAGTTTCTGCACTTGGAAACCCTAGCATTAAAATGTAAAAAGCTAAAGCATATGGCAGACAAAGAAAGACATGGCAACTCTTGATTTATGTGACCTGTCAATGAAAGTGATGTATTTAGCTTCATCAACTAAACAGCTTTACAAACCTATCACACCAGCTAACAAATGTTTTGATGTCTTTGGAGTGGCACCATGATATAAAAGGGTGGCATTTCTTGGTTCCGTATAAATTGTACTGGGCAGAGTTGTTGATGGTGATAATGCACCTCGATGTTGCTTGCCACCCTCCAATAAACCGAACAAAGAATAAGAAGAAGTAAGCCCTTGTTGATCTGTTGTTTAGCTGCATTATTGTACACAGCTTGATTAACAGCACTGTCTCTAATTTAAATTGGCAGCAGTCGTTGATGATAGCATTTGTGTTTGGTGCTTCTGTTTTGTCTGGCCTCAGGCTAAAAGTTAATGGAATTTATTGAAAAAATTTGATCAATTATATCAAGAAATTAATTGGCCATGTTGAAACTAATCCAAAAAATAAATGAATGCCTCAGAGCAAGAACTCAATAATTCTGTATATTTCAACAAGGGAATTTAATTCTACTCACCATATATTTATAGACAAACAGATGTGGGCGACAGCAAGTGGATTGGCGTTTCAGAATGGTAAACATAGACGTTCAGGAAATTAGAGCTCACGTTGAAGACAATGCCAAATGTTTGATTCTCTAAGGCAGCATGTTCTTACTAGGGTTGAGTACCGGCACCCATCAGTACTTTTTTTCGGCACTTTACTCTCACTGCATAACGAAAAAAAATGTCAGACCAGGGTTTTCCTAACACCGCTTCTGCCTCGCGACAAAATTCCAGAACAGTGGAAACCACTTATAGTGATCACATTTCTCCTGGGCCAAATTCAGCACTATAAGCGGTTGTTTACTAAAGAATTGTGTAGCTTCTGTATGATAGTCCCAGAACTTGAAGGAAAGTTTTAATGGGACCAAACACACACAAATACTACACCCTACAGTTTAAATGTCGATTTGTTTGATATTACGCCACAATATCAACACCGATCACCACATAATGATTAATACTTTTCTTCAAAAAACAACAGAATTTGTAAACTTAGTCAATATGGTGAGCTGGAGGAGATGGCGGGGCACTCGGTTTGGCTCGATTCGATTGGCACAGCGCGAATGATAGAGACACATAGAGGAGAAGTAAATTACTGACAGAACCGGTAAAAACTGTAAAAAAATAACCCTTTTTGATAAGACCCAAAATGAACACTGTAAGCGAACATAGTGGAGCTGTGCGTGGCTCCCTGGGTATATGCGTCATTGACTCTCCATTGCTCTGACTGAGTGCACTGATCAAAAATGAGCTTGGCTTATTCACGTTTCTGGGGTGAGTCACATGATCTTGCTCTCAATGCTTTGTTTAAGGTATACTCTCTCTTTCACTCTCACTCAGGTACACTTAATCTCTCACCCCAGATGCGCTCACAGGTACCGAAATTTGACTGATTGATTCGATCGAAGTGAATCGGTACCCGGTAGTACCGACTTAATTAGGTCAGAAACTTTAGAAGTACAGAGTTCAGTACCCAACCCTGGTTGATACTTGAACATAGTTTTATGAAATGTGGTACCATAATAGTGATTTGTATGTACCAGCCCATTTCATAAACATCACTTTTACTTCTTTTAGATTTTTTTTTAGATATTTATCTGCTGGTCAAGGCAGCTTCCTTGGTCACATGTAAAAGAGAGTGTACAGCAACATAGAGGGCAGGTGCTGGGCCTTGGTCTACCTGCCTGCTGAGAATACAAGTTATGGGAATGCACACAACTAAAGGTAAAACCACTGGTGTCATGATATGGTCTGTCTGCCTGCAAGGATGGTGAAAGCCAACTGTGACAGACGGGTCAATGTGTTTTTAAGATGGAGAGAGGGAGAGCAAGCAAGCAAGAGTGAAAAGATGAAAACAGCTCCATAATGAAGCAATATTGCAAAATATTAAGTTGGAGATCTTATATGTTATCATGAGAAGTGCCTCATTATGAAACTGGTGAGACAAATAAGACTATGTCTGGCTGCCACAGTCTATTTAATTAATGGGAAACACTGTACTGAGGGCATTTTTCTTGCAGTAGCCATTCGATCAGCATCTAGTAATTATATTTTTTATAATGTCATTTTCATTTTTTCTGTGGTTTTCAATCTTTCTGGAAGAGTCAGCTTTTCTTGTGTAGAAAATTTTCAAATTGCTAAAACATGCTCAAGGGATTTAAAGTAAATGACGCGTGCATCCAGTGTTACTGTTCATAATTATATCTCATAGATAAAAGGCACCCTGTTTACTGATCACTCTTCTACAGCTGTGTGAGAATTATATTTGTTGCAGCTAAGCAAAGTGAGCATTTTCTAATGATGCAGCATTAAACACATTTATAAAAGTATTGAGACCTCTAATTCAGTACATTTTAGATGACCCATTGGCAGAAACTATGGTATACCTTATAGTCTTCTTGGGTAAGCCGCTACAAGTTTCGCACACCTGAAATGGAATGTTTCACATTCTTAGCTATTCACTCAAGTACCATTAGATTGGATGGCAAGAGACAATGAACTGCCATTGCCAGGTGTTTAATAGATGTTCTTTCGGGTTTAAGTGTGGACTTTAATTAGCCACTGAAAGATATTTGTACACTTGTCCCAAGCAAGACAATTCCAGCATTGTCTTGGATTGATGCTTCAGTTCAGTTTCTTGCTGAAATGTGCTCTGTTGCTCCAGGGTAGGGTCATATGCGTTTGTTGACCAGGTTTCCATCATGGACATCTCTTGCTTCAATAATACTTCCTTCAACTCTGATCAGTCATCCTGCCTCCCATAGAATGATTCTGGTGGAATAGGCCAGTTTAAGAGACATGCCTAGGGTTTGCAAAGCATAGTGCTTGGGGTTTGGCTCAATGGATTCAATTTTGGTCTAGAGAACAATATATTTTTCATTCTCTACCAACAGAGGAATGTAAATGCTGTTTGACACACAAGTGGGCTGTCATGTCTTTTACTTAAGTGGCTTCTATCTTTCCACTCTACCATAAAGGTGATTGATGTGAGTTTTGGTACTTCCATCTCTGCAGAGGACTTCTGAAGCTCTGTCAGAGAGACTGTTGGGTTCACCTCCCTAATTAAGGCTCTTCAGACAGCCAACTTTAGGAGTCCTAAACTTATTCCATTTCAAAATGATGTAGGGGACTTTACTCCTGGGGACAGTCAAAGCTTTAGAATTGGTTTTATATGCTTGCCTTGATTTGTGCCCCACAGCAAAGCTTTATCAGAGAGGTCTACAGAAAGTTACCATGTCTGGGGCAAGAGTGATTCTCCAGCATGTCCTCTGTGCCCCAGGAAAGGAAAAGGTAAATTCTCAGCACCTGCCCAACAGCCCTGGAGGTGGGCTACTACCACTGGCGACATGAACAGGGGCTGAAAACAGTTGCAGAGGCAATCTCCATAGCCGTGGCCAACAACAAGCATGTTCACAGCCATAGGAACATCACCTTTATAAGGTTAGCTGCCTGAGCAACATTATGAGAACTTTGTATAGGCTAGACGTGGTGCCATCATTATCCCCTTCAAAGCAGGTGCTGCTAGAGTTGATAGTTCCTAAGGAAGGCAAATGAATGGAAATGATACTAGTATCAGGGTTTGGGGGAGCAGTGCTGCAGAGTGGCCGGAAGCTGTGCTCAAAGCCCATTGAAGTGTGTTGCAGAGGCTTTCATGGCCACTCCCTGCACAAAGTCTGCGCTCTATTTGGCAGCACTTCAGAAAAAAGTCAGCATACAACCATTCACTTGAACTAACACACTCCCGGTCAATTTAGATCTAACCCCAATCTGCATGTCTTTGAACTGTGAAAGGAAGCTGGAGTAACCGTAGAAATCACATGCAGGAACGAGGAGTACATGCAAACTTCACACAGGCCGAATCAGGATTTAAAACCAAGAACCTTCTTGCTATGAGGTAATAGTGCTAACCACTGATACACTGTGCGGCCTCTCATTCATAAAAAATGTTGTTTCTCTTTGTCATAATGGGTTATTGAGTGATGGGCAAATGTGGCAACTCTAACCCTGTTCAACCAAAATTTAAATTCACTCATCTACTCACCACTATGCCGATGGAGGGGTGGGTGAAGTGTTTGAGTCCACAAAACACTTTTGGAGTTTCAGGGGTAAACTATGCTACAGCCAAATCCAATACAAGTCAAGTACAAAAAACTACCTCAAATGTGCTTTCTTGGAGAAACGATAGCTAGCTAGATTATGTTAACCCAACAGTTTTCTTTGGTTAGGTTTAGGTAACAAAAGCACTTTGGTCACCGTTAACTTTTTCTTTATTAAACCAGTCATACTTTTTTCTAACCTTGTTTTTTTTGCTTAAACTTAAATCTAAAAAAGTTTAACAATGTTAAATAATCTTAATATTGTTCTAAGAGATATCACATATTTGAGTGGATTTTACTGATATGCTCAGTATCAACATATTTTTGAATTCCATATACATAAGATAAGAAATGATTTACCTTAATAAATTTTTTTTTCGCTATTAAGTCATAATTTTTCTATAAAATGTTTGCTGTTGCAGTCAAATTGTATGTTTCTATGCAACTGACTGTGCACAGGATGATCTATTAACTGCAGGTATTTTGGCAAGGCCCACCGGCATGGCTTTCTTTATCAAAAAACATAACAACTGGCGTCATCAAATCAACTTTTTGGCCACTTTGGGGAGTGTGAATGCATCAGTGTCATACTGTCACTTTTTTTATACGGTTAAAATTGTGAACATGGTTAGATGGATGGAGATACTTAATTCATCCTGAGGGAAATGTCAGTCCAATCCGTGCGGGTTATGCATCGATCAAACTATTTGTTTTATTTTATTTGTTGTTTCTGTCCACCTGCCAAGGTAGGCCCAAAATTAACTCTCATTTTAGCTAGGACTGCACAATATTAGGAAAACATGAGATATTCGATAACATGTTGAATATCGCAATGACAATATGACTTGCGATAAATAAACGTAAACAGTCCCTGGCTACGGATGCACGGACCATGGACAGCTCCACAGTCTGAGGGAGAAGGTGCACAGCCTGGTCGCAGCGCCACCAAGTCCGGGGCAGGCACCAGGGAGCTATGCACAGCTCCACTAAGTCAGTGTTAATTTGGGGTCTTTTCATTCATGGGCCTTGAAAAAATATTTTTGTACAGTCTTTAGCGGCTCTGTCAGTGATTTACTGCTCCTCTCTGTGTATCTATCATTTGCGATGTGCGCTGGGCCAACCGCGTCAAACCAAACTGAGCGCACCCCGACATCTCCTCCAGCTCTACATACATTGTCTAAGTTTACAAAGTCTGTTTTTACCATAGACTGTGTATAAAGATGGATGTAGTGTCCGTGACATCACCTGTTGGTTTCTGAAGAGTGAATATGAGGCTCACAGTAGGCGTTTCACCCGTCGCCATCTTGCCGGTGTCTGACTCCTCCTAGTTCCTGGCTATACCAAATATAGGCAGAGGAGGAGCTCGAGTGGAGCTGAGGTGGGCTGAATGAAGACTGACAGCTGATCCATGCCCACAGAGCTCAACGTTACCTGGTTAGCTCAGGCTAAGGAGATAGGCTACATGCTTCCTGCTGTTGCTAACCGCCAGCGCTGTGGTACTGTTGAATTAAAAATTCTGACACAGTTTCAACCAAAAAATTATAATCTTCAGGATTGACTAGGTGTAACCTAAAGCTGACAACTGAGTGTTTACAAAATAGGCAGACCAGCACTGTATAATAGATGTGCCTTTTTTGGTGCAAAAAATATAAAATATTTGGCAAAAAAGATTACTTTTCCTAAAACCTATTTAATGACCAATTTATATCTATTTCTTTGGCGGTGCACTGGATCAGTGGCTTCTGCACAGCATAATAAGACGATGTAGGCTGTGGCTCTTTGTTATCCCCAGGCTCTCATAAACACCTTCCTCTCACAGAATTTTCCAGATGGCCACAATCATCTGTATCCCACAGTTCATAGCTCTAAACTTCCTGGTGCACAAATTTGCATCGGATCACTGCTCACGCTGACATGGTAGAGGAAGAGGAGCACTAACTCTACTCAGCATTCCCTGGAAATTTGGCTGCAAGCATATGCATCTGGTGGGGTTGCTCTAAACGATGTGTGAATGGTTGGTGTGGCTCTTTTTGGAAAGAGACCTTAACAGACTTGGTTCAGGTTTCAATAAACTTTAAAAGGTTTCATGGTTTCCAGGTCCCCACCAGATTTATCCTGTATTTAATTGCATCGGAGAGCAATCACTCTCTGCCCTACAAATCCTCGGTAAAGCTGCGCTTTACAATAGAGCCATAATTGCAGGAGTTTAATTGCCTGCCAATGCTCTTCTCCCACTGCCTGCTTGCATTGAAGAGCCCAATAATTAGGAACAGGGAGAAATTAGGTGGCAATTTTGTCTTGGCAATTATCATAATGCAAAAGAAGTGCCATTAGTATTGTTAGCCCCACAGTACATAATCCTTTGACACTGTCAAGTCCCTCTCTTAGCTGCTGGGTACAACAACTCTTGATTTCCCTCTAGCCTTTGCACTCCCTCAGTCATTGCTTTAGTCATCAGCTATCCAGGCCAGCTAGCACACACGGAGTCAAATTCGCAGACAGAACACATTCTTGCCCGGAGTTCTGTGGGGATTAGGAGCTACAGCATTAGCAGTCTGTGTTTGCTTTAAAGGTATAAAAAATTGGGCATTAATCCTCTTCCACCATGTCAACCATGAAATTGTGTTTAATACAACTGAAAAATTAATGCAGCTGACAGATGTTGTAATTTTGCGGCACTGGCATTTTATTTAGTTTCTTATTGTTTTGACTCCAAAGTTGTCCACCTTGTAGTTTTAGCATATGAGCAATTGTAGGGAAATACTCTAGGCAGACCTACTCTCCAGAGAAGTCATGGTCTTCAGGGTAATCATGGTTTTCCCTTGGTTCCTGGCTTAAGTGTTGTGGTGTCAGGGGTTGGGGTGCCAATATATAAAATGTATATTTTCATTTAATTTTGGCCCACTATCATTACAATATTTATAAACACACAGGTTGTTGTTTTATACAGCACACTCAGACATTAGCAAGAAGAAAAGCATAACCAATATGGTGATGAAGTTAGCCAAATCTTACAGGACTCTTGTCTCTGAGTAAAGTCGTCAACATCTTTGAGAGAAAAAAAAACGTGAAAGAAAACATATAGTGAGTTGATTTCAACTGTATTTTGTTTTCCCCATAACCATCTGACAATATTACAGCGTTGGGCTGCAGACCAAAATCTTTGTTTGGTTGGTCTGTTGACAGCTCACTTTCCCAGTGGCCCCTTGTCAGCTGACTGAGTTACTGTAGCTAGTTGATTGCTCTATAACTCTCATTCCTATTGCATAATCAATTTCTCTCATAGTTAATAGTTCCACAGATTTTTCTCCCTGCTTCATTTCTACAGTAAAGACAAGAGAAAGCCAAGAACACATTTTCAGGAAAAAAAATATTATCTCATATTAGGGCCAATACCGTATTCTTTCTCACCAGTGTGTTAAAAAACTTTTTTTCCCATTCATTTAGTTTAGGTGCCATGGAGAATTAAGTCCCTAGCATTGAAATGTAACCAAAGTTTAAGCAAGCCATACATACCCGGGCCTTTTAAACAGATAATGTTTTATACATCTGTGTGAAACAGTTTTTATTTTCTGGATAGTGAAGTGGATTGTGGAGTGTCCAATATGTACTTCTATCAGCTGAAATCAGTTTATTCGTTGTTTAGGGATAAAATGTAGCTCAGCATGAATATTTTTGACACAAAGTGGGAAAGATTTGTTTGAAACAAAATTTTAGTTTTTGATGCTTTGATGGACTCTAGAAGTCTTGTTGCTGAACATTGCCGGAAGCAAAACATTTCTATTGTTTCACTCACAAAACTATTCTTGATTAATTTGTGTTGCAAGATCTTCATAAAGAATCACTTCACTTCTTCTGTTCCCTTTAGTTTAAGAGATTTTTTCAGAATGTGTTTGTGGATTTCATTGAAAAACAACCTTTACCACTCTAGCAGTTTTCTTCATGTTAATGCGTGATAGCAGATGTTGCATGTTGAGTGTGCTGCCCATGGGGGAAGTTACCCTGGTAGCTGTGCATAGTGTGACATCATGTACATATCATCGATTGCACATTTGGCTTTATTTCCTTTTTTTAATTTCAGCATATAATATATTCATACAGCTGACTTTATGATGGTACACAGCTGCTGTGACTATTGTTGATATCCAGTGACTTGTTTCTACTTCTCTGCAGGTGGCTAAAAGAGTAGCATGTAAATTATCTGGAAGTGTTCGATTTTGTTTGGTGGCTGAGAAAATAAAAATGATATGTACTTTAATATACAAAAGTCAATGTTATTTATAAATAATCTTTGGTAATCTGCATCTTTGGTTTTGATATGTGAAACAGCTCGGAAATTACTTTAAATTTGATTCACATGCATAATGGCCCAACCTTGAGTTGAGCCCATATCCGTGGACACTGTGACACAGATGAGATGTGTATGGCCTGTTTGTCTCCTGAGCCAACTGTGTTCTATGAGGCAGTTTAGTAGCAGGGTGTTATCTCTGTGTTGAAAACAAGAAGTACTAATACATGCCTGAATAATGAAGAGAAAATTACTTTGGGAATCAGGAAGTCCTTCACCATTAATGTTGAACAACTCTCAGTGGCACTCAAGCAATCAAGCAATGGGATGTACAAAAGATTTTAATTTGGATGCATTATCCAAACTCCTCACAGACCAAAAGGCAAGCAATTGCTCAGACAAAAGATATGCACTGATAAGTTTGAAGGTCAACAAGCTGCTGCAGTGGAGATATCAGCAGCTGGTCGGTACCACACGTAATCAGTCGCAGTAAAATGCAGACACACTTAATGTATACATACACATTAGAGGGTGACCGAGTGGCACAAACACTATCAAACACTAAAACTAAGTGTACAATTAGCCTTTTTCACTCCTCATCAAAGTTTATGATCAGTAAAACGCTTCTGTTTCATCACACATTTGAAAGTCACATGGAGCACAGCTTACATTTTCCAAACGCCATAAAGAGGAACAGCTAATGAGGTCCTATGTAGAGAATAAAAAGGGGATTAATGAACAACACGGTTTGAAGAGGCTAGGCAGCCCTCGTTCAAAGCCTTTACAGTGTATGCATATACTAGGTGAGAATATTCTGAGGCTTTCACACGTTGCCACAGTATTGAATGGTCTGTGCCGCGCTTGGAGGAGCATTCTGCTGATGGAATCAAAACCCCTTTCACAGATTCAAATGAGGTGCACTCAGCTGTGATTGGTATTGGAAAAGCATTTGTCGGAACAGAGGCTCACAGAAGGCTTCTTAAATACAAGGCAATCATAGTGTCTAACGCAGAGACGAGGCGAGAGGTGTGCCCGGACTGCAGAGTGGAAAACAGGACAAAGGATTATGATGGTAATAAGCAGTAAACCAAAACAAAGTCATCCCCTGATCCCTCATTCTCTCTCTCTCTCCCTCTGTCTCTGCCTATCTCTCTCCCCCCTAAATCCTCTAGTACACTCTCTGACTCCCCCCCCCCTCTCCGTGCATGACACACACCACATATTGACAGGGCCCATTTTTCCACAGTGCCTGAGCTACAATTTAAAACTCATTTCTCATTATTTGCGGTGAATCCTTACACACACAATTTCTAATCTGTCAAGGCCATGATGGCTGTTGGCAGAAGCAGAGGCTTTTTTATGCAGATGCCCGGCTGTACACCTATATGCAATGTCAACTCTTGCACACCCGGCTGGCCTTATTTTATTACAGGTGTCAGCATATCTGCATGCCATCAACTGTGAACTTTTGTGCTAATGTCTTTTTCCCCCCTCTGGCTGAGCTTGTGGTGTATACATTGAAGGCATTTTTACATCCCAGTGATAATGTGCAAGTGCAGATCAAAAACACTTTCTTGCTCACAAGCCTCAAGAGATACAATGCTCTGACAACCAAGAGATACAGAATGTGCAGGCTGGAGCCACAAAGGATAAGGTTGAGGTGGATGAGCTCGGGTGGCTGAGGTGAGAAGGAGTTTACAAACCTCTAATTTTGCTTGTTTAATGAAAGGTTGTCAGGGCTTCACTGTATCCCAAAGTGGTTCCCCTCCTACTTTTCCTCACATCTTTGACACTGTAAGTGTGTGTCTGTGAATAAGAGAGGGGGTGAGAGGGAAAGAGAGAGACAGAAACGGGGGGGCAGGGGACAAAAACAGCCATTATTATGCTTGCAAGAACAGGGGTTGGCAGCATAGGAAAAAGAAAAAAGGGTAGAAGATTGTGTCTGGAATTGTCCAAGTGTGGCAGTAGTGGTCCTCAGTCACTTTATCAGTGCCACAGCAGCACTTTTTCCTCCCATCTATCTGCCCAGTGACTATTCTTCCCCCCTCTCAGAGCAGGAAAAACACTCGTGCTTTCACCATGGATGGCTCAACACAATCACCAACCTTCCCCCCCCCCCCACCTATCCTGCTCGTGCTATCTCTTCACTCGACATTGCTCTTTGTCTAAATGCTGTTCTTTTTTCTTTCATTGCTCAATTCCATCATGTTTGTAAAAGTGCAGAGTACTGAAAAATTACACTTCACCTCCTCTACACGTGCTATTTAGATGTGTTCACTGAACATCAGGGTTGGGTGTAAATACCAAACCATTTCTAGTTACTTAAAGGATTTTTCAAAAACCCTTTTGAGTCTTGGATTTTGAGTTGAAAGTTGATCTTTAACGCATATCAAGAATGTGTTGGAAAATATAACTTTTGACCCAATACTCTCTTTCTCTAAATTATATTAGGCTTTTTTCACATGGGTGTCAGGTGATATGTTTATAATTAGTATTAATTACACAAGTTATTGCATTATTTCCTGTGCCTGAAAATTTGCAGCCTAATTTTTCCTTTTTTTCTACCTGCATGCATTTGCCAATATTTATTTCACCAAAAAACGCGAATGCTTCTTATTTTACAGTAGTACTCAAACTAATGAGCTCTTAAGTTGATATTAGCCGACTCAAATGTTTGTGATTAATACAAAAAGCTTCTCAACAACGTGGACTTTGTAAAGTGAAACGTTTGAATCAGTTAACAATGAAATATAAATTGCTGTGATGTGTAAATGGAACAGAAGCTTCATACACATATATGGTGATAAAGGTTATATGTACACTCGGTGATGTATACTGTATAACTGTTAACACCAAATTCTGTGTGTGCTTCACTGAAAATCCAGGGCACATCTTCAACTGTCTGTTTTTGTTGAGCCTACTCCCACTGCAACTTCAGTTTTCTGTTCTTTACAGGAGTGAAATTTGATGTGGTCTGCAGTTATTACCAATCCACTGCAAGGTTTGACATGCTTAGATGTTTTTGCAAAGAGCAGCTATCGGAGTTACTGTAGACTTTTTCTCAGCTCCAACCAGTCCTATCTTTATCCTCTGACCTTTCTTATCAACAACGTCTGCCGATCCGTTGCTCATTATTAAAAAAATGTTATGGTGGATTTTCTCATCGTTCTGAGTAAACTAAAGAGTGTTGTGCATGAAATGCTCAAACCAGTTCTTATGGCTACAACAATCACAGAATCATATTTTTTCCTCATTCTGATGTTTAATGTAAGCAGAAAGTGAACTGTCCATCTGTCCTTTCCAATCTTCTGAACACACTATGTCAGGGACATCATGGTAAATTTCCTCATAATTAGGTATATCTGGTCTCAAGTATGAACTGATTAGATTTTAGTGCTCAAAGGACAAAAACGTTTTTGGCCTTGCTAATGTGATTTTAGGAACACTTTCAGGGAATTGCTTCAAATGTGGCACAAATGTTAGCTTGGATAATACTTATACATTTTAATGGTAAAAGGTCAAGGTACCTTGAAAAAAGCTAAATCCTGTGAAATTCCGCATTTTTTCTCTTGATCTCAAGGTTAAACAGATTTTGATGATCAAGGTCACTGTGATTTCACAGAAGAGGTTTTGGGCTCTTGGACGTGATATCTTCAGTTTGCAAAGAGCAGGGACATAATTCTGAAGTTCCAAAGCTGGACACTCTTTTAACTATGACTGTACCTCGAAATTCTGAAATAAAGTATCTACCAGCTTCCAAAGCTTCAGCCCCTCTGGCCCCCTGGTGGCTGTATTCAGCTTCAGGAGACCTCTGGGCTAAACGAGCCAAAAAGGCCTCCTTTAGCCTTGACAGCTTCCCTCAGCGCTCGTATTCACCAGTGAGTTTTTAGGTTGCTTCATTGACAGGCACCAATTACCTTCACCAAATCTCCTACCTGTCTCCTCTGTAATGTAGGCTCTGAACATGGCCCGACCTTCCTCAGGACGCACAGGACATTCTTCTTAATAGACAGTGACCTTTGCCAGACATTCCTAGTTCACCCCTGCTACATTTTTGGAGTTGCTCTTTCCAATCACACCAGACCCCATGATAAAGGCTTGACCACCAGATGTTTGCCATAAGAACTCTCCTCCTGGGTCTGGCTCCAGAAGGGAACCCAAGTTTCCCCTTTTCAAGCAACTGTGTTGGAGTTTCATCAGGGTTCTTGTGAATTACTCTTATTCTGACCCCTCCCCTGGGACCACTTAGCTTTGGAAGTCCCTACCAAAGGCTACTTCCTTGACACACGAACCCCTCTACCACATTAAGATGGCAGTTGAGAGGTCATTGTCACAGTACTTTATTCAATTTTATTACATAACAGTACTGTATTTAAATATATTATTAAATATAACTTTATTGTGACAGTAGTTTATTTGACTTTATTACAATGATCTATATCTGGCCCACTCTTAGCTCACATCCAACAGTGTTTCTAATATTAATAATATTAATAGTAGATAATATAATATTCTGAGGTGCTTTTGTTAATCTTTACTTCTGAACCTTATTTAATGGACAGGATAGAGTTTCACCACATATTCCCTTCGATATTTTGTGCAAAATTATGTTATTTGACTTACTTTTTCTGTCAGTGAATAGTTTATATGATCATTACTAGACTATAATTATTTATTAAACAATATGAACACAGAAGCGTGTGTTCACACAAATTCAACATCAGTTATGGCAAACAAAGTACTTGTTCAGTACAGGTAAAGAATGTCTAAAATTGAGTTTTGTTACCTACAATGAAACTGAATCAAACAATGTTTTAAAAGACTTAATAGCAGAGATCTTGAAAAATACAGTGCAGTTTCTCTCACAATCTACTCTGTAAGTAGTTTGTCATTGTTACACACAGCAGGACATCAAAACAAACTAAACTGAGAATGTGATAAGCTTGAATGGATAATTGATTAGGCTGAAATTACCAATGGATTTCTGCAGAGCTTACGCCAGAAAATCTATTGTGCTTCAGGTCATCTATTGGGAATCATAGAGGTATGTAATACAGTGAAATGGGTACAGAACACAGTGTTAATAATCTGTTTACACTTCAACCCCCTTTTCATTGATTTCCATTCTCAGCATGCACCAGCTGACAAGCACCACCTCCCCGGAGGACATCAGTTAGTTTTAAAAGGAACACACAATTAAAATGAAATAGTGAAACAAAACTTTTTGCAATGTATTTTATACAACAGTTACACACTGTGTATAATTCTTTTAATTGTGGGTTTGTTTGTTGTGAGCTATTCAGTAAAATACTGTATTTGCTGGACATATGACAAACTGTGTATGGAATTCAATTTGTTATGCTCATGGACATACATTGTGCCTGTGTTTGCAGCATGTGAATGTTTTTATATGTTTCTTGGATGAGCTTTGATATATAGCCTGTATAACGTCAGGTCAAAGCTTAGATCATCAAAATGTCAGCAGAATGATGTTCAGCATAGTCTGCAGTGTTTAAAGTACAATATTGATTTACACCCCCCACACACACACACACACACACACACACACACACACACAATTCACTTTACTTCTGAATTATATGAGGATAATATCTAATTGCATATTTTCTGACTTATTTATATCAATACAATTTTCTGTTGATTAAACCATAGACCTGTGTTTGTCATCTGCATGGCACTGAACAAGTATGTGTGTTTGCATCCTCTGTGCCTTCTTCCATTTACCTGCACCCTCTTTCATCCATATGCTCACCGGTTTGTGTGTTTGTGTGTGTGTCTCACTGCAGCGCTGTCTGTCTACCTTTAAAGAGGCTGTGAATGATCTTATTTAGTGTGTGCTGATTGCTGCTTTAACCTGCCGGCCACGCTGGCTGCTGCTGCATTAATAATCGCACAGAGGCAGGAGAGCTGGCGAGGCCCGCACCTTGTTCACCGCTCGCTCGCTATCTCCACAGCACCAAGGAAAGAGCCAGCAAACAGCAGGGGAAGTGTGGCGGAAAATTACAGTCTTCACATGCCAGCCAGGAAGCTGTTGCTGCTGCTCAGTGGGGGCCAGTGCTGTGTGAAGAAGACAGAAGAATTTGGGAGGATGTTTTAGTCTATAATGCCCCTGTGGAAGCAGAGGAAATGTGTACGTTTATGCAGTCTTGCACTTGTCTCCATATTTGAACCAGTTTGAGCTGAAGATTTTACACATTTTCGGCCTCTCCTCCTGAATGGGTCAAATTAGAATGAAGCATTGGGTATCAGATTAAAATCAGTTTAGTCTACAGTGTTAGTTAGTGTGGAGCCAGGCTTGGTCTTAGGGTACTAGTGAACCAGGGAATGGTGCAGAAGTGAGTTTAGCCAGTGGACATGTGTGCACACATATGTATTCATATTTGTATAAAATTATTTTGTGTGTGGGTTTCCTTCGATAGTGCAGACATGCAGGTTACTGTAGGTGAACTGGAAACTCTTGGTTTTAGCTGTAGGTGAGTGAGAACATGAATGAGGTTGTTTGTCGCAATAGAGAGTGGGTGGGACCTGCCTTTTGCTAAATTTCATGCTGCAGACTTCATGACCCTGCTCAGTATCAGTTGGAAGAAAATGGATCTGTAGTTGATATTGTGTTCATTTGTGGCACTGAACGGGAGAGAGGGGGGAAAGAAACATGGAAAAGCATGATATGGCAACAAAGCAGTCCAACGACAAACCTCCTTTGTGTCAAAATGAGTTTGTAGGGTTGAAACTACTGGCCTTTTTAAGTGTGGCCAACAATTTCCTCTTTCAGTTCAGTCCAGACGAAATTTTGATTGGTTGAGTGAAGATTAAAGCTTCACACTCTCTGCCGGGGAGAACAGTATAATTGATATTTCAGCTCCGGGCAAACTTGCTCTAGCAGGCCAGTGGCTGTTTCAGCAAAAAATTAATGTTAGCACAGCTTGGTGGCAGAACGGTCGGCATGTTTTGGGAAATATACTCTAGCGTTGGGTCTTTTTGGTCCACTGGCTTCTGCTAGAACTCTCTGTCTGTGAAATGAACATCCTGTATTGAGGAAATGCATATAATTCACCTTTGTGTGCAGGCTCACACACAAATCATGTTCCACAAATTAAAAAATATGTGCTAATTGATACAAAGCTCAAGGAGCATCATAAAATAATGATTTTAATATTGGAGTCATTTTTCACAAAGACAATTAAAACTGTAGAAATGCTCATTTTAATCGTATTATTCCAAAATAAGATACATTTTAAGAGTTCAAGAGCACTTCAAAAAGGTACCCAATGAGAGTGCGAGTGGGATTTGATCAGTCCCAGTGCTCCTCAGCAATATCAGGTTGCTCAACAATGAGAAGCATCTCTTCATCTACTTCATTAACACATGTATCATTCATTCAGTGTGAAGAACATAAAAATCAACCTAGCATGAAACAACGCCGGAGTCCTCGTTCAGATAGCACCCTTATGGTGTACTTGTCCTGAATGGGCCATTTAAGTGGACACAGGGGATTAGGCAGATGATGGCAGTTGAGGTCCTCATATTGGTTCAGTGTGACTCGGACCACATTAACAGGACATTAGTCTCATTTCCATTCCTACAGCATGCACTTCTACACAACACTGGAGAGCGCGACCAAAATCATTGTGACCCCCACGCTCCAGCCTTTCATTTCCTGTCGCCATTCAAACCTTCCTTATCTCGCTGTCTGTTCTCCCTTTTTCTTTCTTGCCCTTTCTTGGCTGTCGTTCTCTTTTTCTTCCCGTCCTTGCCCCCACACACCCTATTCTCTCCCCTCCATCTCATTTATTTCTTTCCTTCCTTCTTGTTCCACATCAGCAGCTGGGTGAAGCCTCTCCCCGTCACGCCTGGCCGCACTCCCCTTAATTACCATGTATTCTTCTTTAGCTAATAAAAAACGCTGATGAAACCGATTACATGGCAGCGGGGCTTTGTATGGAGCTGGATTTAGGCATGAATAGATGGTAAGAGAGAGAGAGAGAGAGAGAGAGGGAGTAGAGGAGAAAACGCTGGAGACAAAGGGGGTAGAGAAATGGGAAGTAAAGGAGAGGAAGGGAGGAGACGGTAAGAAAGATGGGCAGAAAGGAATGGAAACGATGGATGGAAGAGAAAAAGAATGAGAGGAAGGGAGGGAGAAAAATAGGAATGGTTTGGGCAGTAACCCGTTTGTTGTCTTTGTTGTTTGGGTCAGAGATGCTTTAGGCCCTGAGGGAACTTCCTCATCTTATCACAGCGAGCAGACGGCTGGCACATCTTTCTCATTACTAGCCTCTCAGTTATAGATTACTCCTGCCTTACTCCTCTTCCCAGCCACAGGCAGTCTCTGTTACAGTCTACAGAGCCACACTTGCACCAAACGCAGTTTGAACTCCTGAATATAGACTTTGCCTTTTTCTTTCCCTTCCATGAGCATTAAGTCACTCTGTCTATCCATGTAATTGTGGTTTCAACTGCGACCAACTGCAGCTTGGAGGAGAAAATGAATTAGGGCTTCTTGCTTGATTGAAAAGCCTTCGAGAGGCGCTGGTAGCTGGTATACAATTCACTCTTTCTCTTTGCAGTATGTTTTATTTTCCTGCTCAGTTGGATGGAGAAGTGCATTTTCATTTTTAAACCCAATATATTTGTCTATATATAACTTGGTAAATACAATTTAGCACATGCATGAAATTCCTTGCTTATTTTGCACTGTTGAAGGATTGTGTTCCAGTATAGAAAAATGAATTGCTACAACAAAGTGACCCCTAATGTTCGAAAAGGGTTACTGCTAAAATATAAATACCATTCCTCGGGAAAAAAGAAATTACAAAATTGTTTGACTTTGATTGTATGAATATATGTATATATGAATTTAAAATATATGTATACATGTATGTTTGCAATATCTACCCACTGTCACTGTATGCGTATTTAGACTCGTTAGCCACACAACAGCCGCTGATGCACGCAAATGCTTGGGAACAAGCTGTGCCATTATTGGGTTGTTGTCCTATTTCATGACCCCTTTTCAATGAATATGGAAGCCCTGTGAGGCATCCTTCACATTTACATGTTAATGTTTGTAATTTGTAAACATAAATTGAAAATGTCAGAGGCTCAATAGCTAAATGGAGATAAGTAAACACATTATTGAAATGCTGTGGCCACTTAAAGTCAGACACCCATTCCATACAAAAGCTGCAAATTATTAGGAGGAAGAGAAGGATGAGGAGGAGGTAGGAGAAGCAGGAAGAGGACAAAGAGTTATAAGAAAGAGAAAAAGAGGGCAGGGGCACTTTAATTCGCACAGCACGTACTTGCCGAGGGGGTGAGACGATTAGGTTTGTGATGAGAGGCAGCAGTGTGACGGAGAGGGCATGGGGGGTGTCAGGATGAGCGAGGATGAGGGAGATGAGAAAGAGAGAAGTATTATCTTGCTGTGCTTTCAGAATCACACACATGCACGCCCACGAGCACATGTTTTATCTGTAGATACCTATACATTCACTTAAACCTACCGTAAGCATGCATATGAAATGCATACATGTTCACACTTTGTGTCGCTCTCACTCGCACTTTCAAACACACACACACACGTCCACACAGTCTGTGGACAAGTCAATGCAGTTGGCACCCGATTCCCCTCGGTGCACACACATTCATCACTCAGTTGTGGGCCTGACAGAAGCCTCTGCCCCACAGGCCATGGGTCCACACAAGCATACACACACGCATGTACACTTTAACACACATAGTAGTAGAATGAAGAGAGATCAGCAGCACTATCAAGCAATATAACTGCCCTCAGGCCGGGGACCTGCACTTAAACACACTTGTCCGTAAAATGTTTGTTGAAGTTGTGGTACTAATGTTTTCTTTTCTCTTTTGTTTGTGACTTTAATGAATAGTTTATTCACTTCTTGCCAAAGGTTAGACTAAAGGATTGACTAATTTCTGTTCAATAAATAAGAAGCTATAGTGCCAGGAGACGATTAGCTGAAGCACCTCTAAAACTCACTAATTAAATTATTCTATGGCATTTGTTCAAAAGTCTGCTGGCCCGACTTAACCTCACTTTTAGCGTACAGACATTAGAATGGTATTGACCTTTAGAGGTTGGGAAAATAGATTCCCATAAGGATCATGAATTTTACCCTCTACAGTTCAGAATCAGCTCGACGGATTTTTATTAAGTTTTGTTGACTGCGCAGAAAAGATGAAACTCAACTCCTGAACAGTGTAGGGTGTACACACACTAGAGTTATCTTGCAGTTAATCTTCAATACAGAAATTCATTTTTGATTGAATAACTTAAAACATTTTTCTAATGCAAAGGCAAAGTTTTTGTGGATATTTTGTACTGCATCACCTGGAGAGCTAATGTTAGTAGCTTAGGGGAAAGGTCAAAGTTTCATGCGAAACCACGATAACATTCCTGATGTTGGTATTACCTTTTCCAATTATAATTATTGAAACTGTTCGATTACTATGCTTTGCAACAATTATACCATCCATTATCAACCGCTTTCAAGTCGTGTTCTGTTTTTTGTAAGGAGGCAACACTACAAATTTAATGAGTCATCTTCGTGACCACCATAGGGAATGTAAGTTAAGTACATTTTTAGCTCAATGCATGATGAAGGGACATTGGTGAAGATATCATGATCTGTGTGTCTTTCTGGTAGCTTGTCAATAATGTTAACTGAAGTTTTCAGTCTTATGTACTTTTGTAATAACTAAGCATACTATGCTTCTGTATACTTTGTGTATCTCCAGACCACATTCAACCTTTGCACATAACACGTTATGTAGTTCAGTCACCCAACCAATGTAGTTTGTGCATTTTGTGTGTGTGTGTGTGTGTGTGTGTGTGTGTGTGTGTGTGTGTGTGTGTGAGTGAGAGTGAGACCAAGTCTCCAATGATGCACTGATTAGGTGTCCCACTAGGAAGTTGAGAACTTGGTATTTAATTGCTTATAGAATATAAATATTTACCAAATTTTCTATTGAAGCAGTATTATTGTTATAAAGCTTTAGTTTTATAATAGTTAGATAAGCATCATCAGACCGGAACCAGTGGCGCTTTTATTCTGAAGCAACCAGCTAGTCTCGGGCTGAAAGTGTTTTTGGAGTTGCTGTAAACTTGAAAGTTCCAGTCAACAGATGGTCAGTTGGCAACAGTTAGCAGGAAGTAAAATCATGACTGGTCAGCTCTGCTGATTGATTCAATGTTACTGTGAGGCAGGTCCACTTGCCAAGCTCCCTGGCTAACTGTTAGCTACTAGCTTTACATTAGCTTAGTATAAATAATAGATTAAATATCAGTTCAGGATAGTGCGTAGCAATTTAGAAATATAAAAACTCTGATAGTGAAATGACTCTATTACTGTACTGTTACAGAAACGTTAAAAGATGCAACCCTGTTGTAATATTCGTACTAGTGCTGTGCTTGGTTCTCTCAGTGCACTATTGCTATCCAGCTGATAAGATTTACTTGTGTTTGCTGTCACTACTCAGCTCCAGATACATTTTATGTACTGTACATACCCTACATACATGAATGTGGTATCCTTTCAGAAATGCCTAGCAGACCAGCAGTACTAAACCCATGTGTGAACTGCATTCAGGGGGGATTTACCACTGATTGCAGGTTGAATGTGTACTTTTCTCCACCAAACAGGGTTTTTGTGTGCACATGGTTGCAGACACTCAGCTGTCGTCATGGGAAGTAAATTCCATCTCACAACAGAGACGAGATGAGCTGTTACTCTGAGGAATGAAACATTGTCTTACAAACTTAGAACTGTCAAAAAATTGTCTCTGAGGTCTGTTGCTTACACCATCAAATGGCATCCACAAAATGGCAAGAACTATACTTGAAAAATATGATTATTCTACTTGCCAAACATATAGCATAATAAATAGTGTTTTGTCCAGTAGAGTTGCATTATTTTGTAATCAAGATTAAGACCTATTATTCTTTTAATCTTGTTCCTTTATAATATTTATAGATTTTACTGTGAGTGCAATGTTAGATAAGATTTAAACAAAATATGTTTGATGTTAAAAAATGGTTGGTATGAAGACACACACTCACACATCAAACACGATTTGCTCAATACTCAGCTTGTGTTTACTCCTGTCCTTCCAGGCAGCGACATTTTGCTAATCACACTAGCCCATGCTAAATGAATAGTGGACAATCTTGCGCAAGCTATGACAGTGTTACCTTTGTAACTCATTCCATGCTGCTCTCTGTATGAACAAAAAATGGCAAACAATGCTAAGTATTGAGTCTGAGATTGACATGCTGGTTACTAACTCCATTAATGTTACGTTTATTGATTCAGTTGTTACAAAGCCAAACCTTGTTTTGTCTTAAACTTTGATAATTTTAAGCATTTGCAGTGTTTTTTCTTTTTCTGTATCATCTGTCCTTTGTTTGGTATGTACGCTGAGGTACAGCGTCCATCTCAACTGATCCAGTTAATCTTTCTTTGGTTATCTCACAAAACACAAAAATGCTGCATCATCTGCTGATGTCAGTTATAACAATCAATTATATCCATTACCTCCATAAGTCCCTGCAACCCACAAAATCCTTCCATTGTATTTATGTTTCAGTCCACGTGGCTTAGAGTTTATTGTTTGTCTGTAAGACGGCACAGTGTCTGTGGCGGAAATACTCTAAATGCAAACTGCTGTTTATGCTTTCTGGCACGATGGAGACAATTAACATTAGCTCTGCGTTGAAAAGTAAATGAGGTGATAAAGACACTTCCAGACGCCTTCAAGTAAATATAAGCAACAGTAATACATTTTTTAACTACTTGAAATTCCCATTTTAAAAAAAAGAGATTGGATGGTAAAGTCATAAAGTTTACAGTATTAAATGCTCTTAAAATGTCTTATCGCTTTGGTACCACAAGGCATTTCATTGTCAGTGTATTAACCTCTCTTGTAAGAAGGGCCACAGTGGCACCACACACACATACTCCAGTAAACTTCACAGATTTTTGACATTTCGCTGCATGCAATCTCATCAGCTGACCTTTCGAGAGACCGTTTACCCTTCTCACAATTTGTGAATCCAGTCAGTGGTGCGGATATATTTTCCTCTGCCAAGATCAGAATGTAAAACCATATAAAACGATGTCCATGTACACAAAGCTTTGCCTAAAGAAAGGCATTTGTGTGTCCCTGACTGTGCTCATTTGAATGCGAGCACTTGTGTGTGGATTGCAGTATTAATGGACGTTCCAGTACATTTGGTAAGACGCCAATGGGCCCAATTGCTTAGCATGCCTGCAGGACATTAATTGATGGCCGGGTTATGCTTCCTAATAAGTGTCATAAATAACGGTTTAGCAGGACGAAGGGAAAAATCTCAGATACATTAACCACTGCATTGACATCTTAATGGAGATTCAACTGAGATGTGATCAAGTACAATCCGTCTAATAGGAATCCACTTATGCAGGGCTGAACCCTCCGCAGTGGCGAGCTGATGACAGTGATCACAGGCATGGGACAGACCAGCTTTACTGCTGCTCATGTGTCACTTGCAGCTTTAATGGACAGCCCTGTCAACATCCCTAACCCCAACCGCACATGGCCCTCCACCAACACAGCTGTTGAAGATCTGTCAAACCTCTGTGTCACAGAGCCACACACACCCTCCCAAAGTCACTTATGGAGCCAGTAAAAACCATGGGCCATTCACTGGCAGCATCATTGATTTTATTCCCGAATTATTGTTGAGGACCCACCATGCCTTGCATACCAATGACGGGCCTTTCAGAGGCACACAGGCGGGAGGGGGGTCAAATTAGTCTGCGATTGCTACAGTTTTTGTTGTGGCAATGGAAGATGGAGAAGCAAGCGCTGGCAACTTTGTTTGGCGATTTGTCTGCAGGCACAGCCACACAGCCACAATACACTCATAAAAACACACCCATGCACACTTTGCCAGATTTACCTCCATATCAGGTTTAGAGCCAGAAAGCTCATCATTGGAATTGCAGGTTTAGCCAACTGAGGATTTTTTTCCTGTGTAACCAAGCCTCAAATGAATACGATGAAAAACCCCTGAGCTCCTACGGTATTCTGAAAGTGGTGTGGGAATCAGCGAAAGTACAAGCTTTAGTCATATGCCAGAGCTATGTTACACAGTAGTGTAATGGAGTGTATATGTGGGAAAGAGACAGAGTATGCATATATACTGTATATATTTATATATATATTTCTTCATTTGTGGGTGTGTTTATGTATGAATGGGAGTCATGTGTTTTTGGATGTGTCGAAAACACTTTGTATTTTAGGGTGTTATGTAAGTTAATGCTTTACAGAGTAAGATAAATAGATGATACGGCAAGAGTGGTACTCCAAGTGATACATTATTTGATACTTTAACTTGGAATGCAAAAATGCAAAAGAAAGATGATTTGACATTACAGCAGTTGGAAAATTATCACTTTTTACATTGTCGTCCATTTTTATATGATCAAATTACTGTTAGTATAGATACAATTTTATCGGAGTAATAGCACCTTTATTTGAGTTAAGTTTCACCCTTGATGTCAATCTCTTTGACTGGCTGTACATTGGCAAAGCATGAGAAGTGCCATGCTCAGTTCTGGAATTCTCAGCATACTGAGTGCTGGATATAGTCTACCATTAGCTTACACAGTGACTTGACAGGTGCTTTTGTTCAAGGAATTGCCTCAAATCTATCAGCTACAGTGTCTGAAGTTTCTATTGTGAATTTGCCAGTGTTTAGGAGGTAAGTAGAACAGGTACAATGACAGCTACTTTATGTGTATGTGCATGCCAGTGAGTGTGCGTGTTTCTCTACGTGTGCTTGTATGTGCATGGAAATGTCTGCTGGGGCCTGGGGGTGACAGTTCTGCTCTCAGCAAGTAGGTAATTAGCATGCATTATTCAAATGAAAGACAGAGGGAATGAGGGTGGGGACCTGTCCACCTGGTTGTCAGCTCCGGAGCCCGTCTCGTTCAGCGCCACTTACTCCACACATTTAGAACATTAGAGCATCTCTTGTTAATGTATTACCCTCTTCCCAAGCGTGCGGATAATGCACTTTTACGGGGCCCCATTATAAGGCAAGATATTATCGAAGAAAGTCAAAGTCAAAGACATTTAATCTTCAAACCGGAACAGAACTGCCCGTGTTTCACATTTATATTTTAAGTCGGATCAAGTCAATTTTATTTTTACAGTTCTTTCGGCAAAAAGGCCTGACAAAGTACTTCACACTGCTACAGAGGGCATACGCAAGTAGACAGACCTTCACATCAAAACATTAAACACTTAACCCATCTCGATAGAACTTAGAGATGTACATTGAGCAGTGCTTTGAGGACCCAGAAGCTGAACGGCATACAAATAAGACAGCACAACACAGGGCTATGCCTGTATCGTCTTATACGCAAGATAATAGCCCTGCAATAAATCTCAACTTTGTGATGCTGATAGTTTTATTTTGTGATTGAGTGGTAATTTAACTCAATTCTAATTGCAGTATGAAGCCGTAGTTTTTGGTGCTGCTGGATTTCCACACTGTTTTGTAGGGTGCATCTCTTACAGTGTGTATTTACCTACTGGTATTTATTGTTGGTTTACTTTATGTCCCCCTCTGGTTAATATCAAGTTTCTCCCCCTTGTGCCTTTTATATGATATGATTTCTTTATGATATTTTGAGCAGAATAAGCAGTTAGCACCATGGCTGGGTATTTTTACCTTAACATAACGGTAAACAAATGCCAGTATGAAAAAAACAAAAACCAGATTCTGAGTTTTTTGAGGAACAAAAAAGAGTTTGAGGGGTTGTAAAAAGCTGCTAGAGTGACACTTTAATACTTAGGGCAGCAGAGATGCAGGAATCAGAATTGGAAAGATCCTTTCCTCCATGCAGCAAAACAGATTGAGATATTTTAGATCAACTACAGACTTTTATACTCTATGATCTAGTGTGTGAAAAACTCTCCTCACTTAGCCAGCAAGTCTCTACAAATTCTGAAGTATCTGTACCTCTGGCAACATGTCTGTATGTTTGCATGTGAATTAACTAAATTGCAGTGTGTACTGTTACCTAAATAAACTTTAATACAACATAAATACCTCATGAAATCAAAGATGTATACGCAGAACATGCTTGATACAGGATGATACAACATCACTGCACAGGAAGTATTCGGAGACACACACACTTGATAGACTTTTGGCTTGGTTTCTGAATCTGTTGCATTGGCCACCAGGTGTTTTTACAGTATCTCACCACAGCCATTCCTGCTGGACTCTCATCTCCAGACTCATATTTTAGCTGCAGATGAGTCATTAGCATCTTTCCTTATCTCGCACCCATTCTCCAGCCCTATGCACCACAACACCTCTCCAGGAGTGGTCCTGTGTTTACATAATTGATCAATTAACTGCTTGAGAAGGCTCCCTTTCCTCCATGCTCCCTATTTTGCCAACATTTACATGTGTCAGTTTAATTGTGTCCCTATCTCCCTCTCCCAAATTATTTACCCACTCACTCACCCTCACCGCAAAGCTCCCATTGTCCCCAGGTGACTGATGGGCTGACTAAAATGGAAATGTGTTTACCTGGGTGATAATTTGACTTTTTTTTGTCTTTTTACTGGAAAATTATGTTGAAGGAAACATATTCACAACATGTAACCAGCGACCACTCTGCTATTAACCTTCATGGCCTCTTGGATTCTGTTTACTAACTGTATTGCTGACAACTTTTACCTGACAGCTGCGCTTTGTTTTACAGTCGGTCTGTCTCTCTGTCAGGCACGAATCCAAGCCCAAAATGTATCCCCGAATGAAAACTGTAGAAACAAAAACAATTGTACAAAAAAGTGATTGTGTGTCAGTGGCTGACTTTGTACAATGCCCTTTTTTCCCTGTAACCATTCAGTCGTGGGTCCACTGGCCTGAGGTCCGTTTGCTGTGAGTTGACCGGGCATGAAATCAGACTGGCATAACCCTCATCTGCCACAGTGAATTGACATGATTTACATACAACAGTCTTTAGATTGCGACCACCAACTAATCCTTTGTTCCCATGAGGGCTTTGTTGTGCTTGTCCACTCTATCTGTCACATACTCCTACTGCCCTCATGTGGTGCAAGAGCATATTACATCTTTGTTGAGAAAATAGGATGATCAATTGTTGTTGAGACACTTATTTTCTGCAGAAAATTAAAGCACCCATGAATGAAGGGAATGTTGATATCAGATTATATTTTATAATTTAATTCAAATTTATAATATTAAATATTAAATTACTTATTTTGTTAATAAACTTACCCTTTATGTGCCTTCTCAGTTTTATGTAACATGCATCAATATGTTTGCTGGCAACACTTTTGTTTATTTCACTCTAAATGTTTTTCTTGTTCTTTTATTAATAGTAAATATTATATTTGTTTTTATCCTCCAGCAACCACAAGGTGGTGGTAAAGTACTGAGGCTTTTGAAACATTGGGCAAGAGGAGTCTTTTACTCCTCAAAAAAACAACAGCGATAAATTAATAGATGCCAGTTTGAACTCATGTGCTTCAAGTGTCTTTGCATGAAAAAAACAAACACATTAATTGTTGTCTAGTGTGTGAAGGGACTATTTATAAAAGCCTATCACCAACAGGCATTTAAATTTCAAAAAGCAAAATGGTTTTACTTTGCTTTATTTTATTACTTTATTTGACAGGGACAGGGCATTTTCCTGTAAGAAATAAAGACAAACTCGTCCAGTTCTTACAGAACAGTTTTCTATTGTTTGAAACAAACATTGACAAAAAGGCAAATCAGTATATATTTAAACAGCTTAACAGAAAAGAAAAAGTCAGAATATGACAAGTTTGTCCTTTACAAACCATAAACTGTAGCACAGTGGGAGTGCAGGAGCGCAGCAGAGCTAGGGTTAGTGTCCTTTGTGTGGTCACGTTTCCACACAGTGTCCTTGAGCAAGACACAGGGCCCAAACCTGCTCACTGCTCTTCTGGCTGAACCTCCCCCTCAGTCGCTGGTTACAAATGAAAGTCACTTATGATCTGTGTGGAGGTGGTAGTGTGAGGGGGAGGCTGGTATATCTCAACACATAGAATCATGCACTGTTAAATTACATAGCATGTAGTAATGGCATAGTGTATACTGCAGGCACACACAGGATGGATGGTAGCGACAAAAGTAAAAAAATCTATACAAACCTTCATGCCTCACGCATATCAAAACTGTGATAAAGAAGTCATATCATATTATTATTATAATAAATATAAATATTTTTATTAACATTTCAGTGCACAACTGAGGATATAGTAGTATAACCTTATCTGATATAGTATGGTACAATATAGTAATCTGTATTATATCCAACTATATAGATTGTTACAAACGATGAATAAGATTCTATAGATTTAGATAAATTCAAAACATCGCAATTAAAATTAAATAATTAATTTGTGGGGAATAAAAAGTTATATAACTACATGTATTTAGGATGTTATGGTGAGAAGGATATTTTTGCTATTTACAAGTATTGTAATATTGTATAAGTATTACATAATATTATAGTATAGCATGACACGGCGTACTACAACATATGGCACAGTTGTAAATTTTGATGGAGATGGATTAGTTTATTGCGGGTGTGTGTGCGTGTGTTTGTGTGTGTTTGCGTGTGCGTGTGTTTGCGTGCCTTGGAGCGCTCTGCTCAACACTGGAAGGCTAATGGCACAGACCTCTGTCAAATTTAGGCTCCAATCACAAGCTTCCCACCATCAGGGTTCAAACTAGGATCTGCCCATTAACACGGAGGCCGAAAGACGGAGGCTGTCGACACCAGGGGAGGGAAAGCGAGCCTTACACAGAGCAGGTCTCTCTCCACTGCACGCTCACCAGGCTGCACTTTCCAAGGACATTACAGCTCCATTCCACCAGCTCTCCGGTGGCAGGCTATCATTAGTGCGCTTGTGAAAGCCCAGAGAGATGATAGCAGGGGAATTGTGGGCTTTCATATCCACAAGCTGGTCCACAGGATGCCAGGCAGTGTGTGATAATTTAGCTCGGAGGTGATAGAAAATAGTGGGTTAATTTAATGACAAATGAAAGTTTGTGTGGCCATGTAAAAGCACTCATCAGAGAGTGGGTGATAGAGAGAATGGATGAGAAGAACCAAAATGGAGAGAGAGAGAGAGAGAGGGAGGGACTTTGTCATTGTGTGTGTGTGTGTGTGTGTGTGTGTGTGTGTGTGTGTCCGTGTGTCCCTTTTTTTTATTCGAGCTTTGTTTTTTGTGTACTAATTTTCAGTGGATTTAGTTTTTATTTCAGAGAAAGCAATCAGTGAGATGTTAGGGATAACATTTAAATATCATCCCTGCTGCATTTTATTCTTTTGATTAATTTATTAAAATAATTCCCAAAACTCGAAATTCAAAAAGAACAGAAATAATACAGCAATAGAAAACTAAATTATATGTATAATAATTACAAATAAAGGTATTATATTGAAAGGAAATTATAACATTATTTTACAAATAGATAGAAATCCCTTTAAATATACATATATTACTTCATTTGTTGAAACTTAAGTTACAATTTTTTGGGGATTATATTCAAACATGCACTGCTAAGAACATAAATATCACATGAATAATGTTCATAATGTTTAATTGTACTCTTTACTTCACAGAAGGTACATATCACAAAAACAGGCCTCCCTTATTTGTACATCTTTGCCAAACTATATCAAGATAAAGAATAAAGCTCACAGATAAAACTGTAAATGAATTATCACCATTCATAAATGTTAGTGTTCATGTCCTGATGCAGTGTTTATTCATGCATCTAATTCACTTTGAATTTCATCCCTAAGAAAAAAAAATCAATCCTCCATCTCTGTCTCCCTTGGCAACAGGTTATAATCCATAGTTACGAGGAGCGGTTGCTAGGTGCGTTGCCGAGATACAGACCCTTCTCTCCACTGGTGCTACGTAGGAGGCCACCGGGTCCTTGATGATGGCAGAGAGATGAGGGACGGGTGAAAGGATGACAAGAGACAGGACAATGAGGATAGGAAATAGACGCACACACCTGACAGAGACCGTGCGAGCACATGAGGCACAAAAAGAGCACAGGAAAAAAGGCTGAAAATGGGAGCAGAGAATGGAAAGTAAACACAAAAAGGATAATGTAAACGTCTAAGTGGGCAATCTCCACACCTCCATTTGCCGCAGCTACATTTTAGTGGGTCTGTTTCTGTGCACGTTTGTGTGCATCTGTTTCTCTGTGTGTATTTGCGCTGGATGTGAAAGTAAAAAAGAGGAGGGTGGGGAATCCACTTTTGACTCTGTGAAAAGCTATCATGTTAAAAAAAAGGAGGGTGATAACAAAAGGTTGCGCAGGTGACTTCAATTGCTGAATCCTTTGTGTATATAAGTTTTTTTTCAGCCTGGGTACTGGTTAAAAACTGAAAGATTAATGAGAGAGAAAGTTTGAGTATGACCAGCTTTCCAAGTTGCCTTCTCTTTGACATAACATCCCTAACATCATTATTACAATACGTGTTATACCAAAAAAAAAAATACATTAATTTCTTTTGTCAGTTTGAAGCTAATTATGATGCTGGGATTGGAAAACTTTCCAGTTTTAGTGTTTGTCAATGTCTCCACATATTCCCACAGATGTTGCACACAGAGACAGGAACAGCTCACTGTTTATTAGTGCTCATGGCCATATAACCACCTGACTTACACAAGCTCTCATCTTTTTTTTTTTTTAGAGGCTGATCCGATTAGTATGGTGATGATAGAAACCCATGGGAGTACTTACTCCTCACGAGTTTTCTTGTTGGTAGATAACACAAGTATTCTTTGGTGCTGAAGCTGCAGGAGCCATCTGCCGCTCCCAGCTCCAATTATCCCCAGCGTCTCCCCCAGGGGGCAGTAGCATCGTGCACACGGCTACTAGGCAAACTTAGCCCTGACATCAAAGAGACAGTGCTTCTGCTTCTGCAAGCAGCTACGGCTGCCCTCTCCTCCGTCTACCTCAGGACAAGTTTTCAGCAGTTTTTCAAAAAAGGATATTAACACAATGTCACAGAATGAGAAACCAACCTCAAAAGCAGAGGCATTCAGCTCCCTTTGAATAGGGAGCACAGCTCTATACCGTGCCTTTGGCCTCCGACAATGTTATTAGGAAAATAATTCTCACAAGCAAATAAACAGTGTGTGACACCCCTGTGAGTTCTCCTTTCAGGTTGGGTTATTGTGTGTGTTTTTCACCGATATTGTGTCATCTGGTGAGGGAGCAAACATCAGGGTTAGTTGGAGGTGAGGCGTTTGATCTCTTGCGTGAGAATAATTGAAAGCGATGACAGATTATACCAAGCAACACGTTACATTCAGCTGCAAACATCGACAAGACTTAGAGTTTAAATGGTGGTGTCATATTTGTCGTTCGCAAACATCCCATTTTATAAGTGTTGATTGAATTTCATGTCTGCATATCTCATGTTTCTTTTTACCTTCATATCATTCAGTGCTAAAATAATGAAATTATCATCAGAAAAGACAAAGAAAACTCCAAATTATCTACAATTTGTTATTAATGAAAGTTAATGATTTGGAAATCTCAATTGTTGGCTGCCTAATGTGATTTGTTTGATGTCTTAATGTACCAAAACAAAATCCAGGAACAGCAAAGAAAAAGACTAACAAAGAGAATTTAATTAATTTCTTATTAGTTTGTGAATTGTACTTTCTCACGAAAAGAAAATTACCAAAAAAAATGTAAAAGTACAAGGGTGGCACAACACTGCTTTCTAACGGTTTGTGGTAAACTGCTTTCACTTTTTATTACTGTGTAAACATGCGTTGTGAGAGATGACACAAATAGTGTAGCTGTAAAATAACAACACATGGACTTTGGCTCAGTGTCTCTCCTTCAGCTCAGCAGCCTCTTCACACTGTAGGCTTCGCTCTGAGCAGAGACCCCTGTTGGTTGATTGGAATGACTTCCCTAATTGGATTCAATTCCTAATTGAAATGTAATAAAAATGCATCAGTAGACGTGGTGCCAACAATTACCTCATGCAAATCTCTTGATGAATTGACGTGAGGGGCGTAATTGCAGCTGTTAAAAAAATGCATTGATTTCTCCTGGAATAACATCAATTTGAATCAGTTCACACTCACGCCTCAGCCCGCGTACGGAAAGCATTTGTCACCGCTCAGAGTCCCCGTTTGGAGGTGTACAGAAAAAAAAAAGACGGAAACATCTGCACCATTTCACGCGGGTACGTCAGATTGATTGGGCTTGTGAGATGTGTCCAATACGGTACATCTATGCAGATTCCATAACGTGCTCTCAATGCTTGAAGGAGGTAAAGAAAAGAAAAGAAACGTCTTTATTGATTGTTTCTGTTTTCATCCAGATGGTGTACGGATTATGACTTCCACTGGTTTGTAGAGCAAACATACTCTGCTGGGGATGTGCCACAGAAATATACACACACACTCTGTGTCTAATACACACACACACACGGTCAAATACAGTTATAGGAAAAAAAAGACATAAAATACACACAGAAAAGAACTATGCATTTTGATGCAGGCTTTGATCCTTCCTTCGACCAAATGTTCTGAACATTATCCGTCTGTCTGTTGATTGGAGGTGGCAGTCTAGCGAAAAAGGGTTAAAGCATCTTCTGAGTTATTGCCTACCACCGTAGTCATAGCAACAGATTAATAAGTAGCTTCTGTGATCTTCCTCTGTTGCTGCACAGGTTGCTAAGATACAAATAGCAGTCCCGACCCAGTGGACTGAACTGCAAACATCTTTTAATAAATATTAACTTTAAAGATTAAAAGTAACGTGGAAAGGCAAAGTGGCTTATATGTACAAAGGGAGAACAGGAGAAAAAAAGTCCAGCATTACACCTAGAACTACAGTGATTGCTTCTGCCACGTTTGACCTACCCACACCGAAAAGGAACACAGCAAAACAAAATTGAACACTTGCTAAATCCAGCTACCTCATACCTCTGAGGCGAGTGGTTGGCCCATGTCTAAAGGTAAGCGGGCCAATCAGCTTTGGAACAGAGTGGCTGTTCCTAGACGAGTGTGCGAAACCAAGGGCAAATTAAAGCGTTGCCTCCGAGTTGCATCATTCTCCCCTCACAGCTCTATTAGTAGGCTAGCCACAATGTCTCTTTACGAGTGCTACACTCAGAGCAGAATTGGGCACACTCCCCTGCAGTTATACGTCCTTTTATGAAGCACATTGGCATCGTGTGTGCCAGTTCCTACAGCATCACACCACAGCTGTGGTAGTGGGAGACATACATACATCCTTGTAAGGTGATGTAATAGCAAAGCAGGAGATAGATGTGGATTTTTTAAATGTAATTCTGGCTTGAGGAATTACTCACACAAAACAGATAAATGAAGATGTGAATGAGATATTAAGAAATCTGATGTGAATACCGATTTATAAAGATGAAAGATAGGTGGTCCAACCTTTCTGTTATTATCTCAACTTTTATTTTTCGCCCTCTTCTCTCCTCTCCCATCAAGTAATAGGAGCTGAAAAGTGCATTGATTCAAAAAAGATGGACAATCCGCTCTGACACAACAAACAAGCAAACAAACCAGCAGCTTGACCGGAGGAAGCTGTTAGGCCACAGTAGGGAGCACTGGAGTCGTTTTTTGATGATAATGCTTGATCTCTCTGTTCTCTCTGTCACTGGGCCTCACGCTTTCACTTCAGCTCAGCTCAGCTGTCAACTGGCAATGGCTACTCATTCAAGTGCACCCACACACCTCCATGCACTCTCCAAGGGGGCAGGCGTGTGTGCATGCTCGCACATAATTGTTATTGAATGTATGATATAGGGCTGGGCAATTTACCGAAAATGTATAGAAGCTGACATTTATAACCTCTCACCGACCTAATTTTGCTCATGTCGGTAAATTGGGTTAATACTTACTTACTATTGGGTGTCCGCTTTGTTCCGTGCTGTACTGCATGTCGTCCCTCACTCCCCCGCTGACCTGTGCTCCCTTTACACTTTAACAATAACTACCGACACTAATCAGAAGTTATTAGGACCTGAACAGTCCTGAAGTTGACTTTGTGTTTGTTTGATTCCCTCAAGAGATTATGAGACACGTATTTAAACACAGTGAAAAAAAGTCAAACCTTTGCACGCACTTCTAATGCCTCACACAACGTAACGCGCACAGCGATCCAGATTCATCATCCGACATCATTGATGAATAACTAAATAAATGTGGTCATCAGATTGTGTGAAGCGCAACAGAGACAAGAAGACACACACACACACACTCCTGCAGACGGGAGGGAAGTTCTTCCCGCAGATTATGATGCAACTTCATTGTTGCAGAAGAAGAATCGCCCGTTTCTCGTAATCGAGGTAAAAGTTTGAAATAATCTTGATGTTGATTTGAAGTCATATTGCCCAGCCCTACTATGATATTGTACTCCATGAAAATGTAGCACATCGTGTCTCAGAAATGTGTAACTTATCTATGTGTGTTAATTTGGCACGCTTATAAGCAGCAATAATTGTGTGTTTGTGTGATTAAGACGGTAATCAGAAAATAATGACACTTCAGTGTGATTTATGAGAATGGATGAAATCTCCCAGCTGAAAGGCAGCAGGTTAAACAACACTGACCTGCTGAATGCCAGGAGAGATTTAAACAAAGGCCAGTGCTAATACATCACAGAAACAAAGAGGGGTGCAGAGTGGGCTGTGTGCGTCACCAAAGCTTAGGACAGCATGAGGCGTCTGCAGGTCATACAAACCTTTTAAGACACGGAGAGATGTTAAGGTGACTTATACCACCGATGGGTGAAAAAACAAGCACCCATAAAAGATGCTCTTGTTTTATTTAAATTATGCACAAGGTGATTTTAGATTCAAAGTGAGTAAAAGAACCAGGAGTGTTATTGTGGATACATCTCCAGTTGAAAGCAACCCTTTCTCCAATACTGATTAAGGCTCCGCTCCCACAGGGCTGCACACTGGTTGGGGTTCATTCAATCTCGGCCCTGATTACTCGATTGGACTCATTGATTGAAGGAGAACTTTAATGACCTATTATCCCAAGTGTTAATCAGGTGTTGACAGAGAGGGCTCTGTGGGACTGGGCAGGGCTGAGGGCCAGAACGGACAGAACTTGCTGGATTTCTGCCACCGACAGTCGAGGGTCGAGTGGAACATAAAGTGCAGATGTGACCCTTGACAAAGTTTCCCTCTGTGCACAGCGATGACATCATCTTTCAGATGTTTTCGTGCACTTGCTTAATCTTCCCTTGTTAGTTTTACCATGCAGCCTGTGAATTACCTCAAAAGGAGAAAGAAAGGAATTGAAATGGAGACTTGTGTGATCTCTGTTCATTTGATTTTGTATTTATGGGATATATGCAGTTGGAAAAGTTAAAACTGTAAACCTTGATTACTCATTGGAGAAGCCAGAAGACTAATTGAGTTTAGAATGAAATAACTTGCCAAATGTGTATAATGGTCTTTTCATGTATTGTAGTAATGTGTGGTATTTTGCTGGTATTTATCTGCCAATGTAAAAGGGATGGTAAATGGACTGTATTTAAATAGAGCCTTTCCAGTCTTATTGACCACTCAAAGCACTTTATAGTACAAGTCACAGTCACGCAGCATTTCACAACGCTTTTTCTATACAATTGCACACAATGCAGCATGGGTACCGTCGGGGGGCAATATTGAGCATGCAACGACCTTCTGGTTACTGAACGGCTCAGTCTGCCTGCTGAGCCACAGATGCCATAAACAATGTAATGTTTGTCATGTGTGGTGTTTTTTATTTCTCTTGAAATATAAAATCGGATTGAAGTATTAAAGTAAAGAAATCAATTGAAATTTAAAACATGCTTTACGGTATTATCCAACCTTCATTTTTCTTCCGTGTGTTTCAAAAGACTCTGTAGGTCAGGTGGTGGTGGATGGAAATCTTTGCAAACACTTCAGCTCCACGTCCAAGTTGCACATGTCTGCATCACCTCCTGTATCATCATCCTAAATCTCTTTTGTCCCCCCCCCCCCCACGTCTCCTGCCATATCCCTCGCTTTAATTATCTCCTTTTTCAATCCCAGCATCTTCAGGTCTCATCAATGCTGCTTAATTTCCATCAATACCACTGCAGCCTAAGCTCTCCACACCTGTCCAGTCACCATGGCAACCTCACCTCTGACAACAAAGAGCTCTGTAAGACATGGCATGCTATATTCCCCTTGATTAGATATTGATTAAGCTTTTGTAATACATAATAGGATCAAAGGGATTGTGCAGCTTTGCTTACCCAGGTTTTCTTCACACTTTCATTTTGTTATAATCTTTTGTTATTTTGGAGTCTGCATGTTAAGAGGGATTGAATCGAAATTTGCCACCCTTTGTCGGAGCCATTCTGAGGCTCCTTTGGGGGCTTGTAGATGCACAAAGACCTTTTTTGTAATAATTACAAGTGGAGAAGACAAAGCATATAGCCTCTTCTATGCAAATCTACAATTTAGAGAGTGTTGACAGCAGCTCAGTTTTCTGAGTGGCGTAGCTTATGCTTAGTGTTTGCGACATGCTTCCCATTACAGGACATGCTAATAGGCCCGCTGGAGTGTGCAGAGGCGACCAAACCCTTGAGTGTCCCTAATGGATGCATTGATAGATTAATGGACGATAAAGTAAAATGCTAAATGTGTGGTAAGTGACAAGTGATGAGTCAATATAGTAAATATTTGTGTAGGGCATAGTTAAGAAGTTGAAGGCCATTATTCACGATTACATACTGACAAGTCCTTCCTTGGTATAATAAGGTACAGGGCATGAATTTAAAAGCTTATGAAAGTAATAAGCTGAAATGCGTTTCTGTCAGTTATATATTAGTTGCAAAAGAATCAGGAAGACATTATACAATTATTTCACTTCATCATAACCCATTAAATTGGCATTTTCAGTTAAATATTCCATGTGAGGAATAGAAGTAAATATTATGAACTATTAATAGTGATCATGTTTTTTTTTACTTTGCATATGTACAGTTTTAAAATGTTATTACATTTCATAATTTAGACCGTAAAATATGTAGTGACAAAAGAGAAGTGCTTTAAGAAAAGAAAGAACAAATATTATTTTTTGATACAGCCAGTTCACACACTGCCCTTCCAACAGGTGCATTTGTTGATGTGAATGATGTGATGCTAAAAGACACTTACTTGAAGACACTAGTAGTGTTAAGTCTTTTTCTTTTTTTTTTAACCTTTTTTTTTTCTTTTCCCGTGTGTGTCTGTGTGTCAGATGCCGTATTTGAGCTATCCAGCCACCCCATCCCAATCAGCACCACCACTAAAGTAAATACACACAAGAAACACTGCAGCCAGACATGGAGAGGGTTGTGTTTGTCAAATTTACACTGAAGATTTAGAGGGTTACAAGACTGAGAGAAGCGAGAAAACCGATTTTTCCTCACCCACATTTAAGAGAGAACGGGAGCCAGAATTGAGGATAAACCCGTAAAGAAACATGTTTGGAACAATCTGACCTTTTTTTTCCTGACAAGTCAAACAAGGATAAAGACAACAAAATGTAATAACTTTCCTCTATCCAATCCATACTTCATGATTATCCCTCACTCCAAAACATTGGAAAAATGGAACTGTCAAAAGAGTCTTGTTGTTCCATTTTCTTTCTCCTGGCCCCCCTCCTGGAGACAAACAAACAAACCCCTGTTAGCACATTTCATCAGCTTTAGGGGTTACAGAACAGATTGAGTATCGACAACGGTGGCTGTCGAGGCTTATGGCTCAAAGGCAACAGTAGAGGAAAATCTCAGGGGTAGGAGATGCAATCGAAAGGACCAAAATAATTCAGCAGGACTCACTCGAGGAACAATCCAGTTTGTCATGTGGAATCATGGAGTGTCTGCCGCACAATGAGAAAGGGCCCCCGGAGACCCTGCACGGGAGTCAACATGTGAATAGCCAAGAGTTAGTGCCCCAACTGGCCACTCTTTCCCTTTTTATCACCTGCAAATTTAGCAACCATAAATCTGTTTCCACACCAATTCTGCTACATAGATGTACCGGAGAGGCCCATAAACAAGAAATGATGTTTGGTGTCTTGGGGAGGTTTTGTCATTGATGGTCTCGGGGGTGTCATGCACTATTCTCGGAACAATTACTGCCAGCGAGTTTTGATGTGTTCCTTCTGCTGTGATGGGCAGTTGCAGTTACTGGGGATTGTTGTAACCGCGTTGATTTGCAAAGAAAAAAGGTAAATTATTTCTAATATTGTACCAAGGCGGCTTGGGTTAGTTGCGGACTTGTTAATATTGTACGGACTTGTAGGCTTTAGGGGCGTCTGGTGACTGTTGAGGGTTAATGAGGGAGGGGGATACTCCGGGGGCCATAAAAAGGACACTGACCACAGGCTTCAATGTGACCTGACCCTTCTTACCGTAACATCTCTGTCAATAAAACGCAGCGTGAGGAAAACCTCTGATTAATCGATTGACGTCCTGCTTCTTATTCACAGATGATAACCAGCAGCACCCATTGCACCTGATTTTGTTTCCACTGTAACACCTCCGCAAGACAAGAGCTGAATATTCATTTCCCTTTAATCAATTCACAATTTATTCCCCTCCCTCTTCCAATCTCCCTTCCATTTATTATGCATTATTCGCCCTTTTTAAACGATTTTCTACTAACCGTCTCATCTAATTTGGTATTCGGATATGGTTAGCGCTGTTAGCTCAATTAATACAATGACAAGTCCTAAATGCATTCTCTCCACAAACCGAGTGACAGAGGACACTGAACATTTCACATCTTTGCAAACAGGGTCATGCGTGCACACCAAAGATAGACCCAAACCTTTTGGATTTATTTAATGAGGACAGATAAAAAAAGACAAAGCAGGCTCAATCTTCTACAGGACTGTGCTTTATTTTAGTCTAAGCAGAATATAATGAACTAGAGAACTACAGAGTTCAGGAGCACTAAAGGAGATATCACTCCGAATCAGGGAAACGGACCCGAGCCAACGTTAATTCAAATTACATCTCTGTTTCAGATAAAAAGAAAACAGAAACCCAGTTTGTTTAATTCAAAGATATGATTATTCCGTTCCTTGTGAATATGAATACCTAAATATCATATGATAAATGGATTGTGCATGAGAACAAATGAAGAGGATGATAAAGTGAAGCTGGGAATGTAATGATTCATGATACAAAGATCATGGATGCAAAATTACTTATGGCTAAATGTGAATTCTTTAAAGGCTCTCATTGAATGCTTGATTGGAGCAAACTACTCAGTTGAGTTTGTTTACATTTTGGTCCTTATAACCAATGAAAAATGGAGGTGCATAACCACATCCTCATTCATGTCAAAATGGGTTTGAGGCAAAACTGACTCTGGTGAGGTGTTTTTTGTCTTTGCAACAGATTTTTGACTTTTGAAGATAGAGCATTTGGCATCCCCAGAATACAGTGTGTCCGACCACTGTTCACAGGTAGTACTGTCAAAGAGAACAGGCTGGGTTTAAGGCAGAATTCCCTCCTCAGATTAACAAAATCAACCTGACTGGAGCAAAACAAAATGGCGCTGTCACTGTCGGTACAATGTCTTCAGTGGATGAAGTCACATTAGATCATAACAAACTGAGAAAGAAACCATAGAACCAAAACAGAGATATGTCAATGATTACCACCAGCCCTTCAAAAGAAATAAACAAGTAAACAAATGAAAGAAAAGCAGTTACATTAAGAGAGGTTCATTACAGGAATCCATTCATGGCTTACAGACAATGGGATATGACAGCATAAGTCTTCCAACCTGGCTGAAAAAGTTATTTTCAAGTTTGTTTTTTTTCATCATTTTTTGTATTTTTCTCAAAACAATAAAAGGCCTCAGATGAGATTCTTTTTGAACATGCAATGCTGATTCATTTGAACACAGTTGTGCAATGGACTCATTTTTTCTGAATCCACATGACCAGTACCATCAATCATTCTTTTACAGTGCAGATTGTTAATTCTTGTATTGATTTTAAGAGCTTTCTGTGGCAAAATCCCTTTGAACTTACTCCTCCTGGGATTTCATACATGGATTGTGCAACCCCCCAAAAAAACAAAAAGATCAAAGCATATCCGAATAAACCTCATGACAATGGGCCTTTCCCAGCTTCAGCCGATAATAACAAAATAAAAGATAGAAACTGAAGAACGATTTACCAACATGAGTATAAAATCCCATTTTTGAACATCAGTGCTTCACTGTACAAGAAATAAAATCACTTTATCTTCTTTTTGATAAATTATTTCATAGGTTCATTTTCTTAGTTTCACTGAAATATATTAACTATTATTTTAACTTTTTTTTTAAATGTTTGAACATGATCTATTTTACGGCCTATAAAGAAGGTTGAACAGAATTGAAAAATAAGCTATATTGTATGTACAGAAGTAACTGTATGGTCAGAAGAGCAGTGGCAGATTGGGTCAAGCAGGCAGGGGGTTGTTCTGCTGGGTTCTCCAGTAACCGCTGTCATTGTTTGTCCCTTTCTTTCAATCTCGGCCGAACCATGTATATGTAATTCCAACCATGTGAATGAAACATTTTTTTTTTTTTTACCCCAAAAAATGGTTTATGTACATGTTGAACAAAGTGTTACCTGGAGTTTAATTTTGTAAAATGATCTTCTTTAAAGCCTTAAAGCCAAAATATTCACTCCCAAAGAATGTGGAAAAAGTGTGGTGTTTTTTTTTTTTCTTATGTTTTTTTTCTTTTGCTGCACTGTTGAGCAGTAAGCATGCAGATGGATGAACTCTACTGTCACTGTCATATCTGTTCATCAGCCCCAATTGGACTAATCCAATTACAGCACAGGCGATCCTTCTTCTGTCAGAAAAATCAAGACATGTCGGCGTACACAGAATCTTAATTAACGGATCACTTTGGGGGCCGTGGCTTAGGTTTGACACTAAGTCAAATGCTGTCTAAGCCATGGTCTGACGCTTAAGGTTGTAGGATGCATGTTCACAGCCCAAACTTAAGGGGCTTAAAAGGACTAAAACTCTCCCTGCACTGCTGTGGATACATTATATAGTGACATCATTGTCCCACAGAGTTGGGCTTCTCAACACAAGCTGCTATACAACCGCCCTCTGTTTTTGTATTTTATAGGCTATTTACATTAAGGAATAAAAAAAGTATTTGTCTTCATCACTCTCAGCCACATTGTTAAATTTCACGCCTCCAGGGATTAACTGCATTTTTTAGATGGACGATGGCATTTTTTGTTTCTTTCATTGTTAATGTGTTTGTTTGTTAGTCTTGGAATTGGATGACGACACTGTAAATCTAAAGCAGGTGTTTCATCAGCCCTTCTGTTGGCTCAGCACTCCCCGCGACTGGATGCCATCTCACCGCTCCTGCTGACCATGTTAGTGATTCACATCGATGTCCCTTAGAATCCGGGGTAACGCAAGGCTCTGAACCTCTCCACTAATCGTGACATCATGGAGCCTGATGCCCTGAGTATTGGGAATGATTATGTGGAGTTTCAGTTTAGCACACAGCACCCCAACCACCCACTGCCTATTTCCACCTCCACCTTTTTCCATACAAAATCCCCTTTCTACAGCGAAACCTTTTTTTTTGCGCTTAAGTGTGATGAAGGAAAAGCTCTCTCCCAAAGCAGCTATTAAATGAGAGGCATTAATTTCTTCGCTCCTGTCCAACAGGTTCCTTTAATTATCTCTCCACTTTCAGTCAATTACATTTCACTTCCTTTCCTTGACAATCACTGCTATTTTAGGGTGAGTGTTATGCACCCAGGGGGTTAGAGATTCGTAGACATGCTCTAGTGGTTCTCCCCTTGGCCCTGCCATTGGCTGGGCCTTTTCCTCTCGAGGACTAATCTTTTAAGCAACGTATATACCCATAGTATACCCATATCCTTATACTGTGTATAGACCACCCGATTTTTAATTCAATGATACAAGGTCAGAGTGGGAGATGGATCAGTTGCAGAGGAGCAAATGGTTGGAATGATTATTGAATAAGAACTCGCTGTGCTTCTGTATATCTTCCACTGCGTTCAGGCATATTCTCACAGTTAATTAGATTCATATTAATTTCCTTGGGGTAAAATGCCAAGTTACATTTTCTCTTTGTAAATTTGAGGGCAAATGCCAAATAGCAGTTTGGCAACAGCTCGTGAGTTCCTGCTGGGCTGACAGTTGTCATTGCTCTTAGAGGTGACACAGCCTGGACTAGAAACCAGACCAGACTGGAGCAGGATAGGCAGAGACTTGATAAAGGAGGGAACAAGAAGATCTTAAAAATACTTTTTCCCCTTGTTTTGGTACTTCTGCAGCCTATTTCACTGCTATCTTTTTTTAAAAATGTGTCACCTCAATAACATCGTCCCTGGGGTGTAAAAGTAATAAGAGCACCCTTGTTAAAAGGGTTGAGATGCTGATTTCACATCGCCTGATTTAGCCCTGGCATAGCAAAGATGCTACACGAACACTGCGCTGTTATCCAAGCGGACAGAAGGACGGGCTTGGCTGGATTTTGGCTCACTGGGAACTCAACATGCCATTAGCAGTGGGAACTAATACAGCATGTGGTATAAGACGAATAAGAGTGGAGCAGGCATGCAGGGTTCATGTTTGGCCTGACGGAGCCTCACTCGCAGAACGCACTCTAAAGCCGGCTATGGCAAGCGTGGGGAAACTTGTGGAACATTAGATTTGCCATTGAATCGTTGGGCTTCACATGAATAATGAGCACAAACATCCTGCAGAACATGGTTTTGTTTTGACCTACTTCACATTAATTCATGAAGCTTCCTGCAACGTAAGTCGTATTGAGGGCTGAGGAAGGAGGGCTGGGATTTACCTAACATGTACTTGAGGGCATATTCTTTTTTTAAAGCTAGCATTTTGATGGGCATCATTTTCAATCTGAAGAACCACTGTGCTTCAAAATGATGCTTCGCTGGTGAGCAAGAGGAGAGCAAGCTATTTTGTAAAACATGGCAGCCTCAGTGGCGACTGTTGAGACACAATTATGAGCCGAAAGAGGAAGCACAATAACATAGGCCTCACAGCAGCTGCTTCCACAGAATTGAGGATTTCCAGTTAAAGTGAAAGTTGGTTTTGACCTAATTTATGTTGGGGCCAAAGAAAAAAATTAAATTGTTGTACATTTTGCCATCCACCTTTCTCTTCTAATTTCTAGTAAAGTAAATCTACTGATAATATCAGCACCTTGCTATGATATGTAAAGTTTTATCCCACATCCTCCTTTTCGGGTAAATTTTGCAGCGTAATTGGTGCCAGGTCAGCTGTCAGCAGCCTTGCCAGCGAGTAGGCACAAACATAATTCTCTCTAATCTTCCTTCTGTCATCCATGTGCATGCAGGGGACCATTTCTCCCGTCATTTGGTCCAAGTGATTATCCCGGTGATTTTTCACTTGGTTGCTGCTAATGTATAGAGGTTGGTGATTATAGTGTGATTAGAAGGAAAGGTGAAATAGCATGTCTAATACGGTGCACAAGCTAATTGAAGGGTAGTGAGCGACGACATTAGCCAGGTTCGGAAAATGCTGTTTCAAGGTGTGAGCCTGCTGAACGTTGGGCTGAGATCTGAAAAGGCATGGCTGATCTTAGGAGGGGGGCACATGGAGTGGGTCCAAATCAAGACCTTCTGCTCATTTAACCCATTAAGACCTAAGGTGCCAAGTAGAAAAGCAGCCTAAAACCTGATGGTTTCCTGAAGAGCTGACAGAATTGCCAATTTTTTACAAAAATGTTAATTATCTCAGCCTCTGAAGCAAATAAGAGACATGAAATGAAAAACATTTTTTTGCTAGTTTAAACTTTTGGCTAGTTTAAACTTTTGGCTTTCATTTTAGAGGATTTAAATTATGCCATTTCCAATAATCTTTGTGAACATAAAAAAAAAATGCCGGGTCTTCCTTGTCTAACTTTGTCAGTGGGTCAGGAGACACATCATATATTAATTGTCCGGCTCTGAAGGAAATGGCACACAAACGTTCCATCTGGTCTTAAAGGTAAATACATGTATCTGGTCTTAATGGGTGAAAGAGTCAAATTTGATCCATTCCCCATTTAGTGATTTGGATCAGGTTTGAACAGAGCAAGAGGGAATGCAAGATATGTTTCTAGGAATGAAACATAAGGTACCAAACTACAGCCTCTAACTTTATCGATTAAATCACTGGGAATCCCCCTCCAAGCACCGGTTTAAAGGATCTCAATGTGGTTGTTGACTTCCTTTGTTCACTTCCCTCCTGGCCTCTCAACGCCCAGTGGTCAGTGCTCAAAGGACTGGTGTCGGGATGTGAGCAGGTGTTCGATGGAGAAAATTGGGACGTGTTAAACAGCATCGCTCCTCCCTCTAGCCTCATTTCAAACATATTGATCTGCTTTAAGAGAAAGTTCCTGCATCCAGAGCTTTGAAACAGTGTAAATAAAGGCTACGGGACTCTAAATCAAGACATGACACTGCTGGAGTGCTTTATTTCTCTCCTGCCTGGCGTCAGTGTCAGAGAGGCTAGAGGCGAGCTGAGTGATGGTGAAGAACGACGGTTAGATCTAATTTAGATGTAGTCCGTATACTTTTTTTTTTTCTTTTGTAGGTTGTGTATGAGGAAAGCAGGTGAGGGAACAAAGTGGAATTTACATTATATTTGACAGAGCTAAATGAACTGTAAAAGCCTGCACTCCTTTGCCATCAATACAGTAAATTGAGTTTGTCTTCAGAGAAATGTTTGTTTGGATCTGCCAAAGACACAAGGTTGAGTTTTTCTCAGTCTGGGGTTCTGTAGCAGCTCCAGTGGACACATATCCTTGACATGTCACTTATATAATCCTGGTTGTTTACAGTTGGGGTATGCTATTTATTCCAATGCCATAAGGGCCAATTGTATACTGGAGTTCATTCTGCTGGCAGTTTCAGTAGCTGTCGCCTCATTCCTCATCCTTCTTTTCGCTCCCCTCATGACTATCCATTTGTCCATCTCTCTTAATAGAACCATCTCCTTTTTAACAATCTGTGGCTTCATAATTCACACTTCATGTTGCAATACAAAAGGTCAAGAAAAAAACAAAAAAAACAACAAAAGTCACCCCATGTCCATTTTGCTTGGTCTTTGCAGTGGATTGTCGCTTGAACACAAAGGCCAGTGAGAAGCCTGAAACGTCTGCACCCTGTCCAGCACAGACATAAGTTCACTCTTTTTTTTCTTTGTCTCTTGTCATTCTTTTTTTCTTCTTCCGGAACAGTCTGTTCATAGCTGTCAGAGAGTGCAGTGACTTGTACATCATGATGAGCGAAATATCCAGTGGCTGAAACCTTAACATCCAAGAGATAGAGACTCGTTGCCTACGTGGGGCGGGGGGGCAGATGAATGTTTCCTTTTTTCCCCCTCCGTTTACCTTCCTTTTCATTACAACTTCAAGTATTTTTTCAAACAACAGCAAAAGTTAGCAAATCTACATTTTTTTCTAGACTACTTTACTATTCTACAACCTGGTGCTAAATCAGCATCCAGAGCAAAAGATCAGCCCCTATACTACGATTCCATGTCTTTTTTTTTATACATTATTTCCATTTTCTTTTTATTCGTACTTACAGTAGGCCACTGGATATTGATTTAATGATTTTTTTTACTACGAGTAAGTTGTAATACTTGCAGCTACAAGGTATGAGTTTTTAAATATATATTTATATATTTATATATTTATATTCTTTTAAAAAGCATTTAGTCCTTTGGTCCCTATTTCCTAAGGAATGATGCATGTAAATTATCCTGGATTCTCCTCTTCTTCTTCTTCATCATCATCATCATCTTCTTCTTCTTCATCATCATCTTCTTCTTTTCTTCTTCAATCCAGAGCTTGCCCTGTCACAGAGCACAACACCTGTGTAGGCACAAAAACCAAAATGGCAGCAGGCTGGTGTGTGTGTTTGTGTGTACGTTTGTGTGTGTGTTTGCTTCAGTACTTGAGTTGGCATTTGCACGTATTTATACATGTACAAAGTAGATATTTTTTTGTCATTTTTCATTTTTTTCAGGTGTATAGCATCTTTAGATGTGTATGTTTGGTTTGTTATCTGTACTCGTGTGTGTTTATCTATATCCTCTGTCAGTATGCATGCTTTGAGCATAATGAGTCTATAAAGGTATTTTTTCCCCATCATGTCTAAAAAACAGCAGCAAAAAGTTGGTCTCTGCAAAAAATCTTCTTCCACAGACGCCAAAGCAAAACAGGGAAAAAGGAGGCATTTGCGAAGAAAGAAAAAAGTAAAATAAAAAAAGAGAAAAAAATACAACTCTGGGATCCTTTTCTCAGTCACCCAATCTTTCAGTGGGTTTTCCAGCAGGATCAAGGGACCACCCTTCCTTCATGATATGTAGCAGAGCAAGAAGTCTTTGTACTTTTTACTGCACTTGTGGAAATAAGGTGTTGTGGCCCTTCATCCTGTGACATTGAAAGAGAGAGAGAGAGAGAGGTAAAGGGAGAGAAAAGAGAGAGAGAGGGGGGAGAATAAAGAGAGTGGATTCAGAGAGGCTGTGGCAAACATGCTTGGGGTTGCTGGCTCCTGGTTATCACACAGACTGACAGGCACAGCTAACAGCATGAGAAACAGACGGAGAGGAGTTGGGAGAAAAAAAGAGGAGTATGTCAATCAAAACCAGAAATAAGTGGGCAAGAGGTGGGGTGGGAGATTTGTGTTTTAACCATATGGAACAGACATCTACACAGTGACAGCACTAATCCAACGAAGGCCTAATTTAAACGGACTCCATCTTCCTGCATGAGAAAAAAAATTGTTGCCCGAGATGTTGCTATCATTCATCTTATTGGTAATTCATTTCAAAGCAAAAAAAGAACAAGGAAACAGGACAAGGGCATGTTGAAAAGTTAAAAGTGTGTAATGATTAAAACGAGGAACTGATGGTTATCCAAAAAAAAAAACATATTTCAAGAAATGGCCTTAATATAAGATCCAATGAAAAACCCAACCTATCTCCCCTTGTGTTGTGCTGACTTGATATGCTGCACCGTTACTTAATGCGTCTGTGCCGCTGAGGTATAAAAGATCTAGTTTACAGGCTATCATCCCTAATATGTTGTGTGCTATGATGTGAGTGAAGAAAGGCTATGAAATCACAGCAAATCACTCTGTGGAAGTGAACATGAAAGGCTCCGACTTTGTTACCGGAACACTCGCCCTGATGCTCTTTGTTCTACCTTCCATCTTTGTAAATGAGCTTGTGACCATTTCATAATAGATCTGCCTTTCAGATGTGGGGAGCACACTGATTCTAACTTTTTTTCCACAAATTTGGGCCAAAGTGAGCCTGGTCATTAGCAGCATGAAGCAATAAGAGTCGCTATCACAAATTCCCTCTTTTATAAGCCACTCTCGACGCTGGCTGTACATCTACTGCAGAGCTAAAGAATCACACAGTGGCTTTAAAATAGATATTTCTTCCCCCTACGAAGTAAACAGCTTTTTTGTAAACATCACAACTACTTCACCCTGCAACTTTGTCAGATAGTAAAGAATTTATTTTTCCACAAGATTTTTGTTCCAGCGTTGTGCCCTGCCCCTCCCACCACACCACCACCTTCTTAGATGACTCCATAAAAGACACCTGGCAGTTAAGAGGCACAGTTGTTGCCAGAAAGACCCCATCCCCCGGCTTGCCTCGCTCGACACCCCCCTGAGTTCCTTGAATAGAGTTTGGGAGGGGAGAGTCACCTGCAGGGCTTCAGAAAGAATAGAAGAAACAAAGAGTTAGATGAAAACAACTAACTCTTATCAGGGTTTTGGCCTGGAGGGAGAGAAACAAACCTTTTTCCCTCCGAATCCATTGACTCCTTTTTTTTGGTTTTACAGAGAGAATAACAATTATCTGTAATGCAAACGGCAAAAGTATAACAGCTAATTTATCTTGGCGACATAATCCTACTAAAAAAAGACAAGGATAGGCAGCGGCAAACACTCATCCCAGGCACTTTGCTCTTTTTTTACACCCTGCTTATACACACCTATGTGTACAGTCAGTGTGGCTGTGTGGTGGACGGATTTTAGCCATGTGGGTCTACAGCACTGCCTGCAGCTCTGCTATCACGGTGTAATTGGTTTGCACCCTCATAAATAAATAAATGGGAAGTGATTCTCATGTTAGGCAAACAAAACAATCTTGCAGAAGTACTCCCTGTGCAGATGGAATCCACGGAGAAGTTTAGTGTCAACATTTGCCTGTGCTCTCTGCGTGAACAGTGGAGATTTAATTGGCTACACAAACATAGGGTCATGTTGGCCACCTCTCAACTAAACAGCTGTCCATTGGATGGGGGGGGGGGAGAAACAATTCCTCTGACTTTACTAAAGTAAAAAATAAAATCATAGTTTATTTGGGAAAAAACACTTGATGTGAATGTGAAGGAAATAGAGAAATAGAGAAAACAGTACATCCATACACATGAACCCCACAGGAAAAAGTAAAACGTCACAAGGGCACACGGTACAATAGCACAAAGGGTTAAAGGCCACTTCCAGTTATGATCAACCAACCAGTTATAGCAGCACGTGAGTTACATTATGTACAACAGGTACCAGCCAAGAAAGGCATCAGTTTACTGCACTCCACAAACTGCCAATATACAATATACAGTATATATAAATATATATATATATATATGAAAGGAGGGCAGAGTATAAAGAGATAGAGTTTAGAGATATCAATCAACGCCACGTCATGCAACGCAGTCACAGTCCCACCACATGACGTCATCCAAAAGAAAATGACACCATGGGTTCAACTTACAGCTGTGGGAACTTGGCCCCATGACAGGTGTAGGGGAGGGGTGTGGCTTTATAGCGGAGAAAGGCCACGTCACACTGTGATTGGCCGTGTCAGGTTGCCAGGTTGGTGGGGGTGCAAAAGAAGGAAAGAAACAGTGGGATTTTCTCCTTTCCTCAGGTTCAGAATTCAAAGCACCCCTCTGCATATTTGTTCCACACTCTCACTTATTCGGCCTGACAAATCAAATGAGGTTATTATGGTCATTACTAAAAAAACGTAAAGAAAAAACGAATTGACAAGCAAAACAGAAATAAGAGAACAAATAATCTTCAACACAGCACGAAAAAAGGGCCTGTGCCTCAGTGAGGTGGTGAAATATTTTCAGGCTGACAAAATGTGCAGGTTAAAAGGTTGAATTGATGTTTTTTTAAATATATATTCACAAAGATAACCCTTAAGGCAGAAATGCATATTTCAGAAACTTGTCCTGTCTACAGTAATTGGATTTCCATTGCATTGTTTGCTATGAGGGTGGCCGTACAGTGAGTGCTTCAGCTTTTTGCATTAAGTTTATCTTTAAGACACAGAACGCAATTTCAGAGTAGCAGGGCTCCGGAGACCAGCAGAGGAGAATGCTGTCTGATGGTGTTTTTAATTCAACTTCAAAGTGAAATTGTCAGTATTAGAGTGGAAAAGGGTCCTCTGAAGTTATCTACATGTTGAAGTTTTTTACCTGAGGAACACACACACACACACACACACACACACACACACACACACACACACACACACACACACACACACACACACACACACACACACACACACACACACACACACACACAATCATCCTTCCTGTTTCATCAAAGTTTACAATGTAGTAGAAAGAAGAAAATTAAGGTTACACCTGAACTTTACGTATTTCACTCAGCTGCCCAGGAGGTTCAATTCACTGTCTGCCACAAATGCAAGGCAATAAACGAAAAGAGAAAAAAATCTTTAAAGTTGAGTGGTCAAGTCTTTGAAATACTCCTTCTTCCCCCCTGATTTCGAGGAATCTACAAAACCTAAAGCTGTGATACAGATTTGGCTTCAGAAGCCCCCGCCGGTAGCGTATTGTTTTCATGGGATTGCTCCTGGTTTTGGTCTATTGGTTTTCTTTAACTCAACAACAGAAATGTGTACTAACAGAGGAAAAAAGATGGATTAGATCATCCTGATCGAAGGAAGATGGAAAAACACGCACATGCACACACACACACACACACACACACACACACACACACACACACACACACACACACACACCTCCTGATAGTGACAGAATGTTATTTTCTGAAATGTGTGCATACGCTGAGACATTCTGAGTACATCTCAATGACTGTCCTGTCATTCAGGACTGCTGCAGGATATTTTCCATTTGTCCCTCATTGATGTGCATCTTCTCCGGGTGTCTGCTTTGAAAGCTTCTCTTCAATTAGCAGGACAGAGCTCTATTCAAAAGCTATCAGGCGAGGGGATAAAGGCTGCATCTATCATTTATACTCCACACTACCTTCCATTAATGCCATCTTGTGGCTTTTAAAGAGTCAAATCTAAAACAAACAAATGGTATTATGATGCTTTTATTTATAGAGAAATATAATCCAGGCTTATGTTATTGTAATGAAAAGTTGTCTAGCCAATTGGGCGAAGAGAGCATGCATCTATATTATTTTTTGCGCTGGCAGCTGCACTTTGTGACAGATGGGCGATGATTCTTTCAATCAAGGCTGACACTGTGAAATTAGTCTTTATTGAGGGATGGTGCTACTTTAGGTAAACCATCTTTTTTATAATTTTTGCATGATAGCTCTAACTTTCTGCTGAATACTGAAGACATAATGAATACAGAATATACTTTTCATCAAAAGTAAAGGTAACCAAGCATTTGTTCGATCTCTGAAAAAAAGAGCTCATGTTTGCTCTTATTGTTGAGTCATTAACATCAGTCCCATTAAAAAGGCAGAAAATAAACAAGCTACATAAATACATGATTAAGCTTGATTTCAATAGGTTATTTTTTAATACATTTTATTGTGAAATGTTCAGTATTATATTGAGACTTTCGTCCTAAACATGGCATTAAATTAACATTATTATATAGTTTTGAACACTTGCTCCCAGTTTTGTATTGGCATTTTGAAATATATGACCATGTCAGTTTGTGTACTTACACATTAACTATTACACATATATCATATGTCTTGATTTTAATTGCATTGTACAAAGTACTCTGTGCTGTTTGCTACAAGGCTATGGTTAATTAGAATGAGATATTACGATGTTCTCATGGAAAGACAAGAACAAATGTCAAACAAATGTCCTAATTAGAAAAAAAATGTTCAAGATATTTCTTTGCCGTTTTTTTTATTCGAGAATATTTACAAGCAAATGAAAATGGACTATGATTGTTATAGTTGATGACAGACGAGTGAAGCATCACTTGACCTAACTATTGGAGCCAAAGTTATTATTTAGTGTTTGTAATTTCTATTTAGGTTGCAGATATTTGTTTTATTATAACTTTCAGCTAAGGGGGGGGGGCAAGGAATATGGTTTCGCTTTTCTTTTACACCGTTCCTATTTCTTTGTCGGTTTTTATAAGGTGGGAGTAGAGCTCCAATATTTTGTGTTTACCATCGCGTTTTGCTTTAATTTTCCATATTGATAAAAGCCACAATACGGATCAGTTTTTGAATGCGTCACAGTAGGGAGCCTGCTTAGCATCATCTTTTTCTTTTTTCATGGACAGTAGTTGCTACACCAAACGGTTCTTCGCGGGGCTGGTGCTGTTTTCTATCATTATACAGGCCGCTGCAGTTTACGAGGTGAGTAAGTGCTTTCCATTAAGCGTCTTTTTGTCTGTTTGTCTGTGAGCCCAGCATTTTCTTTCAAACATCCTGCATTGACTTGTCAGGCTCATCACTGCTCTTGTAAAAAGTCTAGATGCTATAAACCTGCTCTGTGTTATCGTGGATCTCCTCCATGAATTTTCCTATAAGCTCATGCTGATACGTTCCCTGGATCGTGCTAAGCAGCTGACAGAACTCTAATGCTGAGCTATTATTCGGGGAGAAATGATTGCTAACTGCTTTTTATGTATTTGTAGCTCAACAACTTGCATCGATTGTTGACGGCAGCCTCGGTAGACGGGTAATCATGCACAGCTGGGTATTGATGATGTCATCAGGCGGCAGTGGAGTATCCTGCAGGTACAGATTAGATTTCTCTCCCCAGAAGAAACAAAAACCATTGACAAATCAGCATTGTCGTTGATTTCTCAGAGAATATTTCATGGATCTTGATGAAAAAAATCTGCCATGTTTAGGGGACTGACATGTACGATTGTGTGCATTTTGGTGCCTATGCCAATAAAAATCTAAATCTAGTGAATTTAAATGTGGTTTCAAGAGGGGACTGTTGGGCCTTGGCCGAAGTATTTGCTCTACTCAGACTTGAAATACTCCTTGTTTGTGGATCAAAGTTAAATCAAACTTTGAGTCCTTGCTCTTTCACATTCACATCTACTGTAGCAACACAACTGTGTTAAACCAGTAGCTACGTAAATAAATCGGACAGTTCGATTTTTAACACTTATTGGATGACGTGACAATTCCTGTTGTGTTATGGCACTGGCTGTTACTGTACCTGGGTATGGACAGCAGGCGAGTCAATAAGGTCGGTTGGCATCCTTTGGCCGCTTTAGCTGCACCTTCAGCCTCTTCATGCCTATCTGAAACCCGTTCATGGCCTGGATTGCGGCTTGAGCACTGGATGGATTATCAAAACTCACAAAGCCTGAGACAAGAACGCAGAATTGCGAAGAGAGAGAGAGAGAGAGAGAGAGAGGTGGGGGCATAGAAAAATGGAAAAAAGGAACCGCACATAAAGGGAGAAGAATGTAGAGAGATGAGAAAGAAACATGAAGAGAAATGGAGGACAGAGATGGTGATAAAAAAAACAATGAGAAATGAAAGAAAGAGGGAAGAAGAAGAAGAAGAAGACCCTTTTTAACTCTCAACAATGATACAACAATAGGTCTTTGTTTTCTCTTTTCTGCAGATTAATTGAAAATATCTGAATTAAAACGATTACATGAAATACAACAATGGCTAATAACACAGATATTAAAAATCAAACAAAGAGGAGCTATTAGAATTCCAACTTGAACAGAGAACAAAAAGAAGAAAAACATGAAAAGGTGTTAAAAGATTAGAGGGAAAAAGGGAGTCTCATGTTGTGTGTGAATTTGTGGAGGAAATCAGAGTCTTTAAATGTTACCTGGCTGCTGAAAGAGTGGCAGGTCTGTGTGTGTGTGTCTGAATGTGTAATGCCATGTGCGCGTGTGTGACTGAGCGTGTATCTGAGTAAAGGGCACGGGGGTCGTGACAAGATGCTAGGAGCAAGGTGTGTAGGACGGAGGTGCCTGCTGCTCTGAGTTATCACCTGGGTGTCGGGGCGGAATGAGCCCACAGCTTTCCACGCCAGGACTCCTTGCCTGCTCTTATCAGACACCTCAGTGATTGACGGCCCAAATTTTCCGCCTGCCAGCTGATTTGATCACACCGCTATGGGTCCAATTTAATTTGGGGGGAGAGGGCAGGCTTTGTCAGTGCGGGTGAGATAAGGTAGCTTCTTTTACAAACCCTTTAAACAAACTGAGCAGGGAAGGGCCTGTCAGTTGGCAGTGATCCCCCCCCATCTCCCAATCTTACAAACATGCACACACGCTCACACTATCCCTGGCTTTAATGAATCTCCATACCTCACATTTACATCCACATGCCAAGACGGTGATAGAAAGCTGGGGGTCAAAGCACAGAAGAAGAAGAGAGGACGCAGGAGAACGCGCTGCAAACTTTAAGCACTGGAATCCGTGTGTATAACAATAAAAGCAGAATGGGATTTTGGAGCAGGTCTCCTCTTTCAGCTGTTTTTCTCGAGAGAAAGTAACCGGCTGATATTTCATGTCTTTGATGCAGCACAGACTTTGAGGAGCTGCAAGACTCAATGCTCCAAACGCTACTAGTGTTTGAGGTATGGCTCTCACCGCAGCCATCCATATCAGCAGAATGTCTGTACACATTCTAATGTTATGCATTTTTAATAGAAAGTAGCAAACATTATTTGGGTGACAGTGGGGAAAATACAAGTTGAGGGCTGAGAAGTAGAGAATGATGCACTACATAAGTCTCACAATGCTGTGCAGAGAAAGAGCTATAATAAATGATTCTATGCACTAATGATGTTTAGTACTATGAAAACCTTTTTCTGTTTTAATGCAGGGTGGCTGTAAAGTAGAGGTGAGGTTTTGGGAAAAAAATAAGTAAATGTGATCCATTGAAGCTTCTTAGAAGTCCGAAATTCTCAAGTAGAGCTCTTGAAAGTAGAATAGTGCTGCAAAATGTTTAGAGTTTTAATTTATTTTTATGCACACACGCATGTGACAGCTATAGTGGCCAGACACATGTTTGTGGTAGTTCCTCAGTCCATACCATTCTTGTGAATATGATATCTAAAGAACAACTTCAGGGAATTTCTGCAAATTTGGTAAAAACCTTCAGTTAAACTCAAGAATTAATTGATTCGATTTTGGTGGTCAAAGGTCACGGCCACTGTGACCTCACGAACCACATTCTTGTATGTCTTGTGAACGTGACATCTCAGAAATGTCAACATTGATTACTTGCAAATTTGGATTTGGGTGTTCAAAGGTAAAAATTGAAGGTCAGTGGGATTATGCTTGTTAACAATGTTATCTTAAGGAAGCATGGCGAGAACCCTTACAATTTGGCACAAATGTTCACTTAAGACTCACGGATAACTGATTAGATTTGGCCTTTTGAACATGTTATTTTGAACATGATATTTCAAGTCTGCCTTTAGGTATATTTCTTCACATTTTGTCCAGTTGTCACTTGGACTCAAAGATCAACTGACAAGATTTCAGTGGTCAAAGGTCACGGTGACCTCAAAAAAGGTCTGCAGACTGAAACTGCGCTGGTTAGCAGAGGCATATAACTGCAGGGCGAAAAGATTCTACTTTATGTGTATAAGTATATAAGTGTTGATACAATTGTCTTTTCCTCTGTGGCTCTTAAAGACTTTAAAAGTATTAAATTCATTCCGAGGATGGTGAATCTTAATAAATGTATGAAATGTGCTGCTGAGACAAACCTTAACAGGCAACTTTCCCCGACTTAAAAGTCAGAAAAAGAAAAAAGGAAAAGAAAAACATCTATGGAAAAAAAAGAACAGCAGAACAAAAGGTAAATCCTGCTTTCAGAAGCCCTTCAGGTAAATTGCAGCACTTTGTGTGTATTTTTTTTCACCGTATCTAAAAAGCAGAGGGTTTTTCTATTTTAGGTGTGTCTTTCTGTTCTCGACAGACCTTTTGAAATCCATTTCAAGCTAAATCCAACTAATTCCTTTTAACAAGGTGAGCTTTGATCACTTTTAAAAGTCAATATTGAGTGACTAAACACTGAGGATTAAGACTAATGTTGTTCCCATAGAGTCCCAGATTAAATTCACACATATAGCTCTTAAACTGTGAACGGTGGATAATGTGAACTTTACATTTCAATGAGTCAATAAAGCACAACACAGGCTAATACCACAGCCTGTTAATGTGTGTGCAGTATTTAATGTTAAAGATAAACACAAAGTTACATCACCCTTGTCCTACATGGGCTTAAAGCAGGTTTCTGTGTCACTTGTCATCTTAATTTATGATAAATTGGTTTGGGTTAAATATTTCAGAAATCCCTAGATCATTCTTCATCTCACCTGCACTATTTAATACCACACTCTTTCACATATTCGTATCAATTTTATCACCTTAGAGAAAAACCTAAACTAAACAGACATCTGTCTTAACTGACACTGATGCCTCCCTGCGGAGAATATTCCAAATCATAGTCCAGATACACATACTTTAGGAATACGCGTCAAGTGCTGCTCCAGTGACCTTTTCATCATAGTGGAATTTCTAAGCTTTTCTGTAAACACTCACTCACTCGAAAAGTGACGTCTGATTAACTCAAAATCCCCAAATCTACCTTTGCTGTAGAGGAATCAGGCCGCACATGCACAGCTGTCTCTGTGAAAACTCAAAAGAATCATTCTAATGCGGTTAGCAAATTGCTAAACCGTATTTAATTTAAAATGATCAATTCTAGCTTAATATTTACCATACCGTAAGCTATTGTATTTAGTTAACTTTTAGAGATACAAACTTGTGATTAGTGTTAATGGCAGTATTTACATGTTGGACTGAGGCTTATTTGTTTTAATCAGAAGAAAAAAAACAATTTAATAAATGATCTATATAAGAAAATGTTGGTTTTATTTTAGTAGACAGTAGGAAAGTTAAAATCTTGGTTTAATTATTATATTATTAAAAGCTGACATACCCCCGGATTGTTTTTATGCTATAAATAGGTAACATATCATTTCTTATTTTGTCTTCTTGGAATACACATAATAGAAATGATCTCAGTTTATAGCAAGGACTTTGTGTTAGTTTTCCCAGGTAAAGCACTGAAATGACCGATAACTATAAGTATTTACTTCACACCAGTGGGAGCAAGGCCAGGTTTTATACATTTCCACAATAGACAGTTTATCAGCCTATCCATCCTTTTTTTTTTCAACCCCCTTTATATTATGTACATCAAGTTTATATACATACATGTCTACTACACCCACACCAGTGAGTTTAGGCCCGATGTCATGGTTCCATCAGTTCTAAACTCAGTTTTAAGATGACATGATCTAAGTTCTTAGAGGCCTAATAACTTTTCCCCCTTAATGCGCAGCGTCATCTTACTAATTTGTTAATGTCTTACAAAGGAGCCCTGGGGCATCTGCTATAAAAAAGGAGGGAGAAATTATTAAAAAATACACACACACATAAAAGATTCGTGGGTTAATTTGCTGTTTTTCAGCCAAGATCTTAATTACAAGCCATGGAAAATAAGCCGGTGAGACTGATGAGGTCGCCGCCCCTTTGTCCTTCCCCCTTGGTGACTGGCGGATAGTGATAGCAAGAGGCATATGTTTATAAAGGAGCAGACAGAGGGAGAGAAAGTGAGAGACTGTCCTGAGAGGGACAGATATAGACAGAGAGAGAGAGAGACAAGGGAGGAGGAAGCCTCATAGACATGGCATGTTGAAGAGAAAGTGAAAGAAAGCCAATGCTGCATGGGACTCTCTGTCTTTCTCTCTCTCTCTCAGTGGCTGTCTCCTGGGTGCTGCTGTCCAACTGAATCAACAGCAAGGCCCACACCAGTCTATTATTATCTCTTTAAGCTCATGGATTCCACCTGCACCGCCTCCACCCTGATGAACTGGTTTGCTGTGTGGGAGGCGAGAGAGGAGGAGGGGGAGATGGGATGCTGCTGGGTTGCCCAACTGGAGGATTGTTGGTGGGGGGTGTCTGGGAAAATGCTTGCCTCTTGGGTATAAAGGCGGCTGGAAATGGCAGAGAAGGGGGAGATGGATACTGATTGTATTAGGAGTGGTGTGATGGAGAGGGTGATGAACAGATGTGTGGAGCAAGTGGCAATTGTGAAAGGATCTGGGGTCAGTGGCCAGACGAGGGCCTCATTCATTGCAGAGCATCCACCCCCCCAACACCTCGCTCCCCGCTTCCCCCGCCGCCCCAGCCCCACCATCTTGTTAGATATGCCTGTGTGATAAAGCCGGGGAGCATGTGTGCATAGCTCCCATGTCCCTCCTCACCCCCCTGCTCAGTGGCATGTAACGGCACCTTTAAAATGTTAATTGCAACTTGATTAGGATAGACACTGGGAATAAAAGCAAAAGCAAACACTAATTGCAGGAAAGCAACAAGAGGCATGAGATGATTGCCAAACACAGCCCCCGTGTGACTTTGTTCATTTAAATTATGTCTTTATTTTCTTTCTTTACTCCTTTTACTCTTCTTCAACGTCAATTTTCGACTCACCAAAACATTTGCTCTGATTGGTCGCTCGGTCCACGAACACTTTGGCGGAGATGACGTTGCCGAAAGGCAGGAACATTTGCATGAGCTCCGCATCTCCGAACTCCTGGGGCAGGTGATAAATGAACAGGTTGCAACCTTCTGGCCCTGGTGATGAGAGAAAGTCAACATAAACATGAGATGCCTATGAGCGAGAGAGACTGACCATAACAACAGTGGTGGAAAATTATGAATGTAAGCATTACTCAATAAAGCAATCAAGACGATAATTAAAGGAACATTGGAGCCATATGGCACAAATATTAGTTTTTATAGATATTAGATTTTACTTGATAGTACATACAGTATTCACACAGGCTGTTCGGTCAGCTCTTTTCATGGTTTCCATTCAAATCCCTTAGAACCTCATTTCACACAACAACTGGATAGATAGGTGGCACCTTCCTTAATCTAATTAGACAGTTAAATTTGACTATTTTCTCAGAAAACATGCTGCAATCGCTGTGCGCACATGTAAACAGCCACGGAGAAACAGACACAGGAGAGGTTAGAGAGAAAAACAGTGATAAAAACAGACAACAGAAGGAAGAAAAACAAAGAACCACAGATTGAAAGAGAAACTTTGAGACGGCTATACTGAGAAAGAGAAAAACATACAGAGAAAGACAGAGACGAGGAGGAAGAGGCAGAGCACGCATTAAGACATAAGCCAAGTGTTTGCCCCAATTACTGTGTGACAGTAGGACTGTCTTCCAATCTCTCTCCATCCCTCCACACTCATCCACCCAGCTGCCACATATTGTACAGGCCAATCTGGAGAAAGGCAGGAATGAACTGGAGGGAGACGGAGACAGAAATGGAACTATGGACAGACAGAGAGAAAAAGAGAGGGAGAGAGATGTGATGGACTCGCGGACAGTGTGCGTGCAGCTGGCAGCCCGGCTAGCGTTCTCTCCTGTCTCATTGCTCGGGGTGATCGCGTGACGAGATGAGACCGGGGCTGGTGAGAAGGCTGATAAGATGGCTGCAGTGGTGGCTGGCTGTAGTGCTGCTGAGCCTCAGAGAGATAGAGGATGCACATGCACACACAGGTTGACACAGTGATGATATATATATATTTATTCTATTTATTTAAGGATGAATCTCAGCTCTGTCCTAAAATCCTTTTACAGAGAGATGCATCTGTTAAATTCCATTAAGATATCTGCATATTTCGATTGTGTTGACATTATGTATCTAAAGCTCCATCCATTGTAGAAAAGTGCGAAGATTCAAAGTGCAGAATGTACATGTTCATTATACAGACATACTGGTTGTATGGCTTGTTCACACAGCCTAGGGTGAGAATTAATTATGTTATGATTCGCGTACGCAATATGTATACATGTTTCTATTTTAAAGCAGAGGCAATATTACGAATAAATGTCTGTTTACAGGTCACAGGCAGTGCTACTTATACTCAGCCTTGCAGGGCTCCAGAGGGAGCTGTGCAAAGTCTGATAAATTACCTCAAATGATGTAACATGAGGTAACATCAGCAGAGGCTGTGATGACTATTACTGCTAAAAATCCGTAGCCATGCAGTTAGAAACAAGTGAGCTTACCTGACGTCTGTACAACTACCATAACTCACCTGAATTAGGTTAGGGTTGCATTTGGGTAAAGTAGTTACCAGATTTTGACAAAGAAGTTTATACGATATACTATCCACTGTGAATCTGAGTGCAACGCTAACTTGCTATTTTTCCCATACATCGATAATGTCATATAACATATTGTTGTGACAGTTTCACTCAACACTGAGACAAAATTAAGAATGACATCAATAAAGCTTAAAACTACAGTTTAATGTTATTTTTGTTCAACTTTTGCCCATCCTTCAAGCAACCACTGACATTTAATGATGATCGATGATCGAGATTTGTTGCCATGTCTTTTCACAGAGTATCATATGGAAATTATTTGGTGGTGATGTATCTGACCCAGTGCTCTTGAAATGGGTCTTAGATTGGGTCCAATATCACTACTTCATTCACTCTTTTGCTTCTGCCTCTAATAGACTACAGATAGACAATAACAGTCGTGTACTGATAATTGTCATTTTGAGTAATCGCTGTCAGCTTTGGAGCCATTTTCACTTCTATAAAATGCGCAGCAACACATTGTCTGTAGCATATACTAATATACTTTTTTGTCTTTCTGTTGTGAAATATTGAAAGGCCTAATATAGTGGATGCATATCATAGTAAAGTATATGGTAATGCATTGCACCCACCTTTACACTCTCCATGCATAAACCCTTTTTAACAGGTAAATCATTTACTGTATTGATTAAAAGTTAAGGCATATGCAGTTTATCCCCAAGTACTTGACAGTACTGCATTACTTTGGCCATAATGTACACGGTATTGATATTTATCGCTGTATCACACTGAAATGCTACTGTGCTGCCTCCGATGCTCAGTTGAAATGAAAAGGACACATATTGTCAAATGGTACAGTAAAGATTTGTCTGGTTAAAATTATTCTTTAGGATTTGGGAGGATTTTCTTTGTTGATGAACACAAAGACACAGGCTGATAGAATACATTGTTGAAATTGTCAGCTTTCAGAGGGAGGCTGAAGCTGAGGCTTGACTGTGCCTGTGTATTCAGGTGTAGGTGTCTCTTGTTAAATGGCAGAGCTGCACAGTGTGGCAGTGGACTGAGACAGACTGGGAGAGCTGCCAAAACTCAGAGGAGGCCAGAACTCAGACAGGCCACAGGCTCAACCAAGAATAGCTGTGTGTGTGTAAAAGAGAGAGAGGGAGAATCTTTGACTTTGTGTGTGTTTGCATGACCACGACTTCTATCATTTAACAGTGAACAATTAAAATGTTCCAAGTGAGCAGTGAGAGATGGATTGCCGACATTTTAGGATAAGTTAAGCCGTTTTCAGACATGAACTCTGGAGAATGTCAACTCTCAATTGGGTCTAGACTTTTACACATGAACAATGCAGAGACACATCTCACTGTCTTTCTAGGTTGATAACACAGTCGGCGCCTGTATGTGTAAGCCACCTCTTTTTCATCCTAAAATATTGGTATTCTTTTAGTTTTTTCAGTTTTGAGTCTTGTGCCCACTCACTCGTGGTGAATCCTCCGGAGGATCTCCTGCTGTATTCTTGCATGGGCTTATTCGGACATTCAGTTTTTACTGGGGGGCTGGCAAGAAAACTCCAGAGAAAGTCTGGAACCGCTCACTCTGCCATTTGTGTTTTCACATACAACCCCTCTGGATAATGTAAGGAGATTATCTGGATTTGAATGCATGTCTGAAGGCAGCTTTAATGTAGCTAGACTATACTCACAACTTTTTCTCCAGGCCCGGCTGGAAACACTGAACTTCAGCGCTCCTATATCGAATATTCATGCACTCTAAGCTGTCTGGTACAATCATATAGATGAATAATTGAGACCGACAAATGGCGTCAAAAAGAGTGATTTACCATCACAGTATATCCTATGCTTTATTACATCTGATGCTGTGGCATAAGAAGGAACACTAGACCAGGAATGGTAATAAATGATTATGCATGCAGCTAATTAATCTGATGAATATTTATAACCACTTAAACACATTGTAATGGACTGATTAAGCAGTCCAACGTTGCGAGTTAGAATTAGTGCAGTTTTTGAATAATGACAGAGTAACTTTCCATCTCACTGCTAATGTTCTTCTCTTTAAATGGGAAACCTTTTTCTCACATTTTCCCAAGCCAGCTTTTCCCCTCCCTCGCTAATTCAAAGCAGCGCAGCTACATTAGAATGGAACATGGCAATTATCACCTTTTATCTTGGGTGGGCGCGCTCGCTCTTACCTTCCCTCTGTTGCTGGGGAATGATGGTTGGTTGCTGAGGGAACGCTTGGCTGATTGGCGCATAGGCGGCAGGGTAGGCTGCTGTTACAAAGGGAGAACCAGAGTAGAATTTTTCATATCGCCATTTTCATATTTAACACAACAAAACTTCAAATCATTATTCCATAGTGTTCATTGGCGTCCTCTAGACACTGTATAAATAAATTGCATTATGACTTAGAGCCCGGACTCATTTGGCTGGTGGATCACTACACAAAGAGTACGGGGAAATGGGAGTGGAGTGCAGTTCAACTGAGCAGACATACAAAGAAAGACAGGGAGACTTAACACCATGTTAATATCAGCAGATATCAGGCACTATGCAGTGGTGTGAGAGGTGTATGTCATCTCTCATGTAGGAGGCTATGGCAGGTTCATACCCTTGTGATGTACTTTTGGAATTAAGACTTTTTGTGTGGGTGTATAATCAAGTCAACTGAAAATCCTTTTAAAATTCTAATGTAAAGTAGCCTAATCCGGGAGGAAATTGGCTAGTCGTCTGGCTATCTCTACCTGTCATAGTGTCTACTGATGTGACAAACAGAGAGGGAGAGGGTAGAGGGGAAGAGACAGATGGAGGGAGGGAGAAAGTAGAGGAGGTAGGAGAGACAGATCACCTGCGTAGTGCTGGACACCGGCATAAGCCTGTTGGAGAGGGTCGGTCACAGTTGGACTCTGTGCTGCAGAGACGGGAAGAGAGACAGAGAGAAGGGGGGTGACAAAGAGGAAAATGAAAGCACAAAAAGACAAAGACAGGACAAAATGGTCAAGACAGATACAGCGGTAAAGAAAGATATCGAGAGAAAGTTAAAAAGCGAGTCAGAAATTGGCTTATCTGCAGAGAATCATTAGGGCGTGAGATCACACAGAGAGCAGGAGAAACATGGCTCGTCATATCTCTCAGTTCTTCAAAATGCTTGTTTGCCCCAGATGTTTGCATCAAATATTAACAACATGCCAAACAAACCACTTTGTAGTTCATTACAATTGCAGCTGCCTGTGCATAATGCAGAATGAGGAATGCACGTCTGTCATTTCTTCAGGAATCAGTCCCAGACAGCATTAAGAAGCCGAGGACGGGCTGAGACACATCAAATTAGCCGTAATGGACTGATGGATGAACTGATGGATTTATCATGATACTGGGGCTGGCTGCTCAGAAATCTGCCAAAGACGCCGCTGATTGACCCTCAAGCCTTAAAGACTTCAGTTCAAATCAGAAAAAGATATTGTGCGAGTGCAAAGTAAAAAGGTCTCTGATATGATTTAGTTTGTCATGACTTACAAGTTGAACTTGCATTGTTGCAATTAGGTACGTTCCTTTTCAGATCAGGTGCAATACTCGAATCATCAAACATTCATAGATCACCATTGGTACAAGCAGCTAAGCGTACGATGGAATGTCGGGGTTAGAGCAACTGTCTCATGACAGTGGATGGTACAAATACATCTCATGTTCCTTTTATGTAAAACCTTGATTTGCTCACCTGGGTAAGGATGAATACCATTGGTGTAGATGGTCTCAGAGGTGGGCTGCCCGTTGCTCTGAGGCGGGAGGGCACTGAATCCGTTGACCCCGATCGGGGTGGCTATGCTGGACACGGCTGTGGCAGAGATGCCTGGGGGTGTGCTGGTGCCTGCAAATAGTGACAGAGTCATTATGGAAACTGCAGGGTGCACGGTACAAGAGAGGTATATTTTTAATACAGAACATTTCCTCACAAATGTAGTACTGTACAACAGGCACGTAATGGGTCCTTATGAGCACCAATGCGTATCTTTTGACCCACCATAAATGTTCTGTGTTGTTTGGTACAAATTGGTACCAATTCAACTGGAACTAAAAGTACAGTTGCTTAAATCAGTCAAGGTAGCAAACCAATGTAGGTGTGGATGAAGGGTGGAACTGGGTAAAAAGGTTGCACTCAGACTTTCTGGATATATTCTCATTATTATACGCCTGTTTAAGCTATATTTTTGGCTCTCGGGGTTCATAACTGCACTTTTGAAGATACAAAGGTGTATATTAAATTCAGAAGCCTGAGCCTCTTCTTCTAACCACCGTTCCACCTTGTGTAGATATTCCAAGTCCGTCACCTTGTCATTGCCCCTTTGTGCTGATGGATTTTTATTATTTTTCTAATCCAGGTGAAGGGCATTTAGGTCTTGTAGGATTATGTTTGATGGGCATTACCTAGTGTATGTAGGCCTTGTGGATTACAAATGCCAGGTACAGCATCAAGCCTCTTTTATTTAATACATTTGCAATGACCCTGCCTCCAGGCAGCCTGGCTACTTAGTGTCGAGCCTTCAAAGCTCCTCATGACAAGGACCAAAAAGATAGTTCAGACTGGGGTCCAGGATTATCTCACACAAATCTTTGCTCTTATATTGTATAAGCCAAGGACTCTGCATCCAAAGTCATCGGATTGGCTGCGTTCCCAGAAAACACACACTGTCACAGAGACACAGGGATAGAGAGCGACGGACAGAGAGGGAGAGAGAGCGGGGGAGATAATGGGAGACAGGAAAAGAGGGAAAGACTATAATGTGGCTGCCAATGAGGAATGCTGTACATCTTCTCCCATCATGCTTCACTCAATACATGGCTACACTTCCTTTAATTCAACACTGGCAATGTCTGCTTCAGTGCAGAATAGCGAGCCTACATCTTAAAAAATATAACAAGGGCAATGAGTAGAAAGGCCTTGAATGAATACATTTGTACTGCTTCTATAATTCTTGCTAATGATGAAAATGTCTCCAGGTAGCGGTGAGAAATGGAGAGAGGAGTCCTGCATGCCAGTTAGTGTATGTATGTACGCCTGTACCTGAGGACGGTGTCATGGGAGTAGCCACCAGGCCGTTGACATTGAAAGCTGCCATTTGCTGCATTTGCGCAGCAGCAATGGCTGCCATGGGGTTCAGGTAGGACCCTTGTGTAGCTGCCATCAGGGCTGCTTGCTGTTGCATCATCTGCTGTAGGATTAAAGAGCAGTGGGGAGGAGAGGCGAGTGAAGGGATGGAGGGAAGGACAGAAAAGGAAAGGAGGGTGAAATAGCCGCAGGACCAGAACATGTTTACTCTCACATCTCTGTTTGCTTGGCCCATGCCTTGTACTTGAACAGAGTGGTCTGTGTTGCCCTGCAGCGCTGCTTCCCAGCAACACTAACACCGCTTTGGTCGTGTGCTCATTATACTGACACACTATAAAAGCTGGGATAACTTTAGCGAGCTGGAACTGTATTTCTATATGCAATGTATATATGAGTGTAAGAGAAAAGGGGGGCCGCGGTGGCAAAGTCAGTGGAGAGATTTTGCGTGAGCGGGCGATTCTCACCTGTCAGGGTGAGCTGTTAGCTACTGTATGAGTGCAAAATCTCACAGACTCTCATGTGTGAATATGAGGAGGGGGTGGTAGAGACAAGGGGTGTGGGTTCCTGGTAATGACACGCACCTCTGTTTGAGTGTAAAAGAACACGTGTAAGTAATGTAAGCAATGAAATGTTAAAGAGGCAAGTTCGGGTTGGCAGTTTAAATTCAAAGACCACGTCAGGAAATGTGAGAAAGGAAAATGAGTGTGAAGTGGATGCTTACAACTGTGTGAAAGTAAAACAGTGTAGCGCTGAGCATACATGATAAGCAGCTTCCCTGGACAAATGAAGGGATAAAAGAAAAGACACGATACAAAAAGAAGTGCAGCATTTTCTGTTAAAGCCTGTGTAAATCTGGACTGTAACAGCCATTTAATGGTGTGAATCACTTAAAGCGTTGTTCTCTGGGAGTGTCACATGCCTGGTGGGAGAGATTGTGAGTTCAAACCGCAAATCACAACAGTTTGTGTTATTCTTTTTTAAAAGCTCACCGTCTCCTCCCCCGCCGGGCTGAGACTTACAGCATGAGAGTAGGCGCCATAGGCCCCAAACTGGATGGTCATGGGACTGAAGATGCCGAGCTGGCCCGCCATCTGGTGCATCCTACGCAGGGTCCTTTCCTTATCGGTGTCTGCAAACTTGACCACCAGACTGGACGAGGCACCCTGGTGGGACACGTATTTTTACAAGGTTAGTAAAATTGTTTTAATACCGGGTGTGGATTTGTAGGTTCAGTTTTTTACTTAATACAATCTTCAAAAACTCTTTAAGGAACCTAAACATAAACAAACCTATTGCATATGAGCGAACAACTAAATGATGGCTACGTAGTAGAAAATATGTGGAACATCAAAAGCACTACTGTGGATTCTTTGCATGATTGCAAGGGAGAAACAGCCACAAGGATTGATTTCTATAGCTATAATTTCTATAACTATATAACTGATTTCCAGTGTACATAACACTTCAGCCTTCATCGCCTAGTCCTGTATTTCTAAACTATGTAAGCCACTGGAACTGAATATGCACATTACTGCAGTCACTTATCTGTCAGTGTTAAATGGAAGAGAATTGTGAGTGATATTTGCTTTTGTGAACTTTCCAACTCTAGTGTATACACTGGGAGTGAACTGTGATCCTAACCAGATCCCACAGGAGTCCCAGTCCCCCACTGGTGAAGCTCCACTGAATACAATCCTGGGTAATTAGCTCTGACAAAAGCCTTCGGCATGTGGAGGGCGAAGTATTGACTAATGGCTCTGCCTTATGGCAGATATAGTTCCATATTGATGTCTGTGCTCCTGAGTTTGCATCCAATTAAATCATTTGAGAGACAGAGACCAGAGTCACTTCCTCATGTGACATCCAGGCAAGGAAAGAGGGAGGGAGAGTGTCTGAGTGTGAGTGAGAGACAGAGAGAGAGATATGGAGGATGACAAGGCTGCCAGGCAGAGAAAGCAGCTACAGACACTGTCAAGAGGACCAGGCTCCTATTTAATTACAAACAGTGCATGCTGGGAAAGAGCATGGAGCACCACCAGGACAGAAGGACACAGGCAGCCAGGGGGCAGTCAGGATATGATTAGTAAGATCATAAAAGCAAAGACACGAGGAGAGAAAGACTCCATAATCACAACATGGATCCATCTCTCAAAAATCTCTCATCCTGACAGGGTCAGTACAACTTCAGGCTTTGATTGATATTTCCATATCCAGAAAAAGGAAACACTAGTGAACTGTAGGGCACGTAGTGACAGGGAAACTGACCAGTGTGATTGATGCTGCAAACGGCTGTTTCTATGTGTACACCTGCTTCCTGTCTATTTTCCTTCGGGGTACAAGAAATTGAAATCAGCAAAGCTACACCGAATGCCTCCACAGGTCCAAGTAAAATGCTGCCCACAGACGGCACATTACTTAAGCAGAGCTATGCAAACAGAAAATCATAGAAACAAACAAACTTGTGCCCTGTGAAGTTGAATAATGCAGAACAAACACACAGCCTCTGTCTGTAGTTCAGTCTTACTTCATTTTAATTCATGCAAAAAAGTGTGTCCTTTTTTTGTAAAGCCTTCATGAAATTTTAAACAGGAAAAGTAGAGCGATAGTGCCATTGAGAGGGCAGTTTTCCAGGGTGGTCTCGTGCTTTGGGCGTTGGTACGTCATGGATGCTGCAGCAATCCTTACAGAAAACATAGTTTGTTTAGTCTTATATTTATCCCGCCTGTACCTTTAGACATTTATTGTTCTTTTCTTTTACACTTGTGTAAAATCACTCATCTAAAGCCTTATTTATATATTATTTATATTTTTGAATCATTTTTATGTACGGAAAACTAATGTGCATGTACTGAATGTAAAAAATACATAGGTTCTTGGCCAGAGTTGGGTTTCTTTTGCAAGCTATTTGATTAACCCATGTGAAAATGTGCTTGGAAATATTTTATTAACACAACCAGGAGAATGTGTTTGCTGCAGATAACTGTGCAAGAGAGGCTTGGGAATGAAGGAAGGCATCAGCATGCACCCCAGGGACAGTGCGTCTCAGATGGGATCCTATCAGAGCCAGCCAGCACCCCACCTCAGGCCAGAGGAGACCCATCTGGTGTTTCTCCCTTGGAGCCATTTCAATTAGTTAAATCAATACACTAGCGTGGTGGCGTTAGCGGCACAGTTTCCCTCCCTTTTTCATTCCATCCCACCTCCTGACCTTTTTCACTTCTTTTTTTCAACGTCGTGGGCCAGTTGACGGGACGGGGCTGCTGGATTTAATGAGGCTGGCACTGAGCAAACATCCTCCTCCAGCGTTGTTGCTCAAGCCTGCACACAGCACGGGGGCCTGGCATTTAGATCACATTCATTTTCTGCTTTGTGTATCTGTGTATTCTTATATTCATTTAATGCCTCATGAAGAATGCATTGTGAGCATCAGGACTGTGAAAGCCCGCGGCTGCCTGTACTCACTGCACCGTGACTCGAGCCAGACGAGGCCAGACTGTGAGGCGAGTCTGGACTGGATCCTCCCAGCAGAGTGCTCTTCTGCCGACGACAGCACGGGAGCAGAGTCTGCTGTGTCTACACTGAGAAGTCTTGGCAGCAGCACTGAAGCAGTACACTGAAGCTCGGTAGGTGTTGTCAACACTGCCACTCATGTCAGAGTTGAGCATTTCTGACTTTCATAATATTAAAGCCAAATATCCCCCCAAAAAATACTATCCTCACTCCTGAATAGGAGACTTTCATATCCCTACATCTGAAGCAGATGTATCCCGACTTGATACAAGCCAGAATCAGAAAAAGCAGATTTCGGAGTGCGACCCTCTCATGGATCAAGAGTTTCTATCCACACAAAGAAAGAGTAATATGTGGCCAGGTAACGAAGGAACAGGTGGCAGCAGGCAACAGGCACTGGATGCAAAACAGCCACTCTTCACCCATAGCAGAAAATCACAAGCTGACAAACAAACAGAATAATAACCTCCACCGGCATGACTCCTATACCTGGAGAGAAAATGAATTTGCTGAATTTGATAAGGGCCAACAGGGAGCCTTCACTTTTGACAGTTACAACTAAGGAATTTGTCATGGGTTCAAAAAGTAATCAAATTTCTTCAACAACACACTTGACTTGTGAAAATCTCTCATATTGGATTTTGTATAGGCCACAGAATGTGTAGATAGAAAAATACACAATGGTAATTGAGGGATTAGAAGTAAACTACACCAGTAAACCAGCATTATTCTTTTATCTCTGTACTACTGTGATACAAAGGCTGGTGTTAAGTGTCTACTAACAGGTAAACAGACACTCATCTTTCATTCTTTATAGAGGCTTAGAGAAAAATACAATATCACAACACACTCACTGAAGGGAAACTAATTTTGTAAAGCATATTAAAGATCAGCCAATAATGTGGTAAGCACTGTCGTTTCTCCTCATTCAGCCAACATATAACAGCTACTTTTAAAAGAAACCTGCAGCTTTCTACACACTCAAACACTAAAAGTGCTAATGGAGAGTCTGTTTGAATTTAATGGAGACACCATGACAAGTTTGTTTGGTAATTGGTTGAACTTCCTTCTGGCCTGATATTGAACTCTGTGAACCTTGCTACATCTTTGCTAGCCTCATGTGAGGACTGTCTGTCATTTGCAGTGGCTGATGCTGTATCAGTCTGGCCTTGCCGTCCATTTACAGCTGCATCACACTAATGCCCTGTCCTAATTCACCTCTTAGCCCTACCACTTGGCCCTACCCCTTCTCTTTGTGCGTGGCCATGAAGGGTGGTGTCGTCCCATTTCTCTATGTGATTTAGGGGTAGTGGCCATCTAGCCCTTTAAACACCCCTTCAAACACAGTGTATTCACGACCCCCCTACAAATGAAGGGGTAGACGGAAATTCCCAATTTTTTACGAATGGAGGGAGCAAATCAACAAGGTGACCGCTTCGGGTAAATTGCTCATGAATGAAATCTTGCAAAATACTTATGAAAATGTTTAAATCCAGTGGAATGTCTTATTTTAATCCAGTAGCAAATGAAAACGTTATTGAATCACTGTGACAAGCGTTTAAGGAAAATCACTATTCACGCTGCCAAAACAAGTATGTAAACACTCTTGAGTGCTCATGTTTTCATTGTGGAGCAGACGTTTCTATGGACAGGATTCATGTTACAATGAAATACGAGATATAAACACCCTGACTGACTGTGTATTGCTCAATAGGTCTGTCCTGCAGTTGTCAGATGTGGCACTATTATAATGTTAGTTGAATACGGGTGTTGATATAGTAACATTAGTTGATAATGTTTGTCACTGTAATAACGTTGTTTGGCTGCTGATGATGTAGCGATTGGTGTCCTAATTCGTAGGGGAAGATTTTCTAGCCCTCTCCCTTGTGGCTCCATTTGGAGGGAGACACTCCTCTAGGGTTAATGCCAAGGGAGAGGAATTGTGACAGGGCATAAGAGACAGAGGAGCAATCCCTGATATTCATAAAGGTATTTTGACTCTGCTACTGCTACATTTTGTCCATAAATACCAGTTTTTACTATCGTATGTGAGGAGCGCCAAAAAACAAAACTCCATGTAGCATGTCAGCTACAGGCCTGCCGAGGTTCAACAAAAGTTTCATGTGGCTTTGATGACTTGTGTATTACAAAGACAACGGACTCTGGCTTGGGTCTTATCTCTCATTAATCCAGAACCATCATATCACACACATGCATGCTCTTGTTGCTGCCAACACCGGCAAGCTCCACAGGCCCTGTCAGCCACGCTGTGACACCAAACATGACAATGTCTGCAATTTGCTGGGTGCTGTCTTGCCTGCCCTCAGCTTTGCCATTCCAAGCTTTGCCTAAGGTGTCTTTGCAGCCTTATACTGTAATGCAGCAGCTAAACATCGCAAGAGTAAAGCACCTGCAGTTTGCAATACACATCAATTAAGGCTATGACCCAATCTATCAGCGCATGCCCTTTGGTGGCATCCCATGTCCTTAAGCTTTGTTAAAGCCTTTCAATTTGGGCCAGTGTATTTTGGTGGAGGTGTTATTTATGGCACGCCGTGTGTGTGCCAGGTAACACAGATGCTGTAGAGAGAACATTAAGAGGGAGAGAGAGACAGAGAGGGAGTGAGAGACAACTCTTTGTTCAAGGTTCATCCAGACCTCACAGCTGGCAGCAGGCAGTGAGCGAGGCAGCCCACTCTCTGAATCCTGCCTCCTGTTAGTCTGTTGTTGACGACATGTGGCAGTGATATTATCCAAATTAACTGCATCCCCCATCGGTACCAAAGCTTTAGTTGGATACTAATGGCCACCTTGCCTATTAATCTGAGGGGAAGTTGGATATGGGCAGAGGAGGACAACAGGTGCAGGGATAGAGGGAGAGCGATATGGATAATATAGATTATTAATGAACTTTTGGATGGCTAGTGATCCGCCCCAGGTCTGTTTGGGGCTCCATATGTTGCTTGGACAGTTCATCTGCAGCAGACCTCAGGTGGCTTAGTGATCCAACCAAAAACAATTGTGCCTGGGTTATAGCAAAACGAACACACACACACACACACACACACACACACACACACACACACACACACACACACACACACACACACACACACACACACACACACACACACACACACGCACAAAAGTGTGCAAGATTTGTCCTCAAGTGCCAGGTTTTGGTCAGTACAAGTAACAACCTCACAGGAGTTCAATATGTTAATCTTCTGGATGCAAACAAGCATTGATTGAGTCAACAGATATTTTAAGTAGAAAGTACATGTCTTGATTATAATCATTTTCAGTAATTGTGCATGATCAGTGCGCAACATGATTATTGTTTGGCTCGTGGCCCACTTTGTATTAGATTTTGACCATTGTGGTTTACATCCAAAAAAGTTTGGACTGTACTGAGCACATCTAACACACACACACACACACACACACACACACACACACACACACACACACACACACACACACACACACACACACACACACACACTGTTAAACCGACTCCAGCACTTATTTCCCTTCCTCACTACTTCAGTGTAATGCAAAATGAGGCGGCATCAAAAAGATGTGTAAATTACATCTGGCTTCCAGGGCACTATCTGGCTGCCAGGAAGCATCCGTAAATATTTATTGCGGAACATCAGTGAAGTGTGTGAAGGTGCGGATGTCTGCCAGAAAGAGTGTGCGCTCGTGTGCATGTCCAGCTGTGCAGTGCTCAACACACATCCAGCACTGGCAGTGAGTTGCTTTGTAATTTCTCATTTCTCTTACTTTTCTGGTGTCCTTGTTCAAGCCTTACAGAAGTATGTCCAATTTCGTAATTAACTGCAGTTTGATCAGACCTATGGGTTTGGTGGCCTCATTCTTCAACTAAACAAACCAACACAAACTAATGCTGTTTAATGCATCTCACAACTACTGTATATCAAGCTGGAACAATGCATCATTACCTACTTTCTACAATTCCTCAAAAGCACTTGTAATGGAGGATTCTTTTATCATTCTCTTATATTACATGTATTATGTGTCTATACCACCCGTATTCACAATGATTAATATGCAATCTTGTTTACAACATTATTGAGTCACAACATCACAATTATTTACAGCATAAAATGATCGCAAACATATAAAGATAAATACCCCGGTGAATGATGCTCAGGCTGAATTATAAATGTAGAAAAGTCAAAAGTTAATGGAAAGCTGATGAACTGCCAGTGTCCCACAACATAATGAAAGACTTAATGTTGAAATATCAGGAAGCGGTTAAGAAAATAAAGGTGGCTAATAATCTGACCTTACATCCGAACTCCTGGTTGCTTTTCAATATTATTGACTTCCTTGTCAACCTCCCTTCCAATCACTGTAATTAAGCATCCCTTGATCAATGTTTGACCTGTTTTAAATGTTTAATATTCTTTAAGAATAAATTGGCCCTTGACAGAGGCCAAACTGTCACTGTTTTGGCAGCAATGAGCAGTTTTTTAGTCATTCTTCACTTGTTGCTACAAGAGGTTATGTCACCACCATATCACAAAAATATTCAGTGGTCAGTGCTTGTTCTGTATTTATTATCTATTCCACTCCTGCCAGTGGTTTAACTTTCAGACAAGCAGTCACTTTTTGAGATAAAGCTTTTTATTCCATCCCAAAAACAATCGTCAAGCAAATTATTTATTTTAATCATTACATTTTTTTTATAAATAGCAAATAGTAAAATGTCCAATTTCAATAACAATATTTTTGTCTCCAAATATAAAGTCACTAATTATACTTTTGTTTCAATTTTTGGGAATTTCTCAAACTATTACCTTTTGACAGAGCAGTATTTCATCATTTAGGGAGAAACATTTTAATTCACAAGTAGAAAATGGTCATCCAAGGTTTAATTTGTTCTTGTTTAGAACCTAGTTGAATAATCTGTCTTGCGTTTGTCTCCCCCTTACAGTAACGTTTCCAAAGATAATTTACTTCAACTTTGCCGACAGTTGTACTTTTCATCACAAAGATGCCTGTGAATGTTGTACTTTGCAGTTCATAGGTGTCTGAAAAGTCACCTGCAGTTTGGTGCTGTTTCTTCTATACATGTAAGTAGGGTCACTCTTAGCTAATACTTTATGGTAAGATCCAGATGACTTGGCAATTGAATAAATGAGCTATTATTCACTATATGTTCAACGTAAGACTTATCTACTTCTCATTACAAGCGGAAATTGTGCAAATTTGAGTTGAATTGTGTGCTGTTTAATCATTCTACAGCAAGTAGATAAACAATGGGAATCAACAAGAACAATCTCATACATACAGTTTCATTTTATACAATGCTATAGTTCCTCATTTTTTTATTCCCATCATTACACCCATGTCTCTACTTCAGTTTCATATGCACTATATTTATGTAAATAACATACTGACACACGCAGTACAATGTCCTCCGAGGAGACATTCAAGGATTTTTGTGCAGTGCACAGTAATCATATCTTATAATACGGTGAATGTAAATACTCTATCAGTCTGCTGGAAATGTAGTTTGAATTGCATGAGAAAGAAATGGATACTGAGTGAAAAGACAGATACAGAATATGCAGCTGTGTGCTGTAAGGTGGCGGATGCTGACTGTGGGAATCTTTTGTGTGTGATAACACGAGAACGTATGTGAGACTGGCTGTTGACGTGCTTCGAAAAGAGTCAATGTGGTGACTCTATACATGTACAGTATATACTGTACGTGGTATGTGCTCAGCTGTACTAAGTGGATATGAAAAAATAAATACATAGGTAGATAATAGATGTCTGGTATCTTCTATGTATGATTTGGTCTTAAATATTTTTGCATTATCTGCCAACACTTATAATAAGATAAATACATTCAGTATTGAATTTCAGCACCCTTTCACACCCGCCAGTGGGCATGTGCATGTGCATCTGGCATAGAAAACTTTAAAGTAAGACTTTACAGAACATCTTTCTCTTGGCAGGGCAGAACAAATTTATAAAAAATTTCACCTATCTTTGTTGTAAACTTTATTTCGGTCTACCTCAAACATCTTTTGCAACACAAGCAAAACAGCTGGCACATACAAATAACCTCACCTCACTTGCAAAACGTTCTCTAACACTGTCCACATTAGGTGTAAAAACAATTGAGCTGAGTTTATACTCTAGTTAATTCTGTTATTTGGACAACACTTGTTGTGAGTGTGTTTCATAGTGCATTACTTACAGGCATAGTCTGTCCACCATGCAAGCTGTTGATGGCGGCCTGCGCTTCTGCGTGGCTTGAGAACTTGACAAAGGCACAGCCTGTATACAAAGAAAAAGGGAGAAATAGAAGGGAGGGGGCACAGCATTAGGGAGGTGGTCTTGAAAATGGCCAGGAAACACCATTCATTACCATTGTTTTCATGTTATCTGGTTTGTAAATATATCCTGCCATTGGTGTGTTCGGCGCATAACTCTGAATAAATCAGTCTAATTGTGGCTAAGGCATTAGCGGCGTGGAGCTTTCTTTCCCTCGCCCATTTCTAATTCCAGCCCCTCCACTTCGGAGCATGCAGCCAAGGCATTTGCTATCCTGACTTGTTTGTGATTATTAATCTGTTTAATATTTACACATTGTGATTTGTGTGCAGTCACTCATAAAAGAGATTATGATGACAAAGGAATAGTATTATAATCTGCCTATCTAACCGAATCTTTGCGCACATAATTTCAGATAGAGGGGTGGGGGCTTTGCTCAAGGGGCATTCAAATGATCTTAAATCTGTTGTGTAGTTAATGCACAAAAGGAAAAGTCAACATCAAAAGTTGGCCGGAAGAAAAGGGAAGGGGCGTTGGCAGCGGCGCACTAGAGCCTCACTGCATTAACATTTCAAATGATATTAAAAATGATTCAAGTAGATAATATTAATGCACAATATGTGCTTTTGAAGCTTACACATCCTTACCACATGATTAAACAGTGTAGCAGTGTGTAGGTTAGGAAAGGCACTAAACTACTACATGAACAGAAATCTAGTGAACTGAATTACAGTGGCACTGAAATGTGGTAATTTTCCAAAAGCCATTAAATTAAACAGGAGCTATTTCTCTAAGCTTTATGGTCGTCATAGAGTGCAAGAGTTATTTTGTAATGTCCTATTCTTATCCTTGCCTTCAGGTATCTCATGTGTTAAGTCAAGAGATACCTAATTAACAAACTCGTGGATTAATTCTGCCCCCTTTTCATTAATCGAGTAGCCCCAATGTCCCATAATCAGACAGGCTTCACCCGAGTTCAATGTGTGGTTTCGTGAGAACTGCAGATGCATGCATTCATATACATTTATTCTCTCTGCGTTCCCAAAGGTGTCGTGATGATTCATTTAAATTACAAACACTGATAGGTAGGCTCAGGAGATGTTTTTGGCAGCAATCCATTCCCTCCTGCATCTCAGGTGTCAGCTTTCCTTCCCTGACATACAAGTGTCCATGAGTTATTTCCTCGCAAAAATTTCAAATTGAACTCAAGGACATATGGTATGTGCACATCAGTGGAGGACAGATTCTACCTTTACCCGAGGCTTTCCATGCACTATGCTGCTGCACAGTACATGGTAAGTATTTTAAACTGCCGTGTTTAGAAATATGGTGAGTCGTAAATGCCATGTGTTTTCTGTACTGTCATATGTCCTCAAGGCAGTGTAAATGTACAGAGGCAAGCAGAAAATCAAAGAAACCTTGGGTACTTTTTGACAGCACCCTAGCACCCTTTCACTTTACTTGAACGTCCCTCCTGAAAGAGTTTTGAAAAGGTCTTAATTTGTTTATCAGCCCACTGTGTGCATTTTACTGTAACCCTGTCTTTGAGGGAACAAATGCATTTAACCTTTCTAGTTGAAATTATAAGGAGCAGTTTGTCCTCACAAAAAGCCTTTTGGGTTTTGTGAGGCACGATAACTTGCTGATAGTCCACTAACAAGGCCATCTGCTAGGGTCCCAGTGACCCCAGCAGCTCACACCAACCAGAAAGACATTCAAAACCGCAGTTCACACCATCAATGACCACGTCATGTCAAACATACAATGTCCTCAAAGAAACAGTGCCCTAGCCTTGATTCTTCTGACCTAAAAAAAAGTTAAGGGACACGGAGCACAACATCTCAAAATAATTTGAAGTGCTACAGCCTCATAAATTATAGTGCACATTTGAGTTTTTGAATTTGATGGCTCAGAATGAGTTTGGGGGGGAAGAAGGAAAAAGAAAGATTGTATTGCTTTCAAGCGAGAGTATCTGCGCTGCCTTTTGAATTCCCGGGGTAATAATATGTATGCATGAATTCCATCCCACTGGATGGGTGACATTTATAACACAACTTAATTATAGACCTAAAAGCCATCTCTCTATTATTCCTGACAACTCGGGGCTCTATTCAACTCTGGCAGCAAGTGTTGCACTTTGAAAGTACTTTGAGGAGCGGCGCCAAAGAGAGATGGATGTTAAACTTCTCGGCCTTTTTTATTGGGTGAAGAGGGGTGCTGAAAAGCCTCTGAGTAGCATAAATTTACATCAACAGGGGACAAAGCCTCCATCATGGAACAGATAGCACTGTCAATTTCAAGGTCTGTCTCATTCAAATTACAGAGACCTCATCCCAAGCGAGGCAGCTGGCAAAATAATTTACCGTAAAATCTCGACTTGATTGCATAGGACTGTTGCACAGTGAGTGATAGGACCAAATACCTGTATACTATATGACACCTTTGCCTCATGGAAGCATTCATAGTTAACATAACTTCACAGTTTTCCATTTTGTAGCGGTGCAACTTGAAGAAAAGGGGATGATTGAGCCAGTGATAATAGAGACAAATACCAACACAGGAAACATATGGCATGTGAAGAGAGGAGAAACAGAAAGGAGTTGAAGAGTCTGGTGCAGGAGGGTGAAAAGGAGTGGAAGTACGAATGAGAGAGAAAGCTCGCTCCTCTCTGTAACAGCGGCAGCACCGGCCTTATTTCATTTTATGTGCTGTCAGTCAGCTTGAGGCGTCTGAGTCGACAGGAAGAGAGGGAGCTGGAGAGGCAGGGAGTCGCAGTGAAAGAGGAAACGAGCCGGGGTAGAAAGGTAGGTGGGCTGGTGAGGTGACACAGAGCAATGCATCCAAGATCAAGAGCGAGGGGAACGGATGCAGACACAGATAGGTGTGCGGTTCAGTAAAACCAGTCTTTCTCTTTGATCTACTCAGCGGGATCACACATTACCAACCTCTCTCCCTTGCCCTCTCACAAATTCTCCTCAGCCATTCATATGCTTCCTATAGGAGAATGATTCACAGTCAACACGAGAGAAAGAATGATGGAGGTTTCCGAGCAATATCATTGGTGTTCTTCCTCCAAATATATCTGCGAAACAGGGACCCATCAGAGGATGATTTTGGAGTCGCACTCTCAGAACAATCCCACCTACAGCGCACTTTTCCCAACCACCTTTCCTCTAAACATGCTCTACTTACTAAATAGCACATGAGCCGTATGCATAAGGAAATGCCTGAATTCATGCAAATCTGCCTCACAGTGAGTGACAGCAGCAAAACCCAGAACCTGGCTGCTTTATTTACAGTAAGGACGTTATCGTCCAATGGTGTCTCGGGGAGGGATGACGGGAATGTGGGAAACAAACATGATTACACCGTACGTTTTTCAGATAACAGGAAGAGGAGAAGGAGGAAGAGGGGAGAGGGGAGCAGAAAGACAAGGTGTTGTGTGATGTATTTGTTGAGTACAAGCCCAGTTGGGAAGAGCTGCTGTGATGAGGAGACTAAGTAAGAGGGGGAAAAAAAGTTTGGAAGGGGAAAGAGTGAGAGGTAAAGTGCGAACAAAAAAGGGAATGGAAATACAGAAGGTAGTGAGAAAAAGAGTGGAAAGTGGGTGGAAGGAGGTGCCGGAGCATGGTGACAATGAGGTATGAAAGAAATGTGAGCGAGACACATAAGTGATGGTGGGAAAAAAAGCAGAATGGCTGACAGAGAGGATGAGTTATTTTAGAAGAGCAGAGTGGATCGCAGACGATGTCAATGAGTGCATAGGCAGAAATGTAAAAATCTGAAAGACAGAAAGGACGTGTACAGACAGAAAGAGGATGCAGAGACAGACAGGGCAAAAAAAAAAAAAAAGGAGAGTGGCAGGTGTGTGGGCTCTGACCCTTACTGGCCCCATCAGGCCCTCGCAGGACAGTGCACTCCTCGATCTGGCCGAAGGTCTCGAACAGCCGCCGGACATCGTCCTCGCTCTGCTGCTTGCCGAGCATTCCCACGAACAGCTTCCTGTCTTCTGGATGGGAAGAGGGGAAGAGGGTGGAGGGTGGAGGGAAGGAGGGGAGGGTGGAAGAGGGGGAAAGAACAGACAAATGCTACAGCTGATGGCACCGTTCTGCTGAGCTGAGAGGAACTTGCAACTCAACCCCCCTGCATTTCCTTTTATCAGTAGTCTGCTCTGTTGAGCCTACACCGCTGCTGCTGCTGCTGCTGCTGCTGCTGTTGTTATTGTTATTGTTGATCTTACTGTTGTGTGGTGTGCCACCCCACGCTGGCACGAGGGTAAGATATATCCCTGTTTCGAGTGAGCTATTCAAGTCTGCCACAGTGATTTGTGATACAGAGGATGTTTTGAGCGCTGTGGGTTTCAGGTAGAGGTAGAAAGAGAGTGAGGATGTTTTGCTCGGTTTGACAAACTGTTTGATTGTCTGGATGCTTAAGTCACTAAGTTGAAAGAGAACATGGAGCCAGAACATGGTATTTTTCAGCAACAAGGCGGAAGGAATTGGAATAAGCAAGAGTAAAGTGTGTCAGAGGTGTTTTCTGAGGGGCACTGGATAATTTCCAAAAGGACTTTTAAAGGTTTTCTCTTTCAAATGATGAAACTAAGAAGAGTTAACAATGATCAGTCAGTGTGGACTGGTTTCTCAATATACTCGATTTTGAATTTGTCTTCCCTCATGAACACACTGCAGAATTCTATATATGTTGTTTTCAAAATTAAACAGTGATGGAGAATGGTGTAAGCATTGGGGAAAACATAATTATCATGAAAGCTACAAGGTCTGGTTCTCATGCCTCAAAACTAGAATGATAAAGGATCATAAATATATTATTATGCAATATTGAATTCAATGACCCATGAAAATATCCCCAACTGACATCTCTAAGGTCATGGGCGAGTGGTTGAAGAGAGTGAGGAAGCACTAAATATTGGCAAAAATCTAGTATGACTTTAAAATCTGGGCTGACAGATTTTTTCCAATTACCCAACCAAGAGCTAAGACCTAAGTTTGAAGGGCAGCTCCACCTACGCCAATGTCTTCACTGCTACTGTGTGTCATAGTTGCTGCAGAGCTCCAGAGGGGGGCACTCTGGCTCAGACGTATGGGCTCCATACTATTACATTTTTGGCAAGTCAGAGGGCTGGATTTGTATAATTAATCTTCCCAGCGCTCTGGCATTAGACAGAGCATTCATCTTCTTTACATCTTTTACATTATGCATCCCCTATTCTGCGATGTTGTGGAATGAAATGGCTACAAGAGCCCATCGCCAGAACTGATGGAAAGTGGCAGGAAGAGGAAGACGAGTTTATTGGAAATGACACTGTTGATCTTCAGTGCGAGTCATTTGACTGGTCTGGAGCGGGTGAGGGGGCAGGGAGGAACGGAGGGCGAGAGCATCACCTGGGCCTCGACAGATGTGACGCCTCCTGTACCTGCCAGGCCCCATTAGACGCAGCTGTTCTAAAAATAAAGCACCAGGGCTTCCTTTTTGCAGCGGGGTAGTCGGATCCTGTTCCATTCCTGTAAAGTTCAAATGAGACACGTGCCTGCTACTCGCTTGGCCACATAAATGAGCACCTGCATAATCAATAAGGCCACGCTGCCTGGTCTGTACTGCTGGTGCTGGAGCTGTGGTGTCAGTACATGTTGCTGTCGTCACACCTCACACAGCAGGATTTCTTAAACCCACCAGCTGAGCCTAATACCACTGCTCATTATAGTCCCTTCTCCTCTGGAGCTCCAGGGCTGGAAGGGAGTGCGAACCCTGTAGAGGTCGCCATATAGAGAGCTACTTTCTGTATACTGCCGGCTGGGATTTACCAAAGGCCGACAGGAGGACAGACATCTAGCTGGATATTGAGCATCAGTGGATGAGTTGAGTAGCTGTAAAGTCAGCCCTGAACAGGTGTTAGAGAGAAATGAGTCCGACTCCTCTCTGTGGCAGCAAAGGTGAACCGGACGTCAGCCCGTTCAGAGCATGTGACTTTGTCGTGATAGCACCACCCTCTATCTTTCAGATTTTCACTGAGGTGTCACTGTTACAACTTCAATGGGCAGAGTGGAGTTTTACAGGCCTCCTGCAGCGTGTTAATGTTTTGGGACAAAAGTCTCATCTCGGTCCTGGCCCGGGGAGATCTAATGGCGGCTTTACAAGGCTAATTAACAAGCCATGAGCGAGGTAATGAACTTTCCAAATGTGCTGGCAAACGCAAAAATAAATTACACCCCAGTGAAGGAATTAAAGGAAGTGTGAGTGTACTCGGGAGCCTTCCTTTGGGAGAGCCACAGTGAGAAAATGAATTTGGAGCTGCTATCTTTTCATTGCCTGACCTAAGAGTGTCTCAGTTGGCCCACTGCAAGCCCTGGCCAGAGTATAGATTGCTATTAATTAGTCCACTTTGCACCTGTCTCCAAAATAGCTCTTATTGGATTCCACAAGTTCCTGCTCATCTCCTATGGCCACTTGTGAGCTTTAAATTGGCATTTTATGAATATGAATAAATATTGTGTAGTGCCGCCTCTGTACAAGAAGATGACTCCATGACGCCAAAGAGTTATCCATTAAAAGGGTGGAGTGGAGGAAAAAAATAATAGCCATCACCTCTAGTACACTCATGTACTTGCATTAAGAGGGGTGAGAGCTTTCCTATGGAGCTGACTGAGGAGTCATAGAAGTATGACAAAACTGTACTGAGCCTACAGTTTGACCTTTGTACTTAATCTCTCATTGAGAAAGGCTCGTCTGATCCCTCTAACGGAGCTGAGCCACACAGCTGGAGAAAATGTGAGCTCTACAGCACTTCTCTGCTCTACTCTGAAGAGACCTTTGTAATCTACCTTTTAAACCTCGTTACTACTTTGAAATAATAACGTGCGTGCATGTGCGTGCATGGTAGTTAGAAAGCCTGGTTACATAATGCTGAATTTATGGTGTCGCTGCATGGTCAAACATCATTAATTAATCCATGTATTTCCCTATATAATACCTCTGCAATGACTTTAAAATGTAGTCAACAGATTCAAGGATATATATATATATGCACAAAATGGGGCAGGCTTCAGCTACATGCTTACTTTCTCCCACACTCAGACACGTCACACAAACGTCCTTTTTGTTTCCCCCCCCAACCTTTCATCTCCCGAGTGAAGGTGGGAGCAATCGAGTGGAAAATGGTTCCATGTCAGTCTCCAGCTATGTCCAAACTGAGGTGGCATGTGGACAGCCCCATTTTATAAATGCAAATAAAAAGATCAAAAAAGTTATCAAAACACTACTGACATCTGACAATTGCTTGTCTCAGGAAGCCTTTTCATTTCAGTGCCCGGTATATTAAAAATTAATGGATTTTGCACAGACGCCATATGCTGTCAAGATTGATGCTTCTCTCCCCGGAATAAAGTGCTACTTGTGTTGTTGGCTGCAGTGTATGCATATATAGTGTACTTTTTTCCATCCTCTCTTTTCTTTTTGTCTATCTATTACTCTGTCTGTAGCTCTCTCTTTATTCTTTACTGTCATCCCCTCGCCCTGCTCTTTCTCTCCAGGCATGGAATTTGTTGCTGTGAAGTCTACTTCAAAATTTTCTGCTTTTGTTTGCCAATAATGGGGATATTCTCTTTAAATTATTACTCTCCTACTCCTGTGTGGGGGTAAATATTTCTTTTTTTTTTTTCCCTTTTATTTTTTCATGATTCTATCACTTATTGCCCGCTGGCAGTAGTCAGGGAAGCTTGGTAGTAGTAAGTGTTCAGAAAGCATGGACAGCTGCATCCAACGATAAAAGATGCCTGCTAGGCCACTGGATGCATTTCAAATGCAGAGTAATGTTCCAGGCAGCACAACAGAGGAGTTGCGCTTCTTATGGACTCATTAGAAAAGCCTGACGCTGGTGCACTGCTGCCTGGGAGGCCCGCCACCAGATACGCTCACACATGTACATGTAGGCGTACAGACTGGATGTACAAAGTGGTGGGAATGGCTTCTTGTTATTAAGTTAGACTTTGTTTTTCATCATCTACTATATTTCCCCTGTGGTGAGGAGGGTATAGGACTCTGTTTGACATCAAAAGGTGCTATTTGCTTTTGGAATAGGCTTTTTAGATAATGAGCATTAGATATTTGCATCGTGAAGAGAAAAAAAAAACCTAGAATATCCACATTTTGGAATTAGTGAAGTTTTGCTGTGGTCACAAAACTGTCATCCTTAAAAGAACAGACTTAATGTTCCTTTCCCAAATAACTTGAGAATAATGTATCTCCTGCAAGCCTCATTTATTCACAGGAAACTTTTTTGTGCAAGGAAATAGTGCTGAAAACCATTAATGAATTGATTAATCATTTGTTAAACAAGCAATCACTACTAAAACTAAATAATAGGGTAGTTATTATAGTGATTGGGAGACAATTATTTGCTGTAATGGTAATGAATGATAAAAATGACTGAAAGGTATAAATGGCTTTCCAAATAGAGTATAAAGAAACTACATCAATACAAATGGAGGCATTTACCTCAAAATAAAAAGTGGCTGATGTGTAACCATGAGTTAACATAACAATAATTGTGCTCCACCTTTTCTTAGCATGGGAATTGGTAAAGAGAGAGAATACCTGCACAGTCAATTTCACTCATTTGAGTATTTTATAACAATGCAGAAGTTTTATGGATTTTTTCTTAACTTTACATTATTTGATATGAACAAAGTCAGTAGAAATGGCAGAATGAAGATTCGAGAAGGCAGTTTGATGCTCAGGAATGTATTCAGGAAAGTAATTCATGATCTCTGCAGCTCTTATTGTACCAGCTAGTGTTAGCAGATGCACCAGAGAGGCAGGGTTTGCTAACATTCATACATTGCTTCAGTATCGTGGACTTATTCATGCTACAATTATTATCTGTTTGCATTCATATAAACTTTTTTCTTGTTCTTACTTTTTTAGAACAAATGCAAAAATGGATGACAATCATTTTAATATACTATTGATAACACCATTGCTTGGTATAGAGTATTTATAAGGGTTACTGAATAATCAAACTCTTTTTTTCCCTTAAATGGTGTAATTTTTTTATTTAAAAATGCTCAAACTTGATGTATAATTCAGTGTTAATATGCACGGTTCAAGTGCAGTGTTAAAGCAGTTAATGTAGAAAGTGTAAAATAATGTAGTGAGATTATTGTAAAACAAGATTCATGACGTATGTTCAGCTGTACTTCTCAAACCCCAAGCATTCCCTTTGCCTTTACGCTCCAATTTCCCACCGCTTAATAAGCCCCATTCTACATCGAACTCATGTTTAGTTCCTACCCAGCTAACAGAAGTAATTAGACCTCATCCCTGTGAAAATGCTGTGCAGCCACACGCTAAACCTTTCTGCTGCTGGTCCCAATCTGATGTATGCAAGTGGATTATCCAGTATAGTGAGGTGGTAAATGGAATAATCAGAGGAGAACAAATATTCAAATTGTCAGTGTATCAGGCACGATGAGGGGATACAGGCATCGTGTTTGTAAATGCATTACTCATACGTCTAGAGCTATCACATCCATTTACACAAGGGAGAGGGAGGGGGGGTCTTTCAACCTTCTGGTATGCATGAACAAAAACTAACACAGAACTACTGAGGAAACATGTAAAAGAGTTCCTGTTAACAGGTGTTTTTTCTACATTGGAAACTAGAGATGTTCTAATGCCAATACCAGCATTGGAATTGCCTCTGATACTGTCGAAAAAATGTTTGCATACATTTTTATATCTAAATATAATTGTTTTATCTAAATGCACTGATATCGGATCTGTACTCTGTATCGACCGATATGCAAAGTCCAGGTGTCGGAATTGGTAATAGGAAAGGAACAATTGTACCAGGAAATCTCTATTATGGAAACATCTTCTCTAATGGCTAGGCTCATTAAAAACGAGCTATTTAAATTAATATGCTGCAATGGTCTGTGTTGGATACCCCTGTATCCTTTTGTCTGTCCATGTGTCTCCATGTCTCAGTGTGTCTCAGTGTGTTTCCCAACACACTCGTATCAACTGCTGCCAGGGTTCCTCTTGACTTTTCAGAGTTTTGCACCACCGAGTCCAGAGGCACAGAGGGATCTTTTGGCTTCATTTGCATGTAAAGTGAAGCGTGCACCTCTGTGGGCGTGAGGTGCCTCCAGACAGTCCCTCCCCTGTGGCCTGCCAGACTGAGCCAGCCAGCAGCCCTCACTCTTCCCTACCTGCTGGGGTGGGGCATGACAGCACAGTGCACAACATTACAAGGTCCTGTCAATCTCTCCACTGCCCGCCTGGGGTCAACCTTCTGAAGAGCAGCAGGTTGGCAAGGACAAACACGACCCATTCACAATGACTCCCCTCTGCCAGACAGACAAAAGGCATGGAGAAGATATTAAAAAAGGCTCACACAGGGCTGCTGACTTTCAAATGCAGGGATTGCAGTGCTGCTGGCACTGTATAAGTATCCAATAAAACAAAATAGGCGAGCTAATAAACAAGTAGACCAGCATAAGAAGTCTGGACAAATGCACTGTGAGTGGCACACTGTGAAAAAGTCGATGTTGATGGTTGGTTGCTGGGCATTTCAAGAGAGTGTTGAAACCATCTTATCAGAGTTAATAAAGGGAGAGGGTGTTGCGGGCTCACCCATCATCTCTCTTCTCATCAGTGTGGTCTCCAGTCTCACAGCAGTCGCTAGAGGAGTGGGACCTGGCTCCAAGATTGTGTTTAGATAATGGCCATCTCCAATCATAGATAATCTGGCCCCATCTTTTCTTCACAGACACAGCGGCAGACAAGGTCAGGGGGAAAAAGATTCCTGGCGAGGCTAGGAGGAGATAGGGACGGGGCGGCTCTGAGATGATTTACTGCTGAGATTCACTCAGCTGCCTCCATCACCCTCCGTTAACTTTCTCATCCTGTCATCTCTACCACTCTCACTCTTTTTGTCTTCCATCTCTCACCCCTCTCGCATTCCTCCACGGGCCTTGTACAGAATCCCCACCTCTCTTTCTATCACTCGCTTCATCTCTTCCTTTGCACTGCAATACCAGTGAGAGAAAGACGGGGGGATAGAAGGAAAACAACAGAGAAAAGGAGAGTATAACATGTCTTCTTTTCCTCTGTTCCCCTTGGATTGAGGCAGATTGCTTGAGTTTCAAGAGTATAAATAGTTTTCTCTGTTCCTGCATTGACCACAGAGTAAGTGAGCAAAGGACCCATGACTCCATTGTGGCTCAGTGTGTCTGAGTTGAATTCATTGTTTGATCGAACTGGGCAGAAAAGAAGTGGTGCTTAAGCTCATCAGATAAATGCAGACATTGTGGGGAGGAGGTCAGTTGACTCAAGGAACAAAAATAGATTTAAAGGCTGTGAAGCTCCCCTCCCATGCACCATTCTTTCTTGATAATCCAAGAAAAAAATAAAATAAGCCATGAGTCATTCTAATAGACAGCCAGAGAATCAGCTCTGTAAGCCACAATGGCTGCCGAGTGGCAGGTTTTCTGTGGTGCCAGGCCCCCCTAGTCATTTTCTGAGCTCTGGTTTTACGTCTTCTCTTGACACTCACGTATCCCCAGGGAGAGGATGTCTCTCAGGGACCGTGAACAAAAGAAGGGCTACTGGAGTCTCCAAATGGAGTAATGGGCCCTAATGCCTTTGCTGGCACGTAATGGAGACCTCTTTACAAGTTCCCATGACAGATAATTGCTGACGTCTTGGTAGTGATAAATGTACGGTGTAAATGTCCCAGTACAACCCTGGATTTGACCGTCCAGAATCCCCACTGGGATTGGTGCACCTGACTGGTCCTCATCGCTCCAAGGATGAATCCCTTTCAACTTCCCCTCCTTAAGTCAGCCCTGGCTGGGCTGTCTATTTTCCTTTTAACCACAGGCCTTCATAGTAAATCTCATTTCATTGTCAGCCGCGACTGTGGTTTACTTCCCTAGCCTGTCTGCTGACTTCCTGTTGCCATTAACGTTCAATATCTCTGTTGGGGCCTGTCTGCTTGGTCTTATTTCATTCTGTGCTTTGTCCTATCCTGTCCTCCCATAGAGAAAATTCATCTGACAGACAAGCAGGGGCTGTGCTTGCCTAAGAGCCCTCTGTATTTCATTCACACTGCCTGTTCATCTCCTTTCTCTTTCTACTGAAAAAAGAGTAGTAATTGATATTGGGACCCATCCATCCTCCTCTCTTAAGCCCAGAGATCCAATTTATCTTGGTGAGAATGCCGATTGGCTCTCGCCCAGGCCTTGTCGGTCAGACTTTGCCTGTTTTCAGATGGCTGTTAATTAAAGTGCCGCCATGACAAAAAAAGATCTACATCGGGGTGTGTGTGGCAATAGAAATGGGCCATCTGATTCACACTTGACCACATAAATCAGCAAAGTGGCTCAGTCTAATCTGACCTAGGCGGTCTAAATCACCACTCTGAAATGCAAGCACAGGGCAGACACAGACCGGTCCAATTAGATCCAATTCCAGCCATGTAAATCTTTGCGTGGCTTAATCTGCATTAACCTCAGTGATGTTAGTCACAAATGGCTTCAGAATGATGTGGTCAATCACCATGCCAGTCAGACTAAAGATGGAGGGAGGAGGCAGCGCAAGAGCATCTGCACAGTGTCAAAGTAAAATCACATAATTTAATGTGATGACTGGTGCTTTTAAATGTACAGGATAACTTTTTAGAGTAGAGCATAATTTGCATTCCAGTCTAATGTAGCCAATTTAACTAATTAATACATATAAATAATGATAAACATGTAAAAACTGTATTTCAATTGAATTGGACTAAAAGTCTTCCACCAAAAACTGAATAACCCTGAATCTTACTTCGTTAACTTTGAGCTGTTTCAATTTAAATTTGAAATTTTGTGATTTAGGATATTAGCTAAAGGTTTTATTATATATTATAGTTGATTCCAGTGTAATCCAAAAACAATTCCAAACAGGAGGACAAAGAAAAATTACCTTCCCCTCAAATAACATAACGTGATACTGATCTCTTTTTTGAGTTCCTTTCTTTTCACAAATCCCATAACAAATCAATTATATAAATATATAATTAATATAAAATATAATAAATAAATATTACACAATAAACTAGTACTGTTTCATTACATTAAGATCAGTAGCTAGATAGTCAGGTAAGTTGGAAGGCCGATACTGTGGTAACATTGATTGACAGTCATCGATTTAAGAGTCGTGAAACCGGCTGTGTAAAATGATGAATTCATTGTAAAACAGAAACCATATGCAGCACAAAGAAGTTTCAAACTCCTTAAATCATGACATGTCACACTTAGAAAGACTTGAACTGTCTCCTCCCTTTATTTAGAGACCAATAAATGGATATATTTATCATAAGATTCCTTACATTGATAGATTGATAGTATCTCCAACATGATAGTCTGAGCTGTTTGTGTGTGTGTGTGTGTGTTCCACAGCCTCTAAACTGTAAGCAGACTTTACAATCACTCTGTGGAAATCCTTCGGCATTCGTGTCCATCCTCTCTCTCTCCATGTCTCTGTCTTGTCTTTGAACTGCTCCCAGTGACTGTGAACCTGAGACAGCCCCTCTGCTGGCACAGATGGGAAGTCAATAGAAGCAAGTGACCTATATTACAGGCTACTCTGCTAACTCCCAGTGTGTCTCCAGTGAGAGCAGAATATTAAGGATTGCACGTGTGCTACTCCAGTGCATTCCGGTGTTTGCGTGCATGTGTTTGCGTGTTTTTAAGGAGGGTGTGCAACAGAGACCAGGAGAAGGTTAATTACCTCCTCGTCCTTCGCTGTCGGCTGGCTTCACCTGGATGGGCCGGTTCATCTGGAGAGAGAAGAGGAGAGAAGGAAGAGAAGGGAAATCCCTGGTTAGTACGCAACGATAGGAGCAACTGCTGCAATGTGTGAAGTGGGAAGAGAACAAGTGATACGTGGCAGTGTTCCTAGTGCTAATGTTCTGAGTTTGTCCAGCTCTGTGGGCTAAACACAAAAATCAAACAGTGACAGTGTCGTAAAAAAAGATAAATCTGTGCAGTGCTCCATGCCAGCGTGTTTAATTAATCCAGGGCACTGGCTCTAGAGATGCCTGAATTCCCCTCACAGTTCAGCAGAATTAGCACTTTTCAATGACGGAGCCACACTGGGTGTCAGATGGCACTTGGAGATTAATGCCATTACATCAGCCACTCCCAGCCCCACAGGGAAAGGTCCTTTCTGGCTGGCCCTTGCTCTTCCTGTCCCCTCCTGGCTCCAGACTCCCAGTCACCACCGAACATTCTGCTCATCCCTGACCCACAGTAATTCCTCTTTCTCTGACTCCATCACTTCGACCTCTCTTGCCTCTCTATACACAGAATCTCTTTGGAAACTCACAACCAATGTCCCACTGGTGTGGTCAGCCAACCCCACCCTGCACCACCAAACAGCGTATAGCTTTGAAACAGCTTGTGAAAGGTTAACAGTAGGGAATCGATAAACAACCTTTGAAGATCCATTTCATATTGAGGTGAAAGCAAAGGGATGCCAAGCTAATATAAAAAAGAACCCTTTTAAAAACTGCCTGCCTTGAATATAAAAAAAATCGTTTTGCTCCCCTGACGATGGTTTTTAATTTTTTCTCACTTACCAGAGTTTTAATATGAAAACAGAAAAGAGTCACTTTTGTACCTTATCTGAAACAGGTATGATATTCCATCTCACCTCTGTGAAATGGGTGAGTGTTAAGAGCAACCCTTAAAGAAGACCCTTGCTTATTGAAGCTAGCCACTTTTGTCATACTTGGCATTGTGATCTTCTGGGTTCAGTGGGCATTGGGCCCATCTTTCTAACTAGGCCATGTGGACAGCTCCATCATGTGATTGCCAGTGAATGGCACACGGTACTGCCCACTCAGATCTGTCCACTCGAGAAGCAAAGTGGGTGTTGGGCCCTCAGGCAACGCAGCACTTGACAGCAGTTGACATGAGCATGGACCATGGCCAAATATAGAACTAAGACTGGTGGACATGTATAGACAAGCGTATACATGGTGATACCCTGGGGACACAAAGTACTCAGCTGGCAATATGCTGTGACACTGGAACAAAGCTTTGAGAAATGACGGACGCATTACAAAGACAAGCACATGAAGCCACACACACACACACACACACACACACACACACACACACACACACACACACTAACTCAGGGGCAATAGCACCCATACAATGGACCTGCAAAAACATCTCCACACGTATATGCTAGCTGTAGTGTCTAAGGTAATATTACGTAAAAGCTTAGACAAATTGATCTACTGTGGTTTGGTGCACAACGTTGACAGTGTGCAGATGCTAACAAACAAAATAAATACTGTCAAATCACATCTTGCTTAAAATAGTCTTCACGTTGCAATGTCGCAGGGTACGTTGCTTTGTCAGAATGACCATCCTCCACATGCGCAGAAATACAAAGGTCATATACTCAGTTTCTGCAGCTGTCAGTGTCAGATGAGATAAAGTATCGCTGAGAATGACGCTGACCTGCTGACGCACTGCCAGTCACTCTGAATAAACATCATCCATCAACACTAACAGCGCTACTCTGACATATTGGTCAATCCTTTAACTGTCATTACATTTAATTAAAAGGAAAGTAGAGGTGACTTACTTCTTTCAAGCCCAAACAAAAAGGCTTGAAAGAGAAAATTTCCTTATGTTCTCAAGGGGGACCTTGATTCCAGATGTTTCGGCAGCTCTGTCTGGCTCACTGGCTCTGGGGGATGGAGTGAATATGAAGTCCTGTTGGGTTGTGTTTATAGTGTGAATCCAGACTAGAACCCTCTCTAATGATTTATCTGTGTATAACAGCCATCAATATTACATTGAATATTATTTACATGTGAGTCTTAGGTAAAGTTCAGGTGAGGTTCAGCATTGATGTATGTCGGTGTGTGGTAGAGCAAATTAGGTCAGTTGGAGCATTCTAATCAGTAAGTTAAGATGCTGTGCCTACACACATTACAAAAGTGTGTATTTATGTGTGTGTGTGTGTGTTTGAGTGCAGCAGCTCAGGTCGGGGGCAGAATTTGTCTCGCATAAGAGGTTTAGGGTAGTCCCAAGATCCCTGCCCAGTGATCAGTCAGCATCCAGGTCTTAAACGCCAGTGATTGGTCAGGAGGCTTCATTAGTAGCCCCTGAGCCACTGCAGCAGCTAGAGTCATTAGACAACCCAAAAGTACACTTGGGGTTGCTAAGCAACCGAGCGGAGCTGACCGGCAGGCAGACGCGGCGAGCTGGCCATCGGTCTGTGGGCTGTTCGCCAACCAATTGGCACTCATTTCTTTCTTGTTCTTTTTTTCTTTACTTGGTCCAAGGAGGTCATAGTGAGAAGGGAGGGAGAAAAAAGATTTCTCAACTCCCACCTTCTAGCGTGTCCCACTTTCATGTCCCTTTTCGGTGACTGTGACAATGAGTTTTCAGAGCGAGTCTGCTGTAACTTTTGCTCCATCTTCCTGCCAAATTATGAAGTTCAGCTCGATGCCAGACTTCGGAGCTGTGAGTGGCGCACCTACACATATGGCAGCAGTTATGTCGTCTGCTGCTCTGAGCTACTTTTATTGTGTCCTCTACATATATTCTCTTGCGCTAACAGAGGGGATGTTTCAAGCTCTCAAGTTTATTGCACAGAAATCTTGATGTTGACTTTAGTTGTACTACTTTACTCTCCCTCTCTCACTCTCTCTCTCACACACATACACACACAGAGGCACAAAAAGTCTTGGGGCTCAATAACAGCAGGTGGCTTAGGTGACATTTTAATCCCTTATTACTGAGTGCAGGATTAGCCAACAGATCAAGGCAGAGTTAATTATATGAATTCATCAGAGGCTGGGCGAAGAGGCAGCCCACTTTCCCCTAAGGCCAGGACCCACCCCCACCACCCACCCTTTGCACACAGACGTACATGCACACACATCGAGCAAGAGGGCAAGTGACATTCGGTCTGTCTGAGAAGCTACTTCCTTATTAGCATCGCAGCAGCAGAAAGCTAAGATAGCACATACAGTGGAGCCTCAAGAGACGCTGTGAGACAAATGACATCTACTACCTGCCCGTCGGACCACAGCGGAATGAACTGCATAGACATCGGCGAGGAAGACTACAGGCTTTTTCATCCTGTAGACGTGTGGCTGCCGAGGCTGAAAGGAGTTCAACACCACCCCCCCGTCTTGCTTTATCTTTGTCTCTCTCTGCCCCTTTGGCCTCCAAAACCAATATGCTTCCCACCACAGCCCCTTAATGGGTTGATCAATGCTGACAAATAGGCAGCTCATGCTGTCTTGCCTAGGCTCTCTCAGCTCTGTGCCTGTGTGCTGCTGCACTTAGAGAGGCCATCTCTCTTTCTCCTCATCTCTCCCCTTTTCTATCTTTCTTTTTCTTTCCCTCACTTTTTTTTCCTCTCTATATTTCCCCCTCTTTCATGCTCTACTTCCTTTATGTCTATACGTTCATTTTTTTTCTTTGTTCTAATCTCCAGGGGCGAATCTATATTTTTCATTCTGTTATGATGAATAAAAGTCAGCTGAAGTCACGGAGGGGTGGAGAACCAACAGTGTGGAAGAGAGAAACTTGCTCACAATTTCCAGCAAAGGACTCTGTGTGTAAGTTTCAGAGCATTGAGGTGTGTGTGTGTGTGTGTGTGTGTGTGTGTGTGTGTGTGTGTGTGTGTGTGTGTGTGTGTGTGTGTGTGTGTGTGTGTGTGTGTGTGTGTGTGTGTGTGTGTGTGTGTGTGTGTGTGTGTTCAAGTCCATATGTCTTTTGCCAGTGCGTGTGATTGATAATAGTGCAGTGGAGGGGAAGAAGGACAAGGACACTGCTGGCCTTTGACCGCGTTTGACCATGCTGTGTGAATGTCACTGCTCACAAAGCAAGCAAGGAGAAATGCTATCTATCAGAGCCTCTAAATACAGAAAAATGTTCCCTCACAAGCACGACTAAAAGGTGAGCACTGATACTCTTACCCCACTCTAGAGTCACTTTCACTGTAACTCGAACACTTTCTTGCTAGATGACTAGCATCCAGTGCGAATATGAACGCCCTTCCAAAATCTGAATTGATGAATAAATTACATAATAAATTTCCATTCTGATCTGTACATTTATAACATTTATCTCAGTTGTTAACTTATATTTAGTCTGCTGAACCTGTTGGGAAACGTATGCAAGCATGCGACCATCCAACTTTAGGATTATAACCTCCGACAAGGAGGTTAGGATTTTACCCGTCTGTTTGTTTGTAAGGGAAATTACACAATCAATTCAACAGATTACCATGAAACTTGGGGGAAGGATGCGGCATGGGTCAGGGAAGAACCTGGATGGATACAGGATTTTTTTTTCACTCCCTTTAACATAGTGGGATAAGGTGTTTTTCAACGTTTTTACAGATTTTCCAGGGAATAATTCATGGATGTTGATGAAACAAATCACGCATATTTAGAGGACTACTAGTGCCATTCTTGTTATTTCATATTTTCATTTTACACACATCCTTATCAACTCTGACAAGTTAGCACGCAGGTTATATTGTAATGATTGGTGCACCACAAAAAACCAATACCAGAAACACACAGAATTCTGAAGTCGTCTGAGTAGATGTTTGGTAACATGAGCACAAACACACAATAAGTCCTTTAAATGCTGCAGGTTGAATAAATGTCAAGTCACTCAGAAAAAGAGCCAAAGGAATATGATATAAAAATTGTAGGAACACACACACATATATTTATTAATTTGCAATGATCCCTGTAAGTGTCGTGTCATGTGCACATGATGCACAATGAAGGCGTATCCGGGCGCACCTGCTATTTTTGCTCTTCAGTGAGCATCCACGCAGGGTGAAGTGGGGTATTAATAGGAGGCTTTGGTGATGAATCATTACCTTTTCAGCCAGTCACATTACTCATCTCATAACTTTTAAACAGCTGTGCCAATCACAGTGGCACATGAAGAATATGGCTCACGAAAAGAGGGGAAGAGTCTAGACCAGTTTGTCTAAGTAGGAAAATAGTCTTGCCTAGTAAATGCAGAGGCAAACGCACAAATATATAGTGTCTTACGACAAACAGGGCACTGTTTATGAAAAATATGAAATCACCAATTTTGCTCTTACAATAAAGCATGGTTTTATTGGGAAAGAGATGTTTTGAATTTCTACAGTAAAAGTCTCATTGTCTGCTTTACTTTGTTTTATTTAGGAAGTTAATGAAGTTAAACTAATTTAGTTTTGGCTTCATCCAAACAACAAATGTGCTATACTGCCAAAACTGTGATTGAGCATTAGTCTCTTTTGAGCCCTGCAAAAACTGACAATTCCCTTAAATAAAACCTAATACTCGTATGACTTTCTCTGGAGAAATGTGGGAATTTTTTTGTTCTAAAACAAATCTTTACCACCTACTCTTTCTTAAGTCGCCAATTTAAAATTTTACAGAAACACTTCTGTTTTTCTGTTTTTTTACAGCTACAGATCAATCTCTATTGTGACTTAAGAAAATTGGGAATTTAATGCAGGCTTCAAAATGCATTTGATTAAGAAGGTAATGCTACACACAGCTCTTGCCTTATTGTAAGAGTCATTTTTGATGTGGATGAAGAGAGAGGATATTTTATATACTGGACTCTGTGGTTGTGAGTCACTTCTGTTATGTTGTGCAAATAGTGAACATTTAAGTCTTAAAATGTCCATGATACATATATGTGCACTTGACAGTTGTATCCCGAAGCTCTAACAGTGAAATTATACAAACAAATGAGTAAATGAAAAGACAAGTTAATTATTTCCTCTTTGCAGTTATTTCATCTGACTTCCTCTCGTTTCATCCCACACATCAAATACCATTCGGTTTTCCAAGTCGTCGGGTACTATTCTGTTGATAAGCCATCTATTGTTTGATGCCTCTCATCATTCTGTAGTTTCGCCGTCATTGAATTCATTGAAGCTGTTGATGCCATTTACAGCCTTTTAAGTGCTATAAAAGATATTTAATGCACACTGACTTTTCTTGAAGAGCCAATAAAGTCTGAAACAGGGGAACCTCTTTCCTAAAGGAGATGTTAGGATAGAGCCTGACCTTTACCCATTACAGAATCACAATACATGTAAATGCCCTGACCTCTGTGAAGTGTCTTTAGAGGTTTAGGAAGCATTTGACTGTTTCATTGAATGGATTTGGCATTTCTGTCAATACTAACTAAGAGGGTGAGTATTAACAGAGTGCTTTATTTATTTCATATCAGTTTATGTCATACTAGCCCCACTGAAAGGAGAATAGTAAATACAAACAGGACAAAATGTCTCGATTACAATGATAATCTGTTTAGGTAATGTTATCTCTTATTTAATTTGAATAAAGGGGAATTTCTTTTGAAAATACAATTATCGTACAATTATCTTGCTGGCGAGGCCCCCAGATCCTGCCAGCCTGTGCTGTGCCAGCCCAGACTACTGCCTCCATCACCAATCGTTCACATGTCAGGACATCCTGCGCCTCATTTCTGTACGGAAAAGAAACAGGTCCAGAGCAGCGCAGCGGGAACAAGTCTTTCTCTTAAATTGGTGTGCAAGTTCACAGCGGCTTTCCTGTGAGGCCAGCGAGTCGGGAGAGGTCGAGCCTGCCGCGTGTGTTGGGAGGAGACGGGTTATAGTCGGAGTGATCATACACTTGCCTGTCTCCCTTGAAAACACAGGGAGGAGGGCTGTGTCTGCCTCGCTGCGAGGAGAAGAAGAGGGAGAAGGGGTGCTGACAGCTCAGCAGAGGGTGGCTGGCGGTGAAACGCTGCCTATTTTTAGCTCTGAGCCCAAGCTCCTATTTAAAGACTAGGTACTTTGGGTCGGGTCGGAAAGGGGAGGCGGGCAGCAGCGGCAAAAAAAGTTTGGTCGTATACGGCTGGCACAGTATTTCCTGGAATGATGCTGCAGTTTGTAGAAGATCATCTCTGTGCTTGTATTTTGTCTCTGGGTTCTCTGTCCCATTTTCGTTTTTTAATCGTTGGGTTTTAATTTATCTCTGTAAATCTATGTTTGAGTCTCTGAACCAGTCCATACCACCCTGCCCTGTTTAGTCTGGTCCAACCCAACCTTGTCTTGGGGACCTCTGCCCAGCCGACATTCATAATAGCCCAATCCCCCCTTCTATTTTTATTCTTACTCCACCGGCGCCCAGCAGGACTCCTCTTGAGGTGGGACAGTTTCAGACAGAGTGGATGAGAAATCGAGCCATCATGTTATCCTCTGCTCCATAAAGCCTCTGTTCTTCCTCTGAGTGTAGATGGATTGCTGTGCAGATCACTGCAACCAATGGGCAGCACACTACATTACATTTATTGCTCCCCCCCACTTCCTCTTTTTCCCCCTCCCCATCGCCCTCCCTCTTCTTCCCGTGGATATGGGGTGGATGGAAAGAAGGACAGGGGGAGTCGGGGGTGGAGGTGCATCTGGGGAAGGAGGGGGTGACGATTCGACACAGTGAGACAAGACTAACAAATTAGTCAAAGTGACAGGGTGTTTTATGAGGTCTGCTCTTGTGAGGCGACTGCTGCTCTCCCCTCTCTCTCTGTCTCTCTCTCTCTTGCTCTGGGGCCGCAGGGACACCATACCAGGGCGGTGTGTGTGTGTGAGTGGTACATATTTGTGCATTTGAAAATGAGAGAAAAGCGGCAAAGGAAGTGGTGGAATATGGAAGGAGCAGCAAGCAAGTGTAAGATAGAGGAATAGAGAAGGGAGATATAATGAATACAAGAGGAGAGGCTCAGCGATTAAGAAAAAAGGCGGCAGAGTTTCAGCTTCGCTTTAAGTTTTCCTTTTCATTTTGCATGCTATGATATAACAGCCACTCTTACACATATAGTTATCTTCAGTCTTAACATATTGAAGAGGGATATTGAAGTATTTATGAAGTACTTAATTATCTTTTCATGTAGAGCCTGTAAAGCATATTAATGTCCCCATGCATCTATGAAATAAGTGCTCTTACTGTCCAGCATTTATTATCTATAACTTTGTGAAGTGATATTCAAACTGTCATGTAAACTCTTTTATAACTGGAGATTTTGGATGAGAGACTGTGAACTTGAAGATCTTTCCAAAGGCAAAAAAATCCAAGTTGATAATAACGCACACAGTTTGCATAGAGGATAAAATGTCCGCACTCGAGCCCTGCACACAAACAAAACACCAGAATAGGAATAGCAGCGAATAACCTGGTACCTCCCCGGGAGCATCTATCACTCCGCGCAGCCACAGTACAAATGTTTCTGAGTCGGGCCAGAAAAACAGCCAAAGTGGCTCACAGTACAAAGGGGAGTGGGAGAATAATAATAAGTGGAAGGTAATGACATGCCATGCATCTATCAGATTTATGAGAGTCTATGTCCTGCTCTGCTCCTCTCAAACCCCCGCCGGCCAGGTCTGCGCCGCAGCCAGTACACACCACAGCGCTGATGAGAGGAGTCAGAGGTGAGCAATCATAGAGCACAGAGCAAAGGCGAGAATGGAGCTGGACTCGCTCTGCTGTGGGCAATGACAACATCCAGCAATCGGGCTCTGAAGGCCCAGAGCAGACACACATACACGCTGACAAACAAACCAAAATGGCCTGCACAAATGCAAAAGGAAACCCTGAAAAGCAAATATGAAACGGGCATAGAGTAGCATTTAAAGAATGTGTACACATACAGCTCTACATTAAAATAAGATTTAAATAGTGAAAAAATTTTATATCAATTTGTGGCGGCCACTGTTAATGTTGTGGTGGTCAATCAATCAATCAAATTTTATTTGTATAGCCCATATTCACAAATCACAATTTATCTCACAGGGCTTTAACAAGGTGTGACATCCTCTGCCCTTAACCCTCAACAAGAGTAAGGAAAAACTACTGAAAAACCCTTTTAACAGGGTAAAAAGAACGTAGACACCTCAGAGAGAGCCACATGTGAGGGATCCCTCTCCCAGGACGGACAGAAGTGCAATAGATGCCACGTGTAATGGAGAACGTCAGGAAGATAAGAGTATTTGCTGCATTGATTAGAATAAACAGTTTGTATTATAATGGTATGTAAATTAATTGATGGATTATTGTCAGTAATGGTATCTGAGTAGAAATATTGTATATCAAGCAGTCTTGTAACCATAGTCCATGGTCAGCAGCCATCATGACAAGAACTGGTGGTGGCAACAAATAAACCAGTGTATGGGAAACACAGAGGTGTGAAAATATTTTAGGTTCATTATGAAACTAACGGGTTAGAGGACATTGGCTGAAGAGGCAGTCGTTCAATGTGGCCCAGAACTCACTTGTGTTCACGCAGCAAAAATGCATTCACATCTGAACTTAGAGCTGTCCACTTCTGACCTGATCAAAATGTTTTTTAAGGCCTGAACTGTGATTCAAATTCACATGTTTGTTGCTGTCGTTTTTGCGATGTACATATGGAGAAGTCTAGTAGTAGTGCTGTCACCTGAGAGTCTAAGAGTCAAATCAAATCATTAGTCCGAACCCGCTCAGTCGACTAGGATTGTTCAAGTTGAACCTTTATTTTTATTAGAAGTAGCTGCAGAGTGAGTGCTCATCACTTTCACATTGCTCTCTGGGGTAAAATCATTCCACTACGTCAAGTTGACTTGACCACTTGGTGAAACGATCTACGACCTGGATCCAGGGTGAGTCTGAGGGAGAGCAGTCTTTGGCTTCCGTTTGATATTCTGTGTCAGCAAAAATTGTGCACATTTCCGAACCGTTTGCAGCGCAGTTAGCGCACTTTAGCTTGGAGGGATGACTTGGCTTGATTACTATAATATGTTAACCATACTGTCACTCTAAACATTCTGTAAAAAAATTTGGCAGTTTAATAAAGTGTTGCTTGATAGTCTACTGTATATATCTATAATCTCGACATGAATCGAGAATTGATAATATACATATGGTGAACAGATTGTTTTTGTCCTTTACTAGATGGTTAATTTGCCTTGTTTAAAGTTTTAACATTTGTTGGGTCAGGGAAGTGGATGAGTTTGTTTTTGATTGGATTCAACTCTTTTTTTGTCTCTAATAAAAAGGCACAGTATGAAGAAAAACAATACCTTTTATAAAATTGTAATTTTCAAGAACAATCATTGTAAGACTACAAAATGAAGTACTTAATTTGCTAGATATCACAATCATCATTTTCACATTACCATGAACACTCAGACACTGCAGATATTAATGTAATCTAAATGATGATCTTGGTGCACATGCACACACAAATAAACACACACACAGGCTTTCAGCACGGCAAATAATGGTGCAGTATCAATAACACATACACTCACATACTGTAATGAAGCTACATTACAGTACATTAGCGAACCTGTGCATCACATCACATATCAACCTGGTATGAACATAACACAACACAACTCCCTGTAGGATCACAGCAAGCTGAACTGTAATAAGTGTACAAACATTACACAAGTGTCAGACGCACATAGTGTAGGTAGTGTAGAGTTAATAACATTCATGTGTTGACCTGAGAGTCATTGCATTGTCTCTCCTTTCTCTTTAAAGCAGATGCATGTGCAGATTACCAGAAGATGGTGGAACCTGGTGGTGTTCAATGTAAAGAAAGATAATTAGGTTCCAAAGGTTATTAAAATATAAAACAACAGTTTACTTATCTAAACCAATTTTCACAGGATACACTGTTAAAAATTAAATATGTATCTTTTATCTGTTGTTAAACTCATTCATTTTCACTTAGAAAATGTGATAAGGGTTTTTGGGAAATCTTGATGATTGTTATAAACACTTCAGATCTTAGTTTGGGGTATTTCCAGGGAGCCAAAAAAAACACTAACATGTGAGCCGATTAACATTACACGTATGAATACTGATTTTAATAGGTTTGAGGTGAAATCTCAGGGCATAGACCGACTGCTGATAATATGAGGCACATATAACAAATGTGTCATGCATGTGACTACACATGCAAAAGAACAATAGACCGCATACACACACACACACACAGGCTGCTGATAGTAATAAAAGGCACAACCATGAAGATGCTCATCAAACACACTCAAAAACACACAACCATAGTTAAATGGTTTCATAAATACACACAGCAGAATGAACACGGAAATAAAATAATAATAATGATAATAAAACAGAAGATGGATTGTTGTAATGAGCATCAGAGGACTGTTATTATACACAGACGCATGTGGATGACCAAGTAAATGCATACACACTAATACATACTTACTCACTTGCACACACATTCATGCACATATACACACACTCACAAGCTGAGATGCTTGCGCCGAGATGCCTTTAGACACATAGCAGCGGTAACACACACACACACGCACGCACGCAACCCTGCAAGTGTGTTCCAAGACACCATTAGCACAGAAGGCTGTTTGTGAAAATGATCACATCAATCGAAGTGATAGATAAAAGACTGGGAGCAATTGATAAAGTGCCACAATTATTTGGAAGATGAATGGCTGAATTTGCTTTTGAAATTGGACTGGATCTCAGCGCAATGGAACAGAACTCATCATCATCAATGAGTCTGCCATTAGATTGCTTTCTGTCACAACCCAATATCAACCCGGACAATTGGATCCATCTGCCGAATGGAATCAAATACACCTACTCACACGACATCAGAGGTGATGTATAGTGACCATGTGGGCTACATATTACATTGCAAATACACAATACATCACTGCATGTATGTTGTGTTGCGTGTGCTTGGGCATCGTGTTTTCTGTCACAGCACATGAGTATGCTCAATAGAAATGATTTGAGATACATTAAGGAAACACAAGTAGGACACCCAGGGAAATGATGGCTAGCGATGCAAGGAGCAAAAAAAAAAAAAGAAAAACAAGAACACAACCATAAATGAACCCATCAGTTCATCTAATGTGTGTGAGATGATTGTAAAGACATGTTATAGTGTGAGTAGCCTAAGATATATGTGCAGTTAAAGGTGGGCTGTAACAAGAGGAATCATTTTCTCACACCACCCCGCTTCCAGGAAATTCTTCTTTTATTATTATTATTTAAAGAATAGTTGTAACTCATAAAACTTGCACTATCGTAGCACATAATTTATTTAAGCCTATAATTCCTTTGGCTTTCGCAGTTATACGCCTCATAATGATGCATTGGTTAACACGGCCTGAATATTTGAGCCACATAAAAATGGTAATAGATTAAACCAGGGGAGTGTATAGGGCTGCAGTGTGTGTGTGTGTGTGTGAGCGGAGCTATCAGTAAAGAAGTATTACTGCAGCTTACACAGGCCTTAGCATACAGAGGCGAGGATGTCTCAGAAAGCCCTGTATCTTCCCTGCATACACATGCACAAAGCATCAGAAGAGAGACGAACACAGCAGGGGGTCGTAGGGAAACACACTAACTAATGCATTGTGCTGGGAGGGAGGTTACAGGGGTCTGACGATACACAGGAAATGTGTAAATAGGCCGCTGTTAAGGAAGAGGAAGGCTGAAGGATTGTTTACCGCCACAGATGTGCCCAGAGAAAAACATCTATGCACCTCAAATTAGTCAGTCACCTTTTCCATCTTCTTTATTTGCGGTATCAATGGCAAATAGTGTGTCTAATTCACAGGCATTATAAGTTATATACACTTCTGATTCAACCTGAAAATCTTTGACAGGAATCATCCTGTGTACTCTATAACTGTGCACTATATAATGTATTGTTGCTCCATAATGTCCCACTTACAAAGAAAGTTCTGTTCTGTCTAATATATAGTATATAGCTGTAAGGTACAGGCTGACAATCTCTGTCTAAATCAGTGACAGGCAAAGTTAACTGAAATGCAGTTTAAACTTTTCCACGCGCTGACACACACTCATATAAACACCCACACTGTTCCCGACATTTGCAATAAAATGAGCTTCTTTCTGCTTGTCTGTGAGGGAGTATGTGTACACTGCTTCTGTATATACCATTTTCTTTACTCTCATCGTCTCTGTCAACCTCAGAGTGCGCGCAAACACGCACACACATACACACAAACTTGTTTCAGTATCCTGAGGGTGACTCTCATTGTCATAATGCATTCCCTTAACCCTTAACCTAACCCAAACCAAAACCTACCTCTAAACCTCAATTTGTGTCCCCACGTTGATATGAGTCCCCATGGGCTGGTGTGTATTCAGGTTGAAGTCCCCATAGGGACATAAAAACATGCCCACAGTCTCTTTCTCTCTCAGTCATACATGAACACACACAGACGTACACATGTGTATTCATGCATGTGCGTATGCATGCACTCGGAGCTCCACACACATTTACACACATTGTTCCTGTGCGGTAAGTGTCTGGGGGAGCTCTGCGGGGACCTGTGCTGTCAGAGAGCAGACCACAGAGTGTCCCTGGTCCCTGCTCCACCTGCTGTGACAGCTAATTAGGCCTGGCCACAAAGACTGGCCTGTCTGGGGGCTGGAGTGGGAGTCGTGGCATGGCATAGCAGGGCATGGCATTGGATGGCATGGGGATAGTGTGGCCAGCTGATAAGGTGCCCTGCCATGTTGTCCAGGGACACGCTCAACCCGGGATCACCCAAGACCACAGCGGTGAGTTCTCGTCTCCCTTAGGCTCCCCCTTCAGTCATTAATTACGCTCACACACTTCTATTAGTCCTCCATTTAGGCTAATCAACAAGCCAGGCCCTCCGCTGACATCATTAGCTCTCATAACAAGCAGCTGTATTTGGGGATGGGCCCTTCAGAGCCGTTTGTGAACATTAACCCTTCCTCAGCAGTAATGAGCCGTCCTTATCTCGTGCTGCACCTCAGGGCCTTTTGTCGTGCTCCTGTTGTCCAACACCCCCCAGCCTGTTCTTCTTGTGTGGTTGTCATTAGGAGACAGTAGCAGCTACAGCGCCAAAGCTGTGGTCGCTACAGGCAGACAAGGAAGCTTAAATAGCATGGCAGGAAGTTAACACAGCGAGGGGGTGGGGGGTGTATTTTTGGGAGGGCTGGGGATCAAAGATGCTGAGGAAATGGGATGAGACAGGGCAGCCTGAGCCCTTTGGGTGTGTGTGTTTCTGTGTGCGACTCAAATTAGATATGAGGAGGGGAAGGAAACACAGGTTAGAGATGGTGACAGTGAGCTCAGCCGTTTGCCTGGACCAGCAGGGAGCATGGGAAGAAAGAGAAGCCCCCTGAGCGACTGCCCAACCTCCTGGGGTTGGAAGTAATATTTTAAAAAAACACTCACACTTGCGTAAATACCAGACAGAGCTAAAAATTTGCTAGTTGTCCTCAAGGAATACACGTGCCTAACTCCTCAGTGTGTGTTTTGACGTTGTGATTGTCACACTCACACCCATATGTGAACACATCATACACCACACACCTTAACTTCAAAGTGTGACTTTTGTGTTAGTGTTATCAAGCTGGTATCAGTCATCCTCCTTCTAGTGCCATCTTTCACATATATGTCAAACTCATGTTGTCTAACGTGTGTGTGTGTGTGTGTGTGTGTGTGTGCATGTGCGTGTGTGTGTAGCTGACGCCACCTCCCTTACATATGTATGTTTACCAATATGTGACTCATGTGTGAAAGGCAGAAGATATCGTAGGCCCTGTTTACCTTCCCTACTCAAACACAAATCAAACAAATCATCTAAATTTACCTTCAAGCTGAGGTGTGAAGTGTCCCTTTTGTTTGTCTTGTCTAACATTGTGTTCACACAAATAGATTTAAAGTAACTGGCCTCTCATGAATCTGCTGTTCTGAGGGTGTGAGCATCCACTGCTCCAACTGGACGGTTGCTGTAGGCTCATTGTGGTAAAAGTTGTAACTTTCCAGCTCATCAAAAACATTTTAAAACCACAGAAAGCCATAATAAGATATCTCAATGTCATGTGGGTGAGTAGTTGGCCAAGCAGAGCCAGATTAAAACGCAAATGCACACGCATTAGCAGCAGGGAAGCAGGAAGCAAGACAAACTCTTGCAGTTCCCTCCATGTGCTTGGCAAGCAGCTGTTATTAGAATGAATGGGGCACCATGTTTGAATACTTCATCCATTGTTTAATACATCCATAGTAGCTAATCACCCGTGGAGTAGAGAGCAAAGACCTTAGCTATCGTAGCCAGCTTTACGGACCAAAGAGCACATTCAATAATTTACCAGATGAGAACCGTGGACCACCGATGAAAATAAGCAGAAAGGGTAAGAAAAGTACAACAAAGTCAGAAAAACCTTCATTAGGCTCGTGTGCGTGGCTGCACATTGAGTCTGAAGGCACAATCCTAGCCAATTACTTCATCCCAAAACCTATGCTCACGGCAATGGGCAGCCCCGTCTGTTCTTTACTTATTAATCCCAGGCAGGCCTGCTGTATGGTTTCCTGATTGACTGTTCATGGTGAAAAATTAATGTTGTCTCATTTTCAACCTCTGTCTCGCTCACCTTCCTTGTTGCCATTGCTGACCAGTAACTGGATTTTCCAGTCTCCTAAGCTGAAATTTAGAGGGGCATGCATGGGCTGCTGCTCTCTGAGGGCTGTTGAGGTTGAACTGTGTGAAACAAGACTTTAATGTTGCTTTTGACAAATGTAGCCATGTTGGTGAATGCTTTTTGACCCATAAGTTGCAGTGCAATTTTGAGGTGTTAAAGATATTTTACATGTGCTATGGACAAACACAAAGACTGCACATCGGTTTTCTAGGCAGAAGAAAGAAACTGAAATACATTAGCGCATCTATGTTTGTTTGTTTTCTGAGTCATTTGTTGGTAAAATCTTCTCATTGGCAAATCCCCAACAAACAGGCATATGCGCACATTCAATCATGCCTGCACACATGTAATTTGTGTCAAGAGAGGTTTGGTATGAAAGGGGTTAACACACTATTTTCTAGCTCTTATCGGTGCTTGTAAAAGGATAAGGAGAGGAAAAGTGAGAGAGAGCGGGGGAGCGAGAAAAATGCCATTTGGGGGGAGAGCCAAGTGGGTCTGCTAAACGAGTGGATTCTTATGCAAATACATGCTAATTTATGCGCACAAGGCAGTGGCAGCGCCCGAGGCTGCTTTGATTGGCAGTTGCAGGTCTGTGTGTGCTGAGGAGGGACGCTTGGCTCCGGGTGCTTCTGTAAAGTTGGGCACGGCTGCCTCTCCATGTTCTACATGCTCTGGATCCACCGACTGCACACGTCTGTAGACTAACCTCTCCACCGGACTAGTCCCAGCAACCAGCAGGGCTCCCATCCAAAATACTCTCCACACACCAAGAGCTAAGCTCAGCCAATTCCAATTCCTCGATGGCTGGAAGCAGCCAGGGCATCATTATAAAATCAATGCCCCAGCTTCATCGTGTGTATGTGTGTGTGAGTAGAAGGGGCAGCATTATGGGCTTGTTTGTGTTGATTCTAGGGGGTGTTTCTGAGTGGCAGAACAGCAGAGGCGCCGATGCACTGCTCTCCACGCTCACTAATGGGCTGACAGAGAGGCTCTAGGTCAGGGCCTCCCATTACTTCAGGAGGGAAACTGGCTAAATGAATAGGAACCTGCACCTAGCCACTACCCAGAGGAAATGTAAATGCCATTTGTTTCTGTGGCAAGGTGTTGTCATGCAGAGCTGTGGTACATCTTGATAATGTAAACATAAATTCCTGAATAAGGTGATGCCAGAGTAATTGGTTGGCTGCTATTTATCATTTTTTTGGCAGTTTCTTTTTTTTTTTGTATTTGCAAGGCAGGAGGAGGAAAAACAAATTTAGCCTAGTGAGCATGAAGCCATTACTCTGTCTATTACTCATTCATACAGGCCCCTAGGCCAATAGAAAAACACTTGGAAATCACCAACATAAAATAGAATATATTGCCTAAAAATATTGTGCATTTTACACTACGTTATAAATATACTCTGCTGTGATGAGGTTTCTTGGAATGAAACAATGGAGACATTTCATTTTTTTTCACTCCCCTATAATAATATACAGTATATGCGTGATTGTACACAAGCATATGTGTTGTTAACATCTCATTCTAACATAAAACCATCCTTTGTACACACAATACCAACACAACTGACCCCACCCCACCCTCACCCCCCAGCTTTTCACACGTGCCAAAGCAGAGTGGGCATTTTTAAGGTCTGCAATTATACCCTCTGCAGAGTGTAGGCAGCAAAATTACTTGGTTGGCACCCCCAGCACCCCAATCTCACACTCGATGCACACCCCATCTCAATGGAAAATAAGGCAAAACAATTTAGACAGATCTGGAACAAACACATCCAAACCTTTTGTTTGTCACACCTGGGGATCACAAATGGATTATCGTCATACAGTAGATTGGAAATTTATGCTTATTTACACTCACATCCCTCTCTTTCCAAAATAACGCGGTCATTTTGCCAACCATGAAGTGGTCCCTGCATCTGCCCATGTTGTCTTCCCTCGACTAATCTCCCCTCTCCAGCTTTTGATGACACCAGAGACATGATGTGATGTTCCCTCATCACCCGTCACATGTTGCCCAGCGTTGGCTTTTTGAAATGGCACTCGTTCCTTATGCATATTTCACCCTCCACCCCCACTCGTCACTGTAGAGGCAATGAATAATACATCTTTTATTATATTATTGCAAGAGATTTGTAACACTTGAAACAGAATGCAATATGCAGTTTATCTCCATGCATGGCGAACACAAGGTGCTTCCGTGGCGTCTGTCTGTGTCACCAGGCGAGACGGGAGGAAAAGAGGAGAACAGAGGAAACAAGCTCGTGTGACTACTGACAGTCCATCAGCCTCCCGCGGCAATTATTCTCCCGGCTGAGGGGTTGGATGCTAAGGCTGGTGACGGCCTTTGTGCGTGTCTACACACTCAAACAAAGGACATGCCATTTTTAATGTGTCTATGTGCTCTGCATGTGTCACTTTTCAACACAGCATATGGTAACAGCAGCTCATGTCCTCATATGTATACTATCAACGGCAGCGGCCAAAACCCTGTAAGCCGTAATGACGATTCCGCTGTTATACTTGCCATAGCACTCTATAATATATAGTCTACACAACAAGAAAACAACAAAAGAAATTATAACGTCATTCCAACTCCATTAAAAATACAAGATCATGACAGAAAAAGTTTGTCCGCTGCACTTTCTCAGGCTTTTTGTTCAATCCACTAACCTTTCAAGACCTGGAAATTATTACATTCATTCCCCATATTCTTCAGACCCGTGAAGAAAATCTGGCATTATTAAAATCCACCGTTAATCATCAAGCGCCTTTGTTTTGCTGCCGTAACCATGGTCCATTTTGAAATTTAATTTCCTGAAGTAGAGGGTCGAGAGCTGATGCCATTTTAAACGGAATAATTGAAGTGGTTTTTTTTTTTTTTTTACCCCCCTGCATGTGTGAGCAGCGGTGTTTGTCGTGTGCCTGCCTCGTCCTCTTAGAGACGGGAAGGGGTGAAAGTGTGCTGAAGGCCTGCAGAAAGCCCTCCAGCCTTTATCGTTTAATTTGACGAGGAGGCGTGAGGTGAGCTGGAAGAGGAAATGCGTCTCGCTGTTGCTGTACCACTTGAGAGCTCATTCACTGCCTGGGGCTATTGACCACACCGTGTCAGGCTCTATGCTCGAAACGCGTCCCCACACAACACTTAAATTGCATTTGGACCTTGGCTGGGGTGAGCAAATGCCTGGACAAAAATCAATGGGAGGATACAAGCCTCGGTGGACACGAGAAGGCGTTAGCTTACATTCCAGCTATTGATGAATGCCAGGTGCATTTCATCAAACAACTGTAGCTCACTGAGTTTTTGTTTACCGTACACATGCATAAGTAGAGATCGGGTAGCTTGGGTAGAGAGACTACACTCAAATGAAAAGCGGGAGAATTATAGTCAGTATGGGGTATGACTTCAGTGTTTTCCTCTCGCTGATATCTCAACCTATATCTGGAGGGATATGGGTTAAATGTTTAAAAAAGAAAGTAGATGGATAAATAAACATTGTTTCCTGGCCTTGCTTCGCTGGTCTGTGACTAACTGGATAGCCATTAAGGTTTAAAAATCCCAGAGTGTGAAACAGACTGGAACACATTGAGCTTCGGCTCAGCAGAATAGATTTTCATTTCCTTAATCAACTTCCTTATTCCTCCCTTTTTTTTCCAAGGAATTAATATAGATCAGTGTTAATGGGAGCCAAATAGGTGAGTGGCAGCATGCGGTGAGCAGGCTCAGTGGAGGAGAGCAGGCTTTTCTCCTTCACCAGGAGCAGCATCTGTTGCTCCCCTGCTCCAACACTATTTACAGATAGCTGCCATTATTTACGCCTGATGAGATTCTATCCAATTTACCAATCCTCCCTCTTCACAGAGACATGGACAACACGAGCGCTCTACAAGGAAACATTGCGGCGAGGCTTGTCAGCCGGCGCATGCGGTTTCCAATTCAGCATCGGCTGGAACGGGTATGAAAATGATTTGTTGCTACGCAGCGACTGCAGAAGAAGGATTATTATTGACAGGTCTTTTTTCACGGGAGACGTTTTTGACATGTCACAGTAGGAAAAGCACACGTGTAAATAATGAAATTAATTACTGGGATGCTGCCATTATTAATGTTATCAGGAACATCTGGGCCTTTCCCACTGTGACAAGTCAAAATGTCTGCTGTGAAAAAAACGGTCTATTTTTGGGGAAGGGAAATGGCGGTGCACAGACAGACAGTGGGACACATTCAAACACTGATACACTGCTAATCATCAACATGCCACATAAGTTGAATAACCTTAGATGTCTCGCATTATCACAAAAACATATCCTTGCTTTAGTCACCATTCAGCATTCAGAAGCGGAGGGATAACGGAGGTGCCCCAGTAAAGAGACAATATGTATACTGAGATAAGGATGACACGAAGCTCGTCGAATAAAATTCTCTCCCAACCATGTAACTGCTTCACCCCCTCCACACATTATGTACATGTCTGCCTAACTACTGTGCCTAAACCTCAGACGAATCCTTGGAAAGTTTGATGTGCCAGCTTTCAGCTCTAGGCTAGGTGGGTGAGTGTTATTTTTTCAAGTGAAATAACGCACTGTGAATAGTCTGTGCGAGTGACTTTTTTGTGCGGATTTTTGAAATCATTCTTTGTCTCTAACTTCAGGGACAACAACAATTTATTTATGCCTGTTTGTTATGTGTGTGTGTGTGTGTTAGTGTGGGTCTATGACAGTGTGGAAAAATACAAGAGCTGGTGAAAAAGAAGTGCCAAACACTGCCGAGAGAGGAAGTTAACAACGAAACGAGTGAACAAGAAAAGATGGAGAAGGAGAAAGTTACAAAGCTCAATGAGAATAAAATGAGGTGACAGAGAGTAAGAGAGAAATAATTATATATATATATAAAACGAGGTATGTCGAAAGTACAAAAATATAGGAAAAAGAGGAGAAAATGAAGAGTGGGTAGGACACACAGAAAGAGAGAAACTTTAAGGCAGGTTGGCTGTGGCGACAGAAACGATCTATGATTGCAGTTCTCTTTGCAAATAACATATAGTGTCAGTTTTAGTCTGCTTCAAGCACCAGATGGATGATTTTTTTCCACATAAGGACAATTCAGATGTCAGGAGAAGAAAAAAAGATACAAAATTGTCAACTGTAAATAAATAAGTTGACTTTTCAAACACTCTAAACTGTCATATCCCAACCCATCAGACTGGGAGGAGATTAAAACAAAACAATATTTGGCTTTTACGGGGAGATGTGTACATTGTGGCGCTGTCATCCATCTGAATTGCCTCGAGATATGTCAACAAAATATTTGCCTCTACAGCTACAGTTTTTTTCTTGCTTAGTTTTCTGTGGTGTTACAGGATCTAGACTTTGCTTGTGAGTAGCTGAGATAGAGTCCAGCACCGGGTCGGGCAACCCGCAAAAAAATTGTATAGTGGGTAAAAAATATATTAAGTAGGATTTATACATTTACAGGTGTGTCAATGGGTATAAATTAATAAATGTAGGCAGGCAGCAATGGGAACAGAAGTATGTTTTTTTCCCCTGTAGAAATCAGAAATTACAATACAATAATGTTAACATCTAAATAAGCTTATATGAAACCTAGTCAGCCACATGGACTAGTTTTATTGTGAAATCCTATGACTGTTGATCCGATCCGATGATTGTAAAAAGTCCCTCAATGTTTTAGCTTTTAAAAGCCACACGCTTCTCAGCATGCCATCGCTATGGAAACACATTGACAGCTGCAGGAGTGCAGGTGACAATTCGCTCATAAACTTTTTACAAGAACACAACTTAACCACCACAACGAGAGGACAAGGCTGCCATAAACTATTTGATGTGAGTGACTGTGTGTGTAGCTTGTGTGTGTCATCATGGGTTATTGGTCATGTCACACGTCATATGTTAACAGGTCCAGATTTGACTTGGAGATGATTGCAGGTAACAGGTTGGGTTTAGTTCAGAGCTCTGCACGTGCGGTGGGTGTGGGTTTGCAAAAATTGTGTATGTCGCGGGTTGTTCACTGGGCTATCATAACTAAAATTAGATGAAAATTGCCCGCACGTTGTTCCATAAACACGACTAATTGATCCCTCCAAAACTACACCCACAAAGGGAGCGGCTTTAACACTGCTGTGATTTTTTTCTACTCTGTGCAGACAAAAGAAAAGATAGAGAAGTTGTGTAAAGTTACAGACTGTATTCCTTTTCTGCCTTTTCACTATGCCTGTCACTCTGATGTCTGCCGTGCCTGTCACTGCAAAAGGAACCAAAAGGACAAAGCGCACACACACACACACACACACACACACACACACACACACACACACTGCACATCTCTCCCCTTTTACCAGAGGATAACCCTGTGATGTTATACCCTTGCAGGGTGCAGCATCTATAAGCTCATTTTTTGTCTATTGAAGAAAAGCGTTCCACTCTGCTAGATTACGGTCAGGGGCGATTAAGATCTTTGCCTCACTGAAGCAGGGAAAAGGGAAAAAAGGGACGTGCTCTCTGTGTAACTTTAAAAAAAAGAAGACAGAGGAGATAAAACAGATGAGATCCTTCTTTCACTCCGGAGCCCCGGGCTGCTCAGTGGGCGTGGCAATCCCAATGCATGAGCGGCATCATTGGTTTCTCTCTTTGAATGTCTCTGTCTTTCTCCTTGTCTCTTTTTTTTTTGGAGCTCTCTCCCAACTGAATCTCCTTGTCTCATTCTCTCACCTTGCTACTCTCAAAAAAACATCCCATGTGTCCGTCCTTCAGTGTGATCACTCAACACTCAGAATATCAGTGCACAGTGCTGCATTTCATGATGTTGGAGTGTTGAATTTTGCAGATCTAATATGAGTTCAGTCTGCTGTTGCACTCTATTGTAAGTCAGACTGGATAAGTGTGAGTGGTATGAATAATATTTGACTTGTCCCTCTCTCTCTCAGACACATATTAAACAAGACTTAAAAACATTTTTATCTACGTAGGTTACAACCCTGTTGAACATACATTATAAAGGGCATGAGTATGATTTTTATGTTGGTGGTGGTTTCTTTACGCAGAGATTTTGGGTTACTATGGTTAACATTTTCCACGCATTATCTTTTCAACCATATTGCGATCACTTTGTTCTCTAACTAGACCTGAACTCTTACGCTACATATACGATGAATCAATTTCAAAAAGTGGAATAAGTGATATCATAATAGGACACTTAGTAAGACTTGATTGTCAATCTAGTAAAAACTGACAGAAAAACGTATTAATCCCAAAGAAGGACAAAGTAGGCTACACCTGGACACCATTCATAAGTAGCCTTCTAATGTTAAAAAATATGATTAATCAGTGAATATATTTCAGCTAAACTTTGTATTTCACAAAAGTTAGCAGTTGTCTGACCTTGGTCAAGATGCAGCCTGGTGAGTGTGGAATAACTGAATAACAGTTTTTTAAGTTAAGGATAAGAAAATGTGCAGCCCTTCTTTTTTGATTAAATTGATCCAGACGTGTTCAGAACCTGCTGCAACTTCAGTAACTGATTTGAGTTGTCTGAAATCTGAATGTCAATTATTTAAAATCGCAAACCTCATACAGAGATGGAATCAGCCGTCACAGCAAATTCCCCACCAACATCAACAAAGAGCGAGTCTTTTAAGAACCTCGTCATCTGATTGAGGATGTTGAAAGTTTCAAATCAAAGGGCACAGTTGCTTTTCAGCTCTTCCTAAAAGCCCATCATCTCTATTTTAAATTGAAATGAGTTCCACGATTCTTAAATCTTAAATTCACCTCACACAGCATGAGTAATAGAAAGTAGAAATGGCTACTTTGGTGTTATGCTCTGCTTTTGGTGCTCAGTAATTATGATAGAAGGGCACAACCATTTTAAGCTCAGCTGCCTAATGTCATGTAAGCGGTTAAAGAGTCAATTCCGCCAACTACAAATATCACTAAGTAAAGTTTATCGTTTGCCATAAAAGAGCTACTGCCTTTTGAATGTCACTCCACTATTGAAAGTGCCCAATCTGATACCAATCAGTCCAATACTTTTTTCCATCAATTGCTCTGTGTGTCTTCCTCATTTACGTTTGAAACACAGCCCTATAGTTGGGTGGAGATTTCAATGTCAGGGAATTTAACAATCCATTAAACCAACATTTGTGGGAGGATCACAAGGACCATCCATTTGTTTAAAGGTTAAAATCTACTGCTGCCACCCCCTTTTCTGAAAGCCCCATTGCTTCAATGCTGTCCTACACAGAGAGGCAGGGTTTTGGTAAGCATTACATGTTCCAGGCACGTTCTTGAAGAAAGGGAGAGATGGCAAGATAAAAGGTCTTTTTTCTGACTCCCACCCTCTGCTTGCCTTTAATGACCAAACTGCAAAAATAATCGTATTAACTATTCAATTTGACTGGGGTCTGGTGTTAAATCTGGTGTTTCAGTTGTTTACCAATTAGTTTAAAAATTCATTGCAACAACGTTCACGAGCCCACATTGTTACATATCCAGATTTGGCGGGATAATGTCGGCTTTTTCTGAGAAAAGAAGTTGGATTGCATCAATTGAGATCATCTCACAATATCGGCAGCTTTGCTCCGGATTTTAAGGAAAAAACGATTCTTTGAGCAATGGAAGATTAAATGACTTGTAAAAATTTGTAGACATTTTGTCACATTGCTGTCTCTGCTTGTCTTTAGTGTCTGCACTCCCTTCGCTCCTCTCTCTAAACTCGAGCAGGGAATCGGCCATATGGCAAAGCATCCCCTTTTCTCCTGTGTGCTCTCCATTCCACCTCCCATTTCGACTCCTCGCCCACAACACACACCCTCATGCATACAGGAAAAGAGTAAACCACAGGGATGCTATGGGTCCCAGTACAATAGGGCATGGCAGGGTGGGTGACCACAGCAGATGTCTCTCCCTTTCCCTCTGTCTCACTGGCGGTGTGTGGTGTCAACCCGTGCCAGGGCACTAGTACGGGCACCATGGCGCTCCACATTGACTAAAATCTATTCATACAGGAGTCATCCGTGGAGATAAAGCACCTCTGCGCTGTCGGCAGGACGGGGTCAGAGTTGGCTGGTAACGAGGAGCGGCAGCACAAGCGCAGGGCAGGCAATAAATCTTTCCTGTGTGCCAGCCGACCCGTGGACCTGCAACTCACAGGATGCTTTGTTTTTTTAAATGAGCCGAGTTGACCTTAGTGGTGCATTAATGCACATTTCAGATGCAAAGACATTCTAGCCAGGAAAAAGGGAAATGCTGCTCCTGGCTATATAAAAGAGAGAATGGAGAGCGAGAGAGAGTTTACTGTTATGACTGTTCACCTTTTTACCCTGGCTGCAGAATTAATTTCAGCATTTGAATGGTAACGCTGATGTTTGGCTGAAATATACTGCCAGTGCAATGATCCTCAATAAAGAGCTATGAGCGCTTTACATGGGAAGAGACATTTGCCATTTGCAGTGGGAGGCCCATCGGATCAGTAGCTGAAGGCTTATAGAGAGAGAAAAACACTGGGGCTTTCGTAGGAAGCTGATAGAATAGCCTCAGCACATAAAAGCTCTGTCATACTAGAACATGGGAAAAAAAACTATTCTCTGTACTCAGATTATGGGTTGTTTACGCTCCATTTGGAATTCAAATGGTATTTCACACTGACAAAGAAACAAAACTGTGGAGATAAAGGCAGCTGGTGTGAGAGTTGTCATAGTGGCGGTGATGTTGCTAATGTCTATGGCAGGTCCAGCCGTCATGGGCAGATGGCTACTGTACAGAAATGCCAGCATGGGTTCCCAGCACAGCGCCGCCTTCTGGCAAGATGCTTCATGCAGGTCCCCTGGAGAAACAGACTCAGACTGTGAAAAAATTGGCCACGACGACTCAAGCTGTCAACTTTTTTCATTAGCAGCTTTTGATTGACAGTCCTGTAAACTTTCTCGCTGCCTCTACCCGAACACCACCCATCACTCATCTTGGCCACCTTAGAGACAAATGTCCATCCTCCAAACGGCCGTGCTTGCATCAGAGCGTATAGCGCAGAACTGAATGCCAAGATGAAACGAGGGATGAAGGGCACACCAAAGGAGCGTTAGCTGGGGCCAGATTAGCCATTATTTGCCACACAAACCTTCATGACGAGAGGCCAAGGTCAGACAAGCAGGCGGGCACAGCTGGGCGCAAATATTGAGGCATCCCAGCGGCAAATAGCCAGCCTTTGATCAGACGTGTCATTTCTGTCATGAAGGTGACACAAGATCAGACCATGTCGACTAGCCAGCTCCTGCGATTGTGGCAAGGAGTGATGGCTAACATTCATACTCTCGACTCACCCTCACAAATAAAACTGGAAAAGAAATCTTCATTTTGTGGCCATGTCGTCCTCATAACATGAGGTCATGCTCTGAGAGAGATCCTCTGTTTCTGTGTCTTACCAAAGCATGAGCTGTCCATCCGCCTCGCTTCCATGCCCTAACCTCTGCTGAATGAGGGCTTATCACAGAGACAGACAGAGACAAACTGAGAGACAGAGTAAGCTAAGAGGGGGAGGGGCCCAGCAGACAAAGCATAGCAGTGGTGCCAGCCACACTAACGGTGCCCCCTGCAGCAGACTTGCAAGCATCCCATGATCGCCTGTGCCACAGACCTTCCTCCTCCTCATTCTCCTCATGACTTTGCCTTTTCAACTATAGGAAGAGAGACTTTAACGCAAGTTAATTAAGATTTTAATCCAGGGTGAGAGTGTCAGTTGAATACCACACATCGAACGCAAACTCAGGCCTATCGAGATGGGTGAAAAACGAAAAGGAGATTTGGATGTATGCTATACAACATGACAATATTCCCCCGTCGTGCCAGAGGTCAGCCGGAGTCAGTCACTTTGATTTGCCCGATAAAAAGTGCTTGATATCTATGTCTGTTTCTCCAGGCCGGGGGCTCAGTTCAATGCCATCTACCGCTGAAATGATGAGTTCATGATGAATGATTTCACAAAATGTATAATCAAAAGCCATGTTGTAAACATGAGGAAACAAATTACCCGATATAGTAGGGAAGCGGCAATCCATGACTGACTAGAAGAAAAGGGGGATGAAATTGACTTGGAGAAATTTGAATGCCTCTATTTCTTAAAAATTATCTCGCAAACCCGACTTCAAAATAGGACAGCTTGCTACAGTTGATGTGTTCGGAGATGAAAGATAAGCGTGCACAAAGGCTGATTCATTCCTCATGTTTTTTCACTTAGTTCCAAATCCGATTTGAGGACCTTTCTCCATCAATGCATCTCCGGGTTCAGAATAGCCAAGGGTAAGACCTTCTGGGAAATGTGGTTGGAGTGAAAATACGAGCAAACTTTCCCAGTGGCCTGATATTAGATTAGGAAGCGGACTTCAGGAGAGGCAGGGGCCTATCCCATATTAGGAGGGTTCACCTACGTGGCAGGATGTGTTTGGTGGAATAAGTGGGACAACTCCCAGCAGGCTGAGAGAGCACTGGCCAATAAGTGATAAAAGAGCAGAACTAGTCCCCATGCTGCCTTATTGAAGTTTACCTTTGTACATTTACACTGAATCCCAATTTGGCCTCCCTGCATTTTTTTACTCATACCATATCCCTCCTCTGGATGTCTGGGGACTGTCAGACACATCCAGACCTGTTTTACCTCACTGCCCTTTGTCACCGGAAAGATAAAAGAAGAGATCAAACCAAGCTGCAGGATAACTACATTTATCCAGAAGCCGTTGTTTCTATCAAAACCACAAAATTTCCCTGCAGAAATAGAAGTTTTTAGATACAAAACGAAAAGATCTGAGCCAGCTACACATTTTCAAAATATATGAAAGAGAGGAGAGAAAAGTATGCCTTTGTTCCCCCTATTGAGCTAAAGCCTCCCACATGTCATTGTACAAGCCCTTAACCTCGGAGCAAAGAAAGCAGACATTCTTCAGTCAGATGTTCCTGAGTGACATAGCTTCCTGCCAATATGTGACTTATGCTATATAAATCCATTTATTTCTGGTGGTTGTGATGGGGCAATTCTCTCCTGGAAATGAAGTTTCAACCAAATTGCAACAGCAAATACATTTTGTCGTGAACATTAAAGCTGGCTGGATTAAGTTCGGAGGTAAAGTTTTTTTGAATGATTGAAGCACAACCTTTATTGCACGTAGGGAGAGATTGTGGTTTTAGTTAAAGTGAATAAAGAAGTCAAGTTGATTTTGTTGTCTGGAATAAACCAGACCATAGCCTTTCCCTAACCGTAACTGTGTTTGATAATGCTGGAGAAACTTTAATAGGATAATTTACTTTGACCTGTTATTTGCAGTATATCATGATGTTTATAAAACCTTTCGTACAAAATTTACTGGAGCAGGTTAGTGTATTGAAACCATATTTTTAAGATACATGATGGATAAGGTGGAAGAATATACAGCGAACTAAATTAAATATGTATACACTAATATAACTTTTATCAGAGCATATTTCTTTATCACCTCTAACCCTAAACTCAACAAACATGCATCCCTTTCTTTCTTTTCATGACAGAAATAACCTCAAGATGGCAAAAACTGGTTCTGTTTCATGGTTATTCTTTTCTCAACTGTTTTTTATCCAGTAGTGGGTTTTATCCAGAAAATGGTTAAAACATTTAATGACAGTAAGTAAGCTAATATTAAATAATTTAATGCAATGGGATAGATATTTACTTGAAATTTATAATGATGATTTTTTAAATCTTTCATCAATAAAAAGTGTAGCTGTATATACACCATTGAATTAAGTTTTAAGACTATGTAAAATGGACAACTCTGTGCAAAGTGCACCCTCCCTCTCCTCCCTCAGACCTGAAGCGACGTAAGCCTGATAATACTCTGACCCACTCGGCTGACCTGAAAAACTCTAATCATATTTGCACTGATTGCAAAACATAAGCACTTTAACTTTACTCGGATATGCAAATATGACTTCACACCATCCCCTACAAGACAAACTCCCGGTGATGTGTTTTTTGCTGTTCCAGCCGGCTCAATACCTTTCCACTTAATATGCTGCCAAGTTAATCAACGATGGTTGAAATCCGAGAGATCACAGGCACTTTAGCTGCTGACGCGCCTGGTGTTCCTCAAAGGCAGAAGCTGATGGATCTCCTGTGTTCATTATGGAGGGAAAGGGTTCTCTTTAATCAGCCTGGGAGCCACTTATCATAAGGACGTTCTACAGCACACACACGCGCGTGCACATGCTCACACACAGGAACTTCCACTCCCAGACATGTATACATGGGCAAAACCTTCCTGTAGAGAAACGCACACACACACACACACACACGTATCAGGGTGCCTCACCACATACACACCTCCAGTAGACATTTCTACCCAGACATACAAAGGAGGCAGATCATGAACGTGCAAATATAGTGGATGTATCCCTCACTGCAACACATACACACACACACACACACACAAGCCTCAAACAGCAACACAGAGGCAGTCTAATAATATACACGTAAACAGATTTTACAGGACCCAGAATTACACTTAATTAAGGCACTACACACACACACACACACACACACACAACACTTACAGCCAGCTATACCTGGTCTCGATGTGACAGGCTGAGAGATTGTGATCTCATGGCACACCACATTTAAGACTGAATAAATATTTGACGTTTTGTGTTCAAATACTTGTCTCGGGGATGTGGGTAAATATATGCCTCTGTATAGTTGGGTCTGTACTGTGTCACCGTGTGTAAGCGTGTTTCCGTTTAAGCGACAACGCGGGTGTTTGTGGTGTGTACGTGTTTGTGCGCTTGTGTGTGTGTGTATATGCCAATCTCTTTGGCTTGTGGACAGGCGTACACTGATTTAATCACTCCCCAGGCAGAGTGTGGGGGAGGCAGAGGAGGCTGTGAGGCAGATAGGAACAGACAAACGCGACAAGGCGAAAGAGGGAGAGAGCATGCTCACCCCGCGGGCTCTGCTGCACAATAAATACAGACTTGTACACATACGACACTAAAGGTACACCTACATGGACACATTAATACAAACTGTATGGATGCACTTCAACATTTCAGCTCACTGTAGATGAATGTTAAAGAACAACCCTGAAGTGTATGCGTGTAAATACTGGTTGCATGTGTTTGGTGTTCATGGCTGCTTATATACGTGTTAGCATGTGTGTGGTTTATTCCATGTAACCTTCCCTCCGTGTGGGTTTGTGCAGTCTGGATGAATGCACTGTTTACATGTAGTACCAAGCAGAGGTCACTAATGGAGAACAGGGTGGTAATGGGCCTGGCAGTACAGGTTGTTCTGTAATCTCATCATGCTTAACTCAATAAGGTAAAGGTCAGTCTGCCCCCTGGTAGACGCCCTGTCCCTGCTTTGACCTGCTGAGGGACAGGAGGCATGGCACCCCCACCTCAGGGATACTGATGGAGGCTGCATTCAGACCTTTTTAGTAGACTTTGTCTCATTCCCCTGGTTTTTTAAAGCTGCACCAGGCAGTTTATATGTCGCACAGAATGGCAGCAACAAGAAATCTAATACAATTTATTCAGTATACTACAGCACAGTCATTTTATAGAAAATGATTGTATTCCTAAGAACAGGAAAAGGTTGGCAACTTGAGTTTTTTCCCCCCTGCTTTTTAAGAGAAAGATTTATTTTTGGCCTATTGTGCTAAGATAATTTAAATTTTGGCACTGACACTTATTTCAGGATAACCAGATGTTCTTATCTGTTTCATTTAGACAAATTTAGGTTATTATTATATTAAAGTAACTTCATCTTAGATTCAAGTTAAAATTGCTGAGCGAACATTTAGGTGGTTAGTTCTTATTAGTCAGCAGTTGCAATCTGTCTGTTAATAATTACAGAAATGTCTTAATGTAAAGATCTTGGATCAATATGGTTAACATATTGTTTAGGGCCCAAGGAAGTGCAGTGTTGAATTTGCTGTAATGTGGACATTTGATACATTATACGATTTTTGTATGAATAAAATTTGAATAAATAAATGACCAGCGCTCTGAAGCAGTGGTGGCTGGGACTCATCAGCCACCACAGCCTTAAAGACAACAGCAACGACACCTGATTCTCCAGCTCGGGGTTCTGTGTCCTGAGTCGAGTTTCACCAAACTTTGAATAAACATGTGAACAGCTCTTTGTGCAGCCGCCCATGATGGTGCAGCTTCAGGGTTCTGTGTGCCGTTACTTGCTGCAGCTCAATCTCTGCAGGTCACTTTGAAAGTATTCAGAAAGAAAACTGCAACCAGCATTACCACAGGCCACGCAAACAGCCCATTCCAAAATTTGATGTTGTTTCTTATTTTTGCCTGTTTAGTGAAGGAGATCTTTCTCTATTAGTTTGCCTATTTGTAGCTACTTCTTTTGTAGCCTTAAACCACAAATGTTGTGCCCTCTAAAACTGGTTTTAAGAAGTAGGCAACAGTGAACATCTTGTTGCGAGAGCTTATCAATCAGAAATGCCCAGACACTGTTTCAATGCCTCTTTGTTCTCCACCCCCTCCCTCACACATCCCTCTATTTTACACACTTCACATTAACACTATTCTCTTTTCTCAATATAGGTTTTATTTACCCTGTGAAATAATCGTCCCAAATAGTTTAAAAACATAAGGAACTCGACTAAAGCCAAACAGTTCACACATGTATTTCGTACAACACAGATTTTAGAAACAACTGTAAAATTTAGGGGCACGATGTGATAACAGTGAAAATAGATTATTCTCTCTTCATCTCTCACCATCGTCTTCTCCCTCTCATGGCAGCGAGTGGGTTTGAACTAGTGTTTGACAGAATCAGACCATGTGATCAATCAGAGCACAGCGGTGACAATGAGGACCGACAGGTGAAAGATTGCACACACACACACACACACACACACACACACACACACACACACACACACACACACACACACACACACACACACACAGACATACGTACATGGAAACCTGAGTCTAACAGAGGTAATTAATTCAGAACTTTCTGTGACAAACACGCACACACACACACCACAAAATGACTAAAAACAGAAGTAACCTAGAGATAACAGCTGTAGAAATATGTCATTTTCCTCAGGAGTCATCTCCCTGAGTCTCGGGTGTCTGACATGGCAGCCTTGCAGGAGGGGGAAGCAGCTTAAAGAGTGACCTGGGAGTCTCCCAGTGAAATGCCTCTAATCAGCCCCGGGGGATAACATCCTCTCTGGGCTCTGGCTGAGCTGGGAGCCGCGAGCTGGCACATGGCAAGTCTGACAGACTCTCTTCCCAGAGATCAATACCCAGACTCCTTTTAAAATGTGACATGTTGAGAGGCAGACAAGGAATTCTACTTCTGAATTCCCAGGGAGGAGAGTTTTTTTTTTTTATGTGAATTTCTGGTGAAATTGCCTGACATACAGCAGGTGTGTGAACATCAGTGCGGGGTTATGGGCATTGTGTTGCTTTGGATTACATCAGCCTTTTCTTCATTAAGGAGTGTGGATGGGAGGGAGCATGTATGTGCACAGCTAATACGACTGGTGGGCCATTAGTCGACTCAAATATTCATCAAACTAATGTAATAATTTAAAACGTGCTGCGACCTAATCAAATGTCATTCAGTGGATCGCTTGTGATTTTCTTTTTTTTGTCTTTTGAGTCTGGCCACTGAGACCATCTGTGACGAGCGGTCAGTGCTTTGCTGTTGCGCTTCACTTCCCCGTGTTCGCATTAAAATAGCGTTGGCAGCACTTTGACGTCACAGGACTGACAGCAGTTCCCCAAATCCCAAACAAACAAGAACAGGCTGTCCTACTGAGACCGGCTAAATGACTACAAATTACAGAACAACACCCAATGCCTTAGAGCGGCCGTGTCTTCAGGGATGTATTATCTGCGTTACATAGATTTATCCAGAACAAGTGAGTGACGGCAAATCTGCAAGGCCGCATTGACTGCAACTAGTTCACTGTAATACACAATAGTGAATCCAAAGTGGAAAAGCAGCACTGGCATCCACACTCCTCTTTTTCAATTTGTAATGGGCCCAGTCTTTATCTTTTAAGAGTAACTGATGTTTACACGTATGAAATGTTTTTTTCACAGGTGCGTTTTGTCTATTGCTCATACCCGATTCTGTAGATAGGAGCATATCAGCTCCTGAGTGGCAGAGGGTTATGACCGTTAAACCAGGACTGGGTGTTTGCTTTTATTAACCCATTAAACAGTATTCTCCATTGCTCGTGTATGTATTAATTACAAATAACAGATTTTACATGTTTTGACTTGTTTGATGAGTTGAGTTGATGGTGTGGTATTAAAAAGGGAAATATGCTATGTGGTGATTTATCACCTAAATAATGAAAAAACTAAAACAAAAAAACAGATTTTCACACAATTTCCTGTTGATGTTCTCGCATCCTGACACTTATATATTTGTTGTCTTACGAGGCAAACAGGCGACACCCATCTGGCTCCACAGTAGGCAAACTGTTAAAAAAAAGTCTCTGCCAATTTTACCTGATCCAGGCCCTCGTTCCTCTGCATAACTATCTCTGCCATCCATCCCATCTGACATCTGGCACCGGCTGACTGGGCACAGCTCAGCCCAGCTCGGCTCCATAGCTTTAGGGGAGGTCAGTGACTGGGGGCTGAGCGCTGGGGCCGTCGGGGAGGTTGTTCTGCATACTGAGTAGGCTGATTAGGCGGAGGAGCACAGAGGGGCTTCAGCGTGAGAGGGCCAGCGGGGAGACAGGCGTGACGGCACACAGCTCTACAGCTTCCTGCTGCCACTGTCCAGGTACCCGATGACAACTCACAGACCGTCTCCCCCTAGCACAGAGGATGAATCTACAGATTCTCCCCCTCTGCTCTGGTTTCTGGGGACCAGCAGTGCCATCAAGAAAAAAATATATACAGTTACCATTCTGGGATTAAAAGTAAATTGATTGGATGAAGCTTTGTGAAAAACATCTTTCTAGTCTGCACCAGATTCACTGTTATAATAGAGCAATGCTTTTGTGGTTGATTCATCTCTGCATGAGGCAGAAATGCAAAGGGGAGAAAATATCTAGGACTTAATGGATATGTTTGCATACTAATTGAGGGTACAGCATATTATACTCGTGAGAGATTCATCTTCTGATCTCACTACTCACTACTGTCCCTATAGTAAGAGCAAACTGATAAAGATAATGAGCCTGTAGAACGGCTGGCTCACACCGAGCCCAGCACAGTTGACTGCCCAGAGCGATGCATCCCCCCCTGCTTAGCCTCCACGAACACGTTGCCTGTGTGACGGATAATTTGTGTAATACAGCTCCACTCCTCCTCATCCTGCAACGGACCAAAAGTCATCTGCATGGAAAAGGCCCAGGTGCATTGTGGTAGATGATGAGGGTTATTCCGATTAAAAATAAATATCAGAGACATGGAAATCAGAAGATGATTGGGGGAAATTATTCCTGCAACACAGACATAGGGTTTATGAAGCGTCCCTGACATACACTGATTACTTTTGATTCTGTTCGCTGTGTCTTCTTTTCCCAATGAGCTGAACAATGGGGGGTGATGTGCACGGGATTGTTACACTATAACTATAATGGTTGATATGAAAAATAGGTGTTCAGGGAACGACTCAGTGGTTTTCTCACATCATTCCCCACGGCTCATTATTGTTTGCACTCAGAGCAGCCTGCCATGCGCACGAACATCGCCAGCATAAGCAAACACACATGCATTTTTTCCACACAACTACCTCAACCTGAACACACACACGCACACGCACACGCACATTAAGAAAAAGAGGGATCCCAACACTGCCAAGAGAAGGAGAGAAAGAGAGTGAGAGCAATAGAGGTAGAGGGGTCAGCCATCCGCTGAGATGATAATGGAAGAATAATAATACAGTACAGGATGAAATTACTGAGCTTTACCCACAATATCTTCTCTCATTAGCACCAGCACTAATGTTGCCGTTTATGCTTGTGTTCTACACCAGCTCCCCCTAATTAGGCATGGGCTTCTAAAAATAAACAGCAAACTAAATAGTGGCGTGAAAGTACATGCAAATCTGTTGATGTACAGGAATAATGGTGGCGGAGTGGAGGAGCGGCGGGGTGGGGATTAGTGGTGCGCTGCAGACTAAAGTAATTGAGTTGGGTAGTGTTGACACCCAGGCGCACTCAGAGTGCCCATGTTGTGGAACGTGCTGCGTACGTGTGTGCTACAAGGCTGAGCCGACGCTCGTTTTGTGTGCGGCTGGCAACATGGTAAAGGTGTTAGCGCTGGATAAAGAGGACACACACATACTAATCCTGGCGTTTCTTTGTAAGAGACTGGCAGGGTAGCGTCTTCCTCACCTGAGCTGGACACAGGACGGGGCTTGGCAAGTAACTGACTGGTTTCACTCAGATACAACTCAAAAAAACATTACAATCATAGAGTATATTATCATATGTAAACACATAATTGTCCAACCATAGTCATATTTCTTAGATTCTTCAGTGTAACTAGAGCTGCGAGTCTTTGGCCTGCCAGTAGCCAGAGCACCCCGTGGTGTCATTGGAAACACAATAAAAATTTACAAGTGCCACGCTGAAAGGAACAGGGCACCTTCTTTTCACCGTGAGGGAACAGAGCTCACCACTGAGCCACCGTGTGTCACCCTCTGTAATTTTTACTGGGATGAATTTACCATAACAAAGACTTAGAACCCTAACAGAACAGAATTCAAATTCACTAGCTCTCAAATAAAATCCAATATAAATGAAAATGGGGTAGAATGTTGACAGTTTTATGATATGTGGGAGATAAGGTAGAAAATACAGTGGCTTAGAGCAATTTTCACAGCAAAGTGCCCGTTTAAGCACGACAGGGGCAAAGTAGGGCCAGACTCATCTTGATAATTCCTTTCTTAGCCTTGTCACTCCAGCTTTACGACTTAAAGGAATTCCTTGATCTCTTGACATTGACTTGGTTAGTTTTTTTCTGTACTGCATTTATCGTATGTTTTTTTCACCTTTGCTGAAATGATTTTTTTCTACTATAGAATAACACTGCTGACTGCTGCAGAGTATGGAAGGTATAGTTTTGTACCGAGGGGAGGTTGTTAATCAACAGCAAGGTACTTGCACATCTATTTAAAAAGTCATGTAGACGATTAGAAAATGTTACCATAGGTTATTAATGGACTGTTTATGAGGTTATTAATTGATTATTTCATACTGTTGTTGGCTTCAGCGTTACGAATTCAGTCTCAACAATCTTGATAATCAACAAATTGTCGCAATGTTGTCAGGCACAGTAAGTTGTACATTTAACTGTTTATCACCTTCTGCTCATAATGCTAGCATGTAGAATTCTTACTTTGGGTTATTCTCTCTACATAAACTGCTCATGTTATTTTTTTTAAACCAATAAGACTATATAATTTGTTATTCAAATATTTTGTCGCCATTTTAAATGCACAAAAAACATACTGTATACTACATACAATCGTAGTATGTCCCAATTATTTTTGGGACGAAGGGGGAGGGCCAAGTGTTGGGGCTTTACATCCCTCAAAATGGAAATTCTTCAGACTCACACTTCAAACCGAGGGCTATAGGACAATTTCCCAGAATGCCTTGTGAATCACCAGCAAGATGGGAGAGAGATCCACAAATGCAGTATTTTCTCCATTAATAGTTTTTTTTTAAATGCCGATAACAATTGTAATATCTAAGTTTAATATAATTTCAATGTATTATGGTCATTTTTTTCACAACAACCTTAAATAAAATGGTAGCATGCTAACGCTTGTAAAAAAAAAAGACTAAAAACAGACAATACACATCTAAAAATAGTCTCAGTCTAAATAAATAGGTTCATATGAAGTAAATAAGTGTGGAAATGGTGCATTTATCAGACACAATTTTACTTTTCACCCAAGAGGTATGCACATAAAGAGGTGATAGCCTGTTTAATTTATCTTGCTGTGAGTGAAACACTGACCCTCTGTTTCAAGGGGCAAGATAACAAGGGGTAGGGAGAAGGGGTGAAATGGGATTTGGCCTATGTGTCATTAAGATTGGAAATTAAAAAAAAATTACCACAAGTCACTATAAAAACGTTGGGTGGATCCCCCAGTGGAGTATTTCAACTTCTCGGTTTTAAATGCACCACCACATCCACAACCCAGTGCCTGTGTGTAGGAGGGGTGGATTATTTTTCTATTTTATAAGACTGTATAATATGAGCATTGATCAATTAGACTCTCATATTTTGAGACATCATGGTCAACTAACAATATGAGGTAAAAACCTAGTATATGGCTGAACTGTGTATGGCCATGTAAAATTAAAGATCCTACAGTTTGTTCCTTTTTTTTTATATAGACGTAAAGCTGGCATCTTGGTCGCAGCTCAGTTATAGAATCCTACACCACCGCCGGAGCTTCTCTCCCGCCGTGCTGCTGACAACCGGTGTTAACTTGGCATAACACTAGTCTCCAATTTAACTGTGTGTATTCCTGTGGCGGGCATGCAGTTCTCTGCAGGCAGGTAGAGCTTTGCAAACACCTGAAACCAGAGCTGAGAGTATCGGAGCAGCCAAAGTAAATCAATCCCACTCCCTGATCATGACACTCCAAACCACAGCCTGGCCAACCAGTGGACAGGATCAATGTATTCTTATGTCTACTTATACCTTCGAAGAAGTCTGGTAATATAAGAATGGAACAAATTAATAAAGAAATTTGTTCTAAAGTAATTATCATTTGATGAGGTTATTGAAGGGTTAAACAGAAAAAAACAAGAGATCGGAAAAAGTAAGAGAAAAATGTGGAAAGAAAGTAAAGAAATTCTCACCTTTGGAATTAGAGTGAAGATAAGTCTGTCACTACTTTGTGCCTGTGGTTCTTTAAGAGGCACTTTGCTGTGAAAATAGCTCTAATCTGGTGCATTTCCTACCTTATCTGCTGCATATCATAAAGCTGTCAACATCCGACCAATTCTCATTTATATTAGATGTTATTTGAGAGCTATTGAGTTGGAATTTGTTCTCTGAGCAATGTCACTGGAGGACATCAAATCTTTGTTATGGTAATTACAGCTCAGCGAAATTATGTAGATGAAACAAGTGAATGGGCCAAAGTTTCAGCGAGCAATGCACTTGGGAAAACGCTGTGTTTTCTAGTTAGTAATCTTAGAAGGGTAAATACAGCTTGATAAAAATTCAAATCAAAGCAGAGCGAATTTATATTTAACAAAATAAATTCCAATTGACTAAAAACTGTTGTGAACTTTTTGCCAGGGAAATCTGTGACATCCCAGATGGAGAAAGATTGCGGAAATTACACTCAGGCTTACACTTACATGTGATAATAGGTGAAATAATCACATCGTTTTCTTTTCCTCTATCGGGGACAACCTTTTTAACTTTCCACTGCTACAAATCCTGTTTGGGTCAATGGGTATTTAAAACCTCAACTGGATAAACTGTGCTTTGTATTCACCACTGGCAAAACTCATTTTTCTGGTCAAAACTAGTCGCACCATTTGTTGTGTGCTCAAAGCCAAAAGTGTGGTGACTAATATCTGCCTTGAATGCAGTCCATTTGGCCTTGCATCCAGCCAAGCTCTGTCTATTCCTGCAGCTCTGAGTCACAAACCTCCAGACCTGATGCTCTCAGCAAGAGTCACCCTGGTGGGGGATCGTTTAAACACACAGACATGCGCTCCATGTGATTGTGCACACATACACACACTTTCCGCCTACTTCTCACACCATCACACACACATGCACACAATCTTTCTCCCCTTCATTCTCTTTCTCTCTCTCTCTCACACACACACACAACCTTATTTCCACAGGAATCCGATCTTTTTATAGAGCGGCTGTGTGTTGGCGTGGGCGGCGGTATGGCCGTGCTGTTTCACCCAGCTCAGACTGGATCTCAGATCAATATCCTGTCCCCCACTGGCCAGCTAGTTCAGGCCGGACAGACTGCTTCTGAAAACCTGTCCTTGTTCATGTCTGCCATGTTTCATAAGAGAAAAAAAGCCTGGTCATTATTTACCCACTTCTAATACATGCAGCACAATTTCCTCAAATCTACTGCTTGAGAATCACGACTTGATGTTGGTGGCCTCTAAAGTTAATTGTGGTTTATGTGTTTATGTGCTGTAGTTTTCTCAGTGATATTAAACCACTCTGAATACGCATAGTAGTGATTTTCCAGAATATAGCTTCGTCATAAACACATACAGAGACATACTAATGTCAAAATAGGAAATGAATTCAGAAGACAAATTGCATTTTGCTTCTTCGGCTGTTTATCTTTGCTCATTCTGTTCTTTTTGTCTTGTGTTTGTTTTTGCCTCAGTAGCGTTATCATCAGTGTTGATGCAGAGCATACGCCTGTGATGTCATTTTTTCCTTTCCCTCCAGTTAATAACTTTGTAATATGAACATTAAATCTTAAAGGCCATTGATGGTGGATATGTTGAAACTAGAACCAGATAGATATTTAAAGATAATGCATTACTTTTGGGTCTTTGACAAATCTTTTTCAACGGCTGTTACTTGGCAGACTAGAGCCACCTTAACACATTGAATTAATACTGTACATGTTTGAAACCAGATCTGTCCTGCTTACAATTCTACATTGAATATAAAAGGACTTAGTTATCCCATTAAAAAGCCAAAGGAGAACCAGACCACCACTTTAGATAAAGCACCGAACACCAGAATAATCATTATAATAATCATGATATTACCTGTATGTGGAATAATCACCGCAGCCTGAGCCAGTATAGAGATATTTTTCTGTTCTTGCTTAAAAAAGTTCACCATATATGAATATGAATTATGTTTAGTTTTTGTAGCACCTGTGTGCGAATGTGAAGTGTTTTCGATACAGAAAAAAATATATTTGTTGATCAAGGGTGATACACTGAGACTAAATCCAGAATGTGGTAGAAATTAGACAGGATAGCTGATTCAATTTCCATAATTACATCAAATTTTAGACCAAGAAAAATCATAGAACCAAAATAAGCCAAACAAACAAACGACACAAATGTGGGTACAGGGCCTTCAGTGTGACCACCTGAAAATGTATGTTATAAAATACAGGAAACACCCAAACTAACCCTCTTTACAGAAAACTGATTTCAGTTTGTATGACTTACATCTGTGTAAAAGCCCTTGAGGTTGCTAACAGGGCGTCCAAGGCTTGCTCTCAAATCTCAAACCCTAGGGTTGTCATGGGACTGGGTCGATTGTGCAGCTAAGCTAATCTGAGCTCCGGTGATCTCTAAGGCTACTTGGGCCCTTTCACTACCCTGTCAGCCCCTGACGGCCCTTCATGATCAAGGTGACTTATGGGGGAGCGTCTGATGCGATGACATTGCTGTTGGGATCTCATTCCCTGACAGATTACACTGTTGGACAAGCTACCACTCGCAGCAGTGTGGCTGTGATGGCTCTGATAATTGAAGTGCTCAAAGTTGGATGGGTTGGAAAAATGAAACCCAGCCAGTCAATGGATCAATAGTGTAATCGTTAGCTCCATGTGCTGGAGCTAAATGGACCAGTTGGACTGGGCCTGAGCAGAAGAAAACTCAGGGAAAAAAGGTCACATGTCCTTGTTTGTCCATATTCTATCATTTTTGTTAAAAATCTATTCATCACCCGCCAAATTTTGCCATTATGGGAGCGAGATGCCTGGCGCTAATAAATCCCATTGAGCCACAGGTGCCCCAGGCAATGTCTATGATGTACAGAAACTGACAGCAGAGAAAATATACCTTTACAAATGGTTTGACAGCCTATATCTTCAAGCCAGTATGTGGCATTTATAGAGTATTGGTCGGGGTTTAGCCTTTAGATTCTGCTATTATTGTTTTATCTCGCCCAGTCCCATTTCACTGATATAACCATCTATTTGGTTATCTTTTTCCTCGCAAATAGACAAACAGACTGCTTAGCATTCATTGTGTGACGGCAAACAGATTTCATCATCGTCACTGGCGCTGCTCACAAGTCAATAGCTATGACTTTATCAGCAGGAAAACACACAGAAGGTTTGTTCATGGACTTAATTGAAAAGGAATAGCTGAGCCCCGGCGTGATGCACGCAAAGTCATTTTCATATCGCTCAAATGTCACCAGCCGATGGGGTGACAGGCTGGTCTGGCCACCTGTCAGCCCTCCTTGTGACAAGTACCACCAAAGAAAATACCCTGGGCCTATCAGACTTCAGCACAGAGAGAGCATCAGAATTTCTGTATTCATCTTCTATAAAATTACTTCTTTTTTTCACGGCACAGAGGAAGTGTTATCAACTGACATGGTTACAAATGCGTTTGGTCAGATGTTGAACAGGAATGACAGCACCGAACATTCAGCTCAAATGGACAGTGCAGGACAAACAATACATTGTGCACCATAAATATCACTTTACAAACATGTCATTCAATCAGTAGGTGCATTCAGGCAGTATAGCGCATGGGGAAAGATGAGAAATATTAGCTTTCGGTTTTGCCAAATGGAGGTGCGTATAGGGAGAGCAGCTGCAACGATGTGTAGGAAGAGGACAGAGATGATGGCTGGGCGTGAGAGACACAGAGATGATGATTTCTAATCCATGGAGGTCTCTCGAGAAAGAGGATCAGTGGCCAGGAGGAGATGGGCCTAACCAACTAACCGTAGCCCTAACACACACCCCCACTGGTAATTTACACTCATCCACTCCATGACTGAGCCTGAATGAAGGTGAAGCGCGCTGCGATGTGTATGAGAAGGAGATTTATCCCTGTCTTTAGATGCTAAGATGATGCCTGGTTGGAAGGACAAAGGATTACATTTGACCTTTCACATTTACCTGATGCTCTTAGCCAGGGCCACCTATCAGAATAAGCTTAAATTGTTATATCACCAACATGACAAGCCAGCAATATTAAGTACAGTGTGTGCAAGGGTCAAAACCACTGTGGCAGAGCCCTGGGATGACAATATAAAAGAGTTGCGCTATAGAAAATGAAATAAAGAGGTAAAGGAAGAAGGAACTGACAGGGTCAGATGAAGATAAATGCCAGATGCTGAAGGCCAGAGTTGTGGTGGAGCTCCACAAAAAGTAAAAAAGAGTGTATATAAAGGCGAGAGCAAGAATGTGTGAGAGAAAGAGAGCAACAGTGAGTGTGAGTGCGAAACCGCATCCAGAGAGTATGTGGCGCAAAGAGGTAAAGAAAAGAGAGGCAATCCAGGGAGGGGGTAAAAAGTTGAAGCAGAAACAGGGAAGTGGTGAGAAGAGAAATAGCCAATTAGCAGAAAGCCAGCAGGTGTGCTTTCTCTCTGGAGCCCCCTCTTCCCATACCCCACATCCCCGGTATGGGGTAGGGGGGCGGGCTAATGCTGTGCGGGCCTTAAAGAGCAGGGTGTTGCTATGGCAACCGCCTGGCACGCTCTGTCTCCAGGGAAACAGAAATGTCACAGCTTAAGAGGTCTCGCAGAAAGCGAGTGAGGAAGAGAGAAGCGGAGGGAAAGACAGGAAAGAAAAGGTACGAGTGAGAAAACGCAGCGACGTGATCAACACATTCCTTCTTATCTTTTAGCAACTCTGTCACATTATCTGTGTTGTTTCTGTACAACCTTATTAATCATCTGCCATCGCCTCACAATCCTCCCACACACTTCTTAACTTACTTTACAGTCTGAACAGGTGACAATGTAGACGCTGGGTTATTTAGAGATGGTCCCCTAGTAAGAAACTGAAACCCAAGTCGCCCGCTCCTCAGCACAACATATTCTATTTCCAAGCCTTTGAGAGCTAATCAACCTTCATTTATTTAATCAAATATTTACTGTCATAAGCAGCCGAGGAGCCTGAGGGTGTGGTGGGAAAGTCTGCATTGGCAGCGTGTGGCAAGGTTGAATGTGACCGGTGTTTGCCGCTGAGCTATGGGCTGACCCTCCAAATCACACATTAGCCAGGGCCGCCTAGCTGAAACCCCATTAACCTGAATGGCCGCTGATTGCTCCACTATTAACACAGTCTGACTCCTCTCCTCCAGGGCTGTACCCACTTACACAGGTGCTTCAGCACCCCTCAAGGTCTTGGCTTAATCAGGGTAAACAAATGTTGTTTCTTTGTCATGGCACTGCCACAATGTTTGATGTATGCCACAAATTACAGCTTTAGTCACTCCCAGTTTTCTCCCTGTTCTCACTCTTTTTTTAAAAACGTATTGTGCCCATCTGGCGTAATTGACCTTTCGTGGTTAGCCTGGCGTGATTCAGAAAGGTTGTTTCAGTTGTACCAGAAAGTCGCAGAAGAAATGAGCGGTGTGTGTATACGTGTGTGGTATGTGGGGACAGTCGGTTCTCTGGGAACGGAGACGGCCAGCTAAATGGAGCATTTCTCCAGCATGCTGCTGCGTGCCTGAGAGTGTGGCCTGGCCATGCCTAATTTATTTCCTTTTTTGTCGTTGTTGTCTCCATTCCTCGGTTGATTAAACCAACCTCATGCAGCTATGCTCAACAAATAGCCTAATTGAGTACGACCTTGGCAAATGATATATCAGCCCTATCCTCCAAAAACACCACCTGCACCAGACGCCCATCTCCCCAGCCCATCGCTCTGCGGGCCGCCGCACCAGGCACAACAAACATAAGCAGGGGATTCGCCTCCTCAGCCAAAGTCATTTCTTGCACGACCTTTCCCACAAATCACTGCGATGGCACAGGGCTGGATGGATCACTGAAATGGGACACATTTGTATCACTTAGACCTTTCATCAGATGCAAGCAGATACTCATCTATTATTCCCCCTTCCATTTACAACTCTCACCGCACAGCCTACACATGGAGGGCAAAATAAGTGAACAAAAAATATTCCTATCTCTGTTCCATGCAGTAGCAGCTGCAGCAGGCTTAAGCAGCATGGGACAGGGAGGGGGCTGAGCTGTTGTGTTCAAAGGGGCCTGTTGTAGAAGATCTGATGGCTCTCTCAGTGCAGACAGTGGTGGGATCTCTCACAGGATACAAATGCCTGCTCCAAGATGGCTTCATACCTAATGAGTCTGAGCTCCAGCAGGGCTGCACACAAAGCGGCGCTGCCCTCGATTCCCTGTTTGTTTGCCACCGCCAGCCCCACCCTCGTCTCGCTCGTTCGCTCACTCAGCACTGAGCGATGTGCCTGCCCACAGCTACTGTGTGACACTGATGTGTTTCTCAGGAGGGATGCATATCCTGCAGGTAAACACCTGGAGGCTGAAAAATCACTCTCCAAAAGCAGGCGACGGCTGTAGCCAGAGACTGTTCACAAAGTGAGACTCATCCCTCTGCTTGTCCGTGTGCCTGCGTTTGGCCTCGACACCGAGGCACTGGACAACAAGAACGCGTTCTGTGTGGTGGAAGAGGATGAGGGGAAAATGTGTTAGATGCTCATATCTGAAAGTGTAGTTCTTTGAATAGCTTGTGTGTTGAAACAAATGGGGGATTAGTAACCACAAATTAACAATACGTGCTGAGAATGTATAAATGAGATAATCACTTGAGTCACCTGACTATGGGATGGGACCAGGGTTTTGCCAATATCATAACTTTTACTACTTGATAGTAAACACGCAGGAGCTAACTATCAGAGGGGACCAGGATTGTGACTGTAATTATGAGGACTAAAGAACAATAAACATTATATTTTCACCATGTGTACATGTACAAGGATGGTAGTTAAGGGAATCATGTTCAAAATCAATTAAAAGCACATGATTTATGTTACAGGTATGTGTCCTAATAAATGTAGAGCATCTGTCCTTCAGTACTTCAGCATAAGTGTGTCCTTGTTTGTGTGTTTGCGAGATTGAGAGAGAAAGACAGAGCCCGTGCTTTGGCGACCTCTACTAAAGACATGGAGGGGACAGAGGCTTGGTAAACAGCACATCCTCCTTTCACGTCCCTCAGAGCTGTGTTGCTTCTGGCCTAGAGGTGGGATTGGGACGTGTTGATGAAAATAGGTCACACTGCCAATATACAGCCTGGGAGGATGGCAGAGGTTACCACAGCAAGGAGAGGAGCTGGACGGATGTGTCGCTCTGTCAGTCATCCTTGGCCTGCTGGACGATTAGAGTAGAGTTGCAGGGAAGAAGAATTTGGAGAAACACAAGAACTCTCGTCCACACTTGCCACTACACAAAGGTCAGACACTGTTTTGAACAGTTGATCTCTCTGCGCTGCTGGTCATTTAAATGGCAGCATCTGCAGGCATCCACTTTTAAAATCAAATGGAAAAATCTCACTGGGGGGTCATGCATATACTGTAGCCCATTAAAATTTCACTTTAGAGCTCGTTGACGAGCTTCGAGACTCCAAGACAGCATGTCATCGAGGGCGTGTGAGAATAAGTCCCTCAAGGCCGCTCACACAAGACAAACTGCAGGGGGTGTCTATGGTCTTTGCCATGCGGGCGATTAATACTACCACATACTGCACTGAGGGCTCCATACAGTCCACGCTCCCCCGTACCATTATAAGCCCTTCTGCAGTGAGCTGTCATTGCATAGACGCTGGCTGTCCCAAGGCGAACTGGCTTTAATCAAAGCTTTGTGAGGAGCCAACAGTCACTTGGGACAAGTTTCATTGGGAGTAATGTTATAAGAATGAAGGAGCTATGCAATCTCAACTCCTCCCAGATGGGACAGAGGGATTAAACAGTGAAGAAGTGGCGAAGATGGATGGCGAGAAAAGGACCTTCCCTACATGCTTCTCCCCATCTTTACCTCACAGGGCTGTCGCGATAGCCGGCCTGGCCTGCTTATTTATTGAGAGCTTTCATTCATGCGCTGACTGAGTGGGAGCTTTTAAACAGACCTGGGTTTCCGGCCCTCGGCATGCCCTTGCTTCCGTTTTAAGCGGGGCCTCCTTCAAAACCATCAATCAGTTGGTAATTTTATCATGCACCCCACGTAACTGACAGTCCACACCAGCAGGGCTTCACCAACACTTAATAACATATTCCTTTCACCACTTCTCCGCAAACGTACCAGGGGATTTATTAAAAAACTCTTCACATGGTTAACAATTTACATATGGCCAATATCACAAGACTTCATTAAATAAATAATGTGGGATCGCATCTCCTCTCAGATGTTTGTAAATCCAATTATTGCTTTATCAAATTGGATTTCGCCATTATTATTTTTATTTTTCAGGGTGTGGTGTCTGGCAGTAGGATGATGAAATTGTTGCAGTTTAATATCAGTGCTGCTGATAAATGTGTTTGGTTTCATCACTGCAGCTGTAGACAGTCCAAAGGGCAAGCGCAGTGCTCTGGAGCATGGGCCACTGCTGGGACGACTTCTGCGTTAATCATATTACAGAACAGCTCCAAGGTGTGCAGAGGACATTTGCACACAAGGAAATGTGTGTAGGACAAAACTGATAGGCTAGGCAGCACCACGAGCCACCACGGGGATGCTATAGCATACAGCGCTGCACAAACAGGATAGTTGTGTTTACTGTTTAAAGACGCAGAGAGACCATAACTTTCTACAGGGAGCGTAATTAGCTGCGAAGCGTCAAATAGACAACAAAGAACACGACATGAAACTGCCTCTGATGCATATCCTTGAGCTCTCTCAACAAGGAGATGGCATCTTTACAGAGCAAAAAGATCCCACGTCTTTGTCTTTCATGTCCTCTGATCTCTTCTCTTTGCACAACCATCACCGTGTTTTCAAAATGAAAACAATAGGGAACAGAAAAGGGAGGACTCTCCGTGGGACAGGTCTGATAAAATAGTTCTTCACAAGTTTTCCCTCTGGAAGCAGGGAGACAGTGTTAGTCCCCAGAGTTCCTGTGTCCCGTCAGAATGACACTCAAGCAGCCATCATCTCTGGGGAGGAACTATTCAGAAGGGACAGGATAAAAAGAAAGAAAGAAAGAGGGGGAAAAAATATATATACAAGAAAATGAAAAAAAAATTGCTCTCTTCTCTTCCCTCATCTTTGATGCTCCTCTGGTACAAACCTGGGTTTTCTTGCTCTTTGGAGCACCATGCAAAAGAAAGAATAAAACATATGAGGAGAAGGAGAGAAAATGATGATCCCTAAAGAGGAAAGAGAGGGTCGAGTGTGACTAGGGGAGCACTGAGGTCATTTACAGTGAAGTTAATGTGCTGCCTGTACAACCTTGCCCCAATACCTAATATTCCCCTATGTTTGATTGTGTGTGTTTAGTGCATGCATGTGCACACACACACAGGTCTTGCATATATGAATGTACGAGAGGGACCTATTTAGCGACCCGTGCTGACCTATGAATGAAAACGCTGAACATAAAATGGATGGGAGTTGTGGTAAGTAATAAGCTTGTCATCTCAAAGTCCCTGGGACTGAAGGAGGTGGGCAGGAGGACACACAGGAAATAGACATGGTGCATGGTGGACACTCACACGCTAATTGTATGGAAATGCTAACAGCTCTCAACTGTTGACTCTAACTGCAAAGTATATTCTGTCCCTTGATGGTAGAATATGTGGAGTCTATGTGAAATATCATTATCAAAAAAAACGTACGACAGAAATGAGATAATTCAGGAGAGAATAAGGCTGTAACCCCCGAATGTCTTTTTTTTCCAGTTTATCTCAACCCTGCCTCTCTGCATGTATCTGTTGCTGATTATTGTACTGTTTACTCCCCTGAACACCAAAAAACAAGTTTCTGCTAATGCAGATGGCAGCTTAATGACTGCATCGGCCCAGGAGGTTGATTGGCTAGTCATACCAAGCCATGGCAGTATCAGCATCAATTGGATAGACCACAAAAACAGTGTCATAAAGGGCTTAGGCTGGGAATTAAACTGGGACTAAGGCACAGCAAAGGCAAGGGGCATGACGGTTAAAGGAAGCAACAGTTTAAACTCAGTAAAGAAACTGCAACACTTCTAGACAAATAAAACATCGTAATAGCATCATGGACATGGCACCCACACTCATTCCCTACTTTAGGATTATCAAAACATCACTAATGTACAAAAGTTATTATACAAGAAATGGCATATACAAAATGTAGCAATAATGAAATATGTTGTGTAGCAGGACAAGCAAGTCCTTTTGCTTTGCCAATACCCAAATATGGAGCAGCTCTATGCCGTCCTTTGCCAGCTTCTGAGACCTGAGCGTGTTTATGATATGGGCACTTCAATCGATCTGCCGTCTCCTGCATTGGGAGCTGTGACAATGGGGTTAAACTGCTGGTGGCAAACAACAGACCAGCAGAGAACCAGAGGCCTTCATTGTATAGCCCACAGATGCCAATACACTTAGGCCGTCCTCCATGTCCTCCTTCTGTCTGCCTGCCAGACATCCATACAGCTCAGGGGCCGTATACAAAGGGAAGCCTACAATCTTATCTGTCTCCTCTGCTTTTCCTGTGCCCAGTCCGCCACCATCTATTTATTCATCACGATCCTGAAAATAAAGAGGGAAATGAAAACACACCTTTTTCATTATTTTTTTCTTCATTCAAGTGCTTTCCAGCTGACTAAAATTCATATTTATGCTAATGTGCAGCACCTCTTTCCGCCTCAGCCTCGCATGGGAGATGGGAGCCAGGCTAGAATTAATGACATTGCATTGGCGGTAATGTTTGCCGCGTTTCATTAGCTGGTATATCTTTAATTTCCAATAAACACAGTAATTAGGGGAGGTATCCGCGGAGACAGGCCCTGGCAGGCTGCTGCCGTGGTAACAGCTGTAACCGAATCTGCACAAAGGTAACAGCAGTCAAGGAGGACTTTCAGCTTAACCAAATCCTGCCTCGCAGTGGGAAGGGCCTCGATTCAATTATATGAAAATGAAGCCCACCACAGATATCAGCCTGGCCGTTCACAGAATAGTGAGAGGAAGGGGAGAAAAGCATATGCAGGAGCATCTGCAGAAAAGACAGAGCCACATATATGTATGTATACCCTATAAAATAAAAATAAGAAATTTTACACATTCACACATCGCGGCCGGATTTTTTCCCTACTTATATGAATATCAAACACTGACATAAACTTTAATTTCTCTTTCTCTTATTTTAAACCCCATTTCACAGAAGGATCTTCCTTTGCTTCATCTTTCAAAAGCCTACTCGTTCAAAGAGCACTTTAGAGGGAGGAGAAAACATTCACAGAATGTTCCAAAAATCAGCCCCTTACATATTACGCAGGCTCTTGTTAGCTGTGAGCACAAAGGGCAGGCGGATGGATTAATCCTACACATTATAGTCAAAGGACTAGTCAGACTCATGTACAGAGAGGCAATTTACCATCCTGACCTTTCAATCTTTAAAACGTTCCACATATCCCTTCCCTCCCCCTACACAGATACTTTTGAATGCTCTCCTCCAATGCAAGTGCCGCAATCATCTGAGGATTTCTTCATCTCAACATGACTTGATGAACACAGTGAGATAAAAATGGAGGACAAAAGAACATCAGAGAGAATAAAGGGAGGGACGAGATAGGAGAGGGATATAATGATAGAGACAAAGAACTGAGGATTTCTCCCCGAGAAAGGATACGGGCCATGCAGGTAAACGAGTGGCTGCGCTGCAAAGAGAGACGAGAGCTATAATTGAAGCTGACACCGTCTGCATTCCCAGTTCTGACCTACCAGTCAGAGTATCCTGTTTACTTTGACACAAACAAATAGAGAACCGCAAAGAGCTAATATTCTGCGCCGGTTACTCAAGCTCAGTCATACTGAATGGCACCCATCTCACAGGGTCTAAGGGTGACAGGCCTGAGATTTGTCCACTTATTATCCTTCAGCTTCACACAACAGATTGCAGTGTAGATTTATAACATGTGCTTAGATTTAAAGCTTAAAATGCTGAATGTTGAGTCTCTTGGAAAAAACATGATCAGATTTTGCCATTTCTAATGTGTAAAAGGTACCATTATTCTTTAAATCTATATTAAATCTAATTCTTAAGAAGAAATATAGAGAGAATGATGTCCTTTATTCTATTGCCACTTCTTTGTTGCATGATTGCTTTTATTTGAAATTTTCCACTTTGTCAGTACTGGTGCCATCTCTACGTTCATTCCTCAGATCTAATCCCTGCTTGTTTCTGTTCAACCTCCTCGGGCTGAATGTCTCATCAGTTTACCAGGGGCTAAGGAAAGGTCATAGCTCACTGGTGGGTCCCTGACAGTCAGCCTATCCTGCTGCTCTCCATAGGATAGGGTTATGGGGGGGAGCAGACTGACTTCCCAGTATGCTCCATGAAGCCCCATGCCCAGTCTGGTCTCCCAGCATGCGGAATCCATAATGTCAGACATCTCCATATCCTCAGTAATCACCAGATCAACTCCAGACTCTGTGTGTGTGCCGGGCTGTGATTAGCGACAGTGGCTTAACCGTCCTGTCCAGGCTTTGCACAGGAGAACAATAAGAGTTGACGTCTCCATCTGCTGCCATGAATTATTGCCGCTGCCCACCTCAACGAGAGAGAGATTTGCAACGAAGGGAAAGAAGAGCTCACCCGCTTCGGAAAAGCTTGCATCATCGCTATAGTCAGAAGGCAGCATGCTCAAGCTGTGTCTCCTCGCTCTCCCATCTCAGTTGATCTTTGGGTGAGCATATGGCCTGAGTGTCGAGAAAGTGCAGCGTCTCGGCAGGCTGGATTAGGGACGGAGTAACAGGCTGCGAGGGAGTGGTGATGGGCGCTTTGGCTGGAGCGTGGCGTAATCTACCCAGCAAGGCAGAGCACAGATGCTGGGCCAGGCAGGGAGGCTCACTCCTCGTTAAGGGTCTATTACAGAAAAGTCCTCGTTAAAGAAACACCACTGGGAGGAGAGACCATCCGATAGATGAGCGTGAACATAGAGGAGAAGATTTAATTAAATAATGAAATAATGGCCCCACCGTTTTCATTGCGATCATGTTTCCAATTCCCTCATTAAAGGTACAGCAACCTGGGTGGGAGGATCAGTTAAAGTCCAAGCTCATAAAAGCTTTTCCCAAGAACCTGTTTAAGTTTCTGTTGCAAACTCTCCCACAGCCTCAGTCTCACCTTTTTGTCTGACTGAAGCTGCCTTCCTTTTCTGCTTTTGTGATAAAGTGTTTTGTACGTAAAGCAAGAGGATATGTTGAGGGTAAGAGAGGGAGAGCAGCCTAAGGAAATCTGCTCAATAGTGCACTGGGGAGGGTGTTAACATGGGGCCCGGGCACCTCTGCCAAAATGAGTTAGCCTTACTTGATGTTTCAGTGTTGATTAAGAGACAGAGATGGGAATAGGTTTCAGCTCTGCTTGGTAAAGAAGCAGCAGGTGCACCTGGAACAAGCCAAAGTGATGATGGTGATGACTAGCGTCAGGCTGTACACTGCAAAAAAACTCATCCCTAACAAGTGATCCATCACAACACAGCCACCACTATATCATTGTTGTCTATTTTTTGGTTTTGTTTTTTATACAAATTGAACAACATATTTTTCTTATTTTGCAGGGATTGTTGAAAGAAAACTCCTAATTTAGGTCTCAATCATTTTATCACAGCAACACATTTAAAAAATAACCAAAATATTTGCTGTGGAAGCATGGCCTCAATGTATTTTTATGTATCTATGTATTTAAATTCTATCTATTATTATGTCCATGCCACCAAAACAGCTTTCTTTTACAAAACTGAGCTGTACTTACTGTGGTTACAGTTAGCAATCAGATTTGTTCCAAATAAACTTTTTATTCACTTATGTGAACAAATCGGATAACTTTAAAGAACCTTTATAGCCTCTTTTTTTTGGAAAAATATTCAGCATCTGCAGAAAATACAAATTCTTGAAGCGATTGCATTGAAAGTATAAAGTGATGTCCCCCTAGAATCCAGTTAGTTGACTCATTTTAACAACAATAAGATTCATTGATCAAATGTGATTCAATAACATTTCATATAGACATTTTCTGCAGTGTGGAGGCTGTAGATTCTCTAGAGAAGCACGTAGGCCGAACTGATGTAGGGAAGATTTTTCCTCTCCCTCTTTTTCACTGTAACAACCTCCCTGAGCATTTCATAGCTGCATATGCTGCTGCTTAAAGCACCACTGAGATTTATGCCGTTGTCAGCTCACAAGGGTGCAATCAGGAATAAAGATCCCATAAACCCCTCTGATGTGTCCACAGGTACAGCAGTACCAGGTTATTGCTGATGGTGGATAAAACCCATGTAACTGTAGGTTTGGTATCTCTCCTGTTCCTATTTGAATTGAAAGCTTATACATTGTTATGTTTAGAGTGAGTTTCATGACCCGTAGACTTCTGGTTCCTGGATAAACTCCATGGAACAATTTTCATATATACATCAACACCAACAAGAAAAACAAATTTAGCCCTTCCCTCCGTCATCCCAACAGCAGAGCTGAGAACGAGCGAGGGACAGAGGAGAGGAGGAAGCAATAAAGATTGCAGACTGCCAAAGAAAGAGGAGATTAGGATGGATGGGAACACATGCATGTCACGTCAAAGCTTCAGGGTCCTTTGTTTTAATCCTAAGTAATGCTGATTTCCTCTGGGTTGCTGAGGTTGCCAAGAGTGCTTGTATGTGTATGGGTTTGTCAGTGTAACCATGTGTATACAGCATGTGTGTTTAGATTGTTTGTCCACAGGTGAAGTCCAGCCAGGTTGGCACCTAATGCACTGTGTGTGCTACTATAGTGTGACGCCGCATGAATGTGTAGAGTAACACAGATTGTCCACTGTGTCGTGTGTGTGTGTGTGTGTGTGTGTGTGTGTGTGTGTGTGTGCCCACCTGGCCATCTCTCAACGGGTTATATAAGTATGTGTGAACCCTTCAGGGGACTCCCCGGCTCTGGGTCCAGCTGGCACCGTGCTCCAGCTCCTAGCTTTGCCTTTCAACTCCATCAAGCACCTGATTTTATTTATCTCCTCCTTCACCTTGACAATAACTTTTGTTTTCTTCATTTTAATTGATTTATTTGTTCTCGGGATTGTCTTAACTGGCGTGACTAACAAGGCTTGGCTGATACAAGCCCACATCACTGCTGAGACAATTCCATTCTTTCTATTCCGTTTTTTTCATGGTGAGGTTGTCTGTTGTCATGGCTGGCTAGATCGAATCTACTCAGTCCTGCCTGGCTCGAAATATGTGGTCAAAACTGTACCGCTATAGAAAAATACGAAAATATCTGTGACTGTCCATATGCCTGTTCAGTGTGATGATTGATGGGAAAAGTATTTGCGTGAAGACCAAGGTATGAGAGGTGTCTCAGTCCTGTCTGTATGAGATTGCCGAGCAGTAATCAAAGAGGTGGCACAGTGTCATAGCCGTCCGAGGGCAGTTTTTTCTCTGCTCCCGGGGACAGACAAGACCAATTGGACAAAGCTTGGATGTCTTGGGCTGAGCTGAAGTTGCACTGCAAACACCCCCTCCGAGCCCCCCTCCGGGCTTCTCAAGGGCCATCTATCCCACTCCATCGCATCACCGTAGCGACAGCTCTCCCTCGCCTCCCCATCAATCCCCTGGCCAGTCGCAGCTTCCTGATCTCACTGCCAGCTCCTCAGCCAGTCAGCAGCTGCCCAACAACGCCAGGCCTGACAATCGCTTACCCTGCCGCCTTCAAGTCTGTCAGCCCTGGGCCTGTCAAATTACTGTCAGCGTAAACAGTGGGGGAGGCAGGGACGAAGAGAGGGAAGGGAGAAAGAAAAGAGGAAGGAGTGGAAGTGGATGAGAAAAGAGTGGAGAGAGCAGGGTGGGGCATGGAGGGTGGGATTGGAGGGTGAGAGTGTCATGCACAGTCGCATGTGGGTGCTCTCTCACAAACACACACACACACACACACACACACACACACACACAAACTCTGACATGTATATATATATATCACTCTTGCCCCATCTTCTTCTGACGCTGGCACTCGCTCACTCCCATCAATGTCCCCCTCCCCTCTCTTCTCCACATCTTTCTTTCAGGTAATTCCCTCGGTCACATCAGTCCCACTCATCTCTGTGCTATTCCTCCCCCCGTTCCTCCCTCTGCCCCTCCACCACACATGTTCCATCTATATCCCCCAGTCTCAAAGCACCAGCTCAACATTACTTTGATTCAGAAAAAAAGAAGGAAAAAGTAATGGGCAGAAAAATGAAATGACTTTCTGGGCCCTCACGTAAAAGCGTGGCTCGCTCTTGGAGACAGGCAATATTCCCTCAATTATTGCCACTCACAGAACCCTCTTCGCCGGTGGATGAAGTTTTAATTCCAGGCCTCCAATAAAATGGATGTCCTAGATATAATGTGGGAATAACTGCTCAGTGTTTCTGGATTTGCATGACAGTGTACTGTACATGTGAGTGCTGCACACATGCCCTGCACATACGAGTTGGTGTTCTCACATACTATAGATGAAGAGGAGGGGATGTGGAAACTTTATATTGATCCGACACTAGCCATGGGCTCTCAGCTTTGAACTATATAACCTGCTTTTTTCTTCATAACCGGATTTTTTAAAATTCTCAGTCCGTCACATATTTAACGCTACATCTTCAAAGACCAATCTGGTAAGGTTGAGGTGGTTTCCATAGACCACACTATGGACAGTTTTAATGAGTACTATTGCCATTGTAGTTCCAGAGAAATCTGGGGATGTTGATGTGGAAGTTTCTAAAGTTTGTTTTCTATTGCTGTACCACAAACTAAATTCCATCCGTCTACATTATATTGGTGAAACTGAAGCAGCTGTTATCTCAAACTATCTAAATGTTCAGATACCATGAGGGAGAAGCCAGAACATCTTTACTTTATTCTACCTATTTGTTTCTTGTGTAGCAGGGGGGTGCAGAGAATAGCCTTGCAGCAATAAGTTCATGAGTTTGAACTTGCTAGCTGGCCCCGGCATGTTCTCGTTGTGCTTGTGTTGGTTTCCTCCAGGTACCACGGTCATGCAGGTTCGGTATAAACCTACTGTAAACACAGTAATGAATGTGGGCATGAAAGGTTGTTTGTATCTGTGTGTCGGCTCTGTGATAGACTAGTGATCTGTCCAGAGTGTACCCTGCCTCTCGTCCAATGTCAGCTGTGATTATCTCTAGCCCCCTGCGACCCTCAATAGGGAGACGTTATAGCTCATGAATGGATGGATATTATTATTTTTAATAATTTTTGGATGACCATTAAAATACACAAACCAATACACTTTCATCAGACCTTTCTTTCATTGGATGTATGGCTCACAAAACACTGACATTTATAAATAGAAATAGATTAAACTTCCACTAAAAGATCTACAGTATCTTAAAGATTTAGTACATTTAAGTTTTTCTTACTATCTCTTTCATTATTTTTCATTCAGTGATTTATTTATTATTGGAGCCTCATGCTGGCAGTAATGTCACTGCGCCAAATGTTATTGTTTCCAAGCAAAAGAAGTGAAAACTCCCTGTAATAATCTGCTTGGCAATATTTTTTGGCGACAGCTTTGATGGCGCTGGACTCATCCTGAGCGCGGCCGCTTTGCTCTGATTTTTTTCAGTGTTTTAAACAATTTTTGAAATTATGTTTCAAGCCAAAAGAGGGAGAGTTGGCAGAGCAGTCATATTTTGAAGGTAGAGCTGAGAAGCTAGGTCGTCCAGGTCGGACAGGTCGTCGGCCTTTCACAGGAGGAAACAACCACTCACATCCACACCGGGCAAGTCGTCACTTAACCTAACCTGCATGACCTAGCTCTACAAGGGTTATTATTCTAGTTAGCTAGGTAGCTACAATAAAGTTCCCCCTCTTCTTTGACATTTGACATTTGGCATTTGGCATTTGACTCTAGACTGTAAATAACAATGGATGACACGACTGCTCCCCTAAAGTGTCTTGATTGCCACGTTGACCGCACAGCTCCATCCCCCGATCACTAAGCTATGCAAACTCTAGCACAAAATGCGCGAGAAGGTGGTGATCTTATGGCAGAGATTTTGGCTTCATTTCTGGATAGTGGGAAGCAGTGGTAATGTGTCATCCATACAGTCTATGGTTTGACTTTGTGTTGGGACGCTGGACTAATTTGCCATACCGACTAACCTCAGGCACTCAGGTTTCTGATTGGTCAAGGGATGGGAGTGGCCCCACTGTGCATAGATGAGTGCTCAGATAATTGGTTGAGAGAATTGGGAGTCGTCAGCGGCCACTCTAACAGAAATGGGTCTAGCCAGCTGAGCTCCCAGCTCCTTAAGTGCCATATTAACACAGTCATTCCCCCCGCCTTTTAATTGCAATCAGACTTGGAGGGCATAGACGTGGCCCTGGCCTTCCATCATAACCTGACTCACATGTGCAAACCTACACATTCAGGAAAAAAAAAATGTGTCAGACTTCTCCTGATGAGCCACACAAGACACACGCTGACAGAAATCTTTCAGATCCTCACTGCTGACACACCAGGGGGAGTAAACATGGCAGAGAATTCAGCTTTGTTTCTGACAAGCAGAGAGAGCGCGAGGAGGAAAGAGAGAGGCTTTGTCTTGGGTGTAGCTGTGTGGCTGTGGGAATCGATAGGTTTAACCAGCAGGGGCTTGGGTCTGTGGAGCAGGAAGAGACACACACAGGAGGTTAGGTCTGGGCAGAACAGCCTGGAAATGCTTTATCACCACTACCAGCAAGGCACAGTCTCCCATCCAGGGCAAAAGAAGCTTAGGAGCTTGAGAGGCTGCACGTGTGTGTGTGTGTGTGTGTGTGTGTGTGTGTGTGTGTGTGTGTGTGTGTGTGTGTGTGTGTGTGTGTGTGTGTGTGTGTGTGTGTGTGTTTATCTCTGTGCTTTTCAGGGAAAGGCCTGTGTCTGTCTGAAAGCGTGAGCTGTGCATGACAGATATTAAGCTATTGTCCAGGGTGCTTCACTTGCATGCTGATATTGTTTGATTCAACCTGGCATCTGAGAAAAAACCTCAGGAAAGCCCTTTACTGTTGTTTCTGTTTTAGTCCTCCCTTAGCCAACCAGGTTCAGATTGAGCGATCAGAGAGAAATAAATCTGAAGTGAGAGGAGAGGAGAGGAGAGGAGAGGAGAGGAGAGGAGAGGAGAGGAGAGGAGAGGAGAGGAGAGGAGAGGAGATAAAAGACAAAGAGAAACCAGCAGGAAACTGTAATGTCAGGAAATGTGTGCGGCTTCTCAATGCTGACAACAGCCCAAAGATGGAGAGAAAGAAGTGGAACAGAAAGAAGAAGAGAAAGAAAAAGAAGACAAAGAAGAAGAGAGAGATGAATGGGAAAAAGACGAAGAAGGTGAAGACAAAGAGGGAGAAGACGAAGAAGAAGTACACAAGAAAGAAGAAGAGAAAGACAAAGAAGCAGAGAAAGAAGATGAGGAAGATAAAAAAAGAGGAGAAGGAAGAAGACAAAGAAGAGTAAGAAGAAGAAGACAAAAGAGAAGAGAAGCAGGAAGAGGTAGATTAGACGTCTGCACGGCAGAAAAGAGGAAAAGACAGTGGATTTGTGAAAGCCAGCTGAGGCTGATGCAACATGCTGACCTGTCACACTGTAGATTGGTGACAATGACATCACCCGGCTCGGGGCTAAGAGGTGCAGCTGAGTACAGATGTTCTATTACTACAGCAGTGGGGCCAAGATGCTTTACCAGAACAGCGCAGGATGTTTAAGCGACTCTATAGGCCGATCACAGCTTACACCTTCTGATTTCACATCCCTGCACTTTGTGCACATTGTTTATTTATTATCTCTAATGAGCACTTCATAAATGTAATTGTGCGTATAGTGAGTTTGAGCTCAACAAAAAGATCACTGCGTGTTTAAGAAACTCGAGATGACAAATTAATCCCCTGTGAGTTATTCATCTCAAATACCGACAGTTTTGGTCTCTGACAATTTCATTCATTAAGCCAGGCGAGTCGTACAGTAATTGAGCTGAATAAGTTGGCCTAATGTCTTAGCCGTCCAAACAAACAGCGCTGTCATAATTTGCCTTTAATCGGATTGCATTGTTTTGGCTGATAAAGTATGCTAACTTGCATTATTATGAGTAATGAGAGGAGTGGAACTTGCTGAGCAGCGTTCCTCTCCCCAAACAGCTAAAGAGACTGATTGTGTTTGTACAGTAGATGCAAATCAGCCTGTCTTCCTGTTTATTGATTCAGAGGACGTCGTTTGAAGTGGATGCTGCCGTCTGTCGCTGTGATTTTTGTACCTTTCACCTGAATCAGACTGGTTCTGTACTATGATCCCTGGGCTTTAATTGAAATGCGCTCCTCGGCTCAGTATTTGGATTAGCTGAGGTTTAAGTGCAGACTGTGAAATTTAATTTGATACATTTTCAGCTGTAACAAATGAACAGGTAAACAATTGACTTTTCATATAATCCTTTCTAGATCCATGTGGCATTTGGGTTGTTCAAAATACCTTTTTAAAAAGTGTTCTTTGTATATGTGCAGTGTTGTGTATTCGCTGGTGTGTGGTTTATCAGCGCTCTGTGCTCTGTGAAACCATATTGTTGCTGTTTACCGAGGTTCTGTAAGGACTCTGGTGATTCCTGGAGATTAAAGTGTTACTTATATGTATTCACTTAAACACAACCCAATAACTTCACCATATTTATTACCTCTGCCAAGGAGCTGATGTTTTCACCTCTGGTTTGTTTGTATGTTTGTAAGCAGGATTACGCAAAAACTACAAAACGGATTACCTTCAAACTTGGTGGGAGGAAGTGGTATGAGTCAGGGAAGATCTAGATTAGGGGGCGTTGATCCAGGAATTTTTTTATCACTTTCTTAAAGATTGCAAAATAGGTTGTTTTTTGACATTTTCACAGATTTGATCGATCTTGATGGAAAAACAGCCATATTTAGAGAGCCAATATCTATGAGTTTGTGCTAATTAGTGCCGCTTGTTTGAATTTCGTTTATAATTTTTGTTTTAATCAAACATGTAGATGCACTTAATGCCTACTGTAATTATGCTAAGAAATTATTCTTGGATTAAAACACCAAAAATATAGTAGGGGTATGAAAAACAGTAGCTGCAAAGCTGGGTCAAGTAAACACTTCATCCAATTTTCTGTCCGTGTAATTTCTATTTACATGGTAATAGTCTGTCAATTCATGTTTACAGAGGAAGATGAGGATATGAAGGTGCACGGCACTAGCTTATCCTGATTATAAACTAAATCAGGTAATGAGCTTTACTCAACTACAACACTCCAAAAACATAAATTGCATGTAAATGTACATTACGAGACTCCACCGCTTGATTCCCTTTTCCAAATGAGTCCCTGCTGCGCTGGAAACAACTACACAGTTGACTAAATGTGAACGAATCAACAAGTGTCCGAGCTGTCAAAGCTTTAAAACACTGGTAGCCTGCTCAAACACTGACATGAATGACTTAAACAGTGTTGCACTCCGCTCAAATTCTCTTTAACTGTAAAACTAATTAACGCGATCAACTGCCAGTGTTGTTCCTGTCTGTCTTAAAACGGCACAAGGTATAAAACTAGACTAACAGATGTGTGGGGAAAAATAATGTATTTCTTCCGTCTGCATGAGCATGATGATTTGAAAGTGCGTTTTTTTTTCTTTTTCTTGATCCATCAAAATAATGTTGGCACTAAAATGTGCTGCACAATCAGGGGGGGTTGTACAGCTGCTGCAATCTAAATAGCATTAAAAAAAATAGTAACTGTAGATTCCTACTCATACACATAATCTCTGAAACTAATAGATTTTAGGATTGCAATCATTTGACCACACACAGACTATCAATCATCCAGGCTGTCAAAAACGTCCATACTACTGCAAATGAAATGCTGAAACATAAGAATAAATAGTAAATGTGAGGAAATCCAGACAGTCCATATATGTATGTACAGTATGTAACTAAATATATTTTTACACCAAAGTTCAGAACATCATTAATAAGATTTAGTTGAGAACTCTCAAATAGGTTCCTTGTAGTGTTTGTCTTACCCTTGTAGCACTTTTCTGTAATAAGACAAAGCTCAATCATGACATACGTATCCCCTGTCTTCAATGAAAATTAATCTATCAGCTAATTAATCAGCGGAAAAACGAATTGAGATGATAATACGACCTTTCCGGTGTGCGAATAGCCGAAACTAAAATGGGTCTAAATAACTCAGAAGTAAGGCAGAGATAGGACCCTGGCAGCTTAGAAGACTGATAAAGGTTTTACCTCCATTACAGGGGCTAAGACGAGGCTCGGGCCACCGCAGCTCTGGATTCCAAGCACGCCTCTGATTTGTCAGCTCTGGGAAAATGCTGTAATAGTGGACGTAATGGCACAAGGAGGCTTTTCTGTGTGTGTGTGTGTGTGTGTGTGTGTGATAAGGTGGGATGAGGTGTGTTGTTGGGAGACAGAAGGAGTGAATGACGGTAGAAAAATGTCTGCAGATGGATGCTGAAACAGCCATACATCCTCGTTAGACCCCCTGTCTCCCAGCGGCCAGAAAGTCAACACACACGCACACACACACACATTCAAAAGCAAGCATACACACACACACACACACACACACACATTCTGCCATCGCTAAACTACATTCACTAGATTGAAAAATTCCTACTCTGGCAATGCACAATTAGTGCATGCAAGATGCATGTATATGGGGTTGGGTATAAAACTTGACTTGTTGAGTGTGTCCACACAATGTATCAAATGTCTTTTTCATAATGTTTTCTTATTCCTTGATTAGATTTTTTCTAGTTTCATTTCTATTTAACTAGTACAGTGCCTGTTCTAAATGTGTCTGTTTGGGATGGGCTGTTTGTTTGGCCTGTGGTGATGCTGGTTGCAGTTTTGACCTGCAGTTATCTAGCCAGTACAAGTAAAGACCTGCTGTAGGACTCAGTCCACAGAACCCTGAAGCTGCACCACCGCAGCACAAAGAGCTGTTCACCTGCTTATTCAAAGTTCAGTGAAGATCAACTCAGTACACAGAACCCCGTACTGCAGAATCAGGTGATGTTGTGAATGCACCCGTTGTCGATCACGACGAATCTTACGTTGATGAGTCCCAACTGCCGCTGCAGAGCGCTGGTCGCCTGTTTATTCAAAGTTTATTAATATTGAAAATATTGGCTTATTTTTGACAAAGGGTCTACAGCCATGCTAAAAGCTCTGTGAAGCTGTATCTACGCACAGTGGTGCTTTGGTCCAACTGCTTAGTGTGTTGCTAATATTTACCTTAAAGTACAGCTGAGGCAAAAGTACTTGCAGCTAATCTCAAAATCAGGTGTTGTATTTGCATTGCTATTAAAGAGTTTTAAACAGTAAAAATCCCTTCACATACATTTTTTGCTGGAAACTCGCACATTAACGTAAAAACAATTCCTAATGTCTTTTTCCGTGCTTTCTGAAACTAGCACAAAAAAGTGGCTGTCACACCAACTGCCACCAATCCCACAATATCCACTTTCAATCCGCCCACCCCACAAACATCACGAACAGCCCACCACATCATGTCCTTTCCCATGTTGTCACCTCCTCCTCTGTCCACCCACAGCACAAGTCACTTGCCCTAAAGGGAGCTGGCAGAACTACAGTGAAGCAAACAAAGATACAAATGGCCGCCCCGCACCGCTCGTGCCCGCATTCATTACCTCTCATTTTCCTGACACGCTAAACCTCTCATGGAGCCGACGCCGCGCACGCTCGTGACGGGGCTTCACGGTGCCGACACACTGGCCTTCGGGGCTCGCGGCTTCCACGGTCGAGATGCTCAGAGGTCAGTAATGAATATACATGGTGTGGTCTGCAGCAGGGATGATACTGGGAGAAATAGAGCGAGGGGAGGAAGATGAATATTGAGTTAATGTGCTGAGCAGGATGGAGCTGCACTTCCCAGTTCCCCAGTCACAATGTCCTCTGCTGTTTCAGTCTGGCTTGTGAACATAAATATTTACACGGCTGTCACGATCGGGATTTATAGGACATTCTCTGCTCTTCCCGTAAGAGAAATACAAAGTATGCTTTATTCCCTCTTTTCTTTTGCACAATGGCGCTGAGATTGGTGTTTGCTCTGGGATGTCTATGCAACCGTGTTTACTCTGTATTGTACACTGAGTGCACGGGGTGTGAATATTGTCTCATTATATTGACAGTTCTCGTCCTTGCCAGTTTCAATAACCAACATTCAGCAAAGGAAGTGCTGCAATATAAACAGCGTGGGTATTTTCAACTGGTTAGGGAGAGACAACCGAGGTAATAAAACACAGACAATATACTTATTGTCTTTCTTTGTAATACTGGATGCAATAAAAAATACTGCGGGCTAACCTGTCTGATGTGTGTTTTTGTGCAGTTGTGTGACCATTTCCTGGATTATTCTCGACGGACGCAGCACAGATGCAAACACCTTCCCGTCTCCCTTTCTCTAATCTTCTTCCTCCTGGTTCCATCCTAACCTGCCAATGCCAAGTCTATTTTGTCATGTAACTCGTCTGATAGGTTGGCATGTAATTAAGTCCTTGGCATGCACTGTGGGTTGTCATTTGCATGGTAATAAATTTCTGCTCTTTTACTGTAGGTGTGTGGGGGGGGCACACAGTCCAGACAGGACTGTGTGCTTTTAGCTTCAGCAAACATCCTTGTCTCACCTCTTATCAATCCCCTGCGCAACTCCAACCTGTTTGGTCCGAGAGGAGTCGTCATCATTTCAAGGTGGCGGGCCAGTTTGATTAAACACTGCGTTTAGTCTCTATGAATGTATGTAATGACGACTGACTTCTATTAATCTGATTGTATTTATTTGTTCCCTACGAGTCTTGCCGTCCTTTACGGAGTCATTTCCCTTTGTTCACTTTATCAATTGTGAGCCTCATCTTCCTCTTCAATACTGTCCAAAGCCATGAAGTAGAGGCCCAGCCAAAGCATGTGTGTGTGTCTGTGTGCGGTGTGTAAGTATGTGTATATTCGTGCCCAGGAGCACACTTTACACACACAAATAATAAGCCGAAGAGATGAGCCATTTGGGGTAAGGGGTGTGTGTATGTGAGTGTGCGAGGGGGTTGCAAGGTGATTATATGTGTGTTTTGAGAGATGGATGAACGTAGTGAAGATTGTACTCATCTGTCGTGGTACAGTGCTCCCATCAGGCTAATGAGTGTGCTGAGGTGACCTCAGTCTCGCAGGTTCACAGGCCTGATTAAACATCGTCTCTGAGGCGGCTCAGGGGATGCCGGGCGGACTGGCACTTGCTCGGCGCTCTCTCCCCCTTCTTTGCTCCCCTCCATCGTCCTAATGGCTCCGTCTGACCTAACCCCATTCATCTCAATGCCCCCCACCCACTCACCCACTCACCCACTAACTCACCCACTCACACGCACTTCTTCACTCCCCTGGCTTTACTCTACTAGCGGTATTCCCTTTGTTTGAATGTCATCTGTCTTTGTTAATATTTGTTCTCTTGGCTCGTGTGTGTCTGTATCTCGTATGTTCTACGGCTACAAGTTTCCTTTTGACTGTCATCAAAATATATGTGTGCGTGTGTGTGTGTGTATGTGCACGCTGCGTCTGTGCTTCCGAAGCCCGACCCTCATATTTTCTCCAACTACCATCTTTCTATGTTTATTCTGAGCTAGTAAGCCATAATGAGGCTGAGGTTGAGGGATGATGATTAACTGCAACAGGATCCAGGAACTGGCATAACTCATGATAAGACAGCTCTCTGCCGAGACTTTGATTTATTTGGCTGTAAGGTGCAGAATATCGGCTGTTCTTTGGAGCCGGGGGCCGCGTGGGGTCATGAGTCGGAGACGTGCAGTTAAGACGCAGCCAGCTAGTGCGTTTTTAATCTTTCTCTCTTCACTTTGATCTGAGTAACTTCACTCGAAGCTTGCTCAAATCATCACCTAAGACATTTTAAAGGGTTGCAATTAGGGCCAAATAGCCTGCCATTTATCAAGCTCCTTTCATGTCCACCATTTTATTTTATGAAAGCAATCGATTGTCTCTGTGGCGTGGAGGCGCAGCCCAACCTCGGCTTGGTGAAAGCGATGAACGCAGTCAGGCCCATTGCTCCAGCAGTAAGTGAGAGAAGGAGTGAGAGTGATTTGGCTGGGCGGAACACCATGACCAGTACTTCTTCCACATTTACAGCAAGTAATAAGACATCTGAGTAATCAGACAACCCAGTCTGCTAAAAAACGAAACAAAATATAATATAATAAATATAATATACTGTATATATATATATATATTGACAGCTAGTTCGAATGCCAGGGGCAGCAGGCATCTGTGTTTGCATTCCGGGGTGGGGCTCAGCAGTTTGGAGGGATACTGAAGACGAAAAGGAACAAAAAAGACAGAGGTCAAGAGAAGGGGAGAAAAAAGATTGAGAGAGAGAGATAGCAGTAAGGGAGCAGAGAAATCCAGCTCGTTGTTTATTTACAGGTGTGTGTTAGTTAGTCATCGCTCCAGAAGAGTGCTCAGCTCCTTTGCAGACAGACGGCAGGAGAAGGACGTGTGGCTGACTTAGACAAAGAGAGAGGGAGACTGCACACACACACACACTAATACACACACCACACACACACTAATACACACACTAACATATAACTGACTGGAATTTGCTCATCATAGCAAAAGCCTGTTTGGAAAATGATGTCCAAAATGAGCACCATTCATCAATATTTAAATTCTCCAACTATGTAATGAAAGGTATTTAATACATAAAATATGCATGCATTCTTTAAAGATTTGATCTGCAGGAGATGTTTTTTTTTTGTTGTAACAAGTATTAAAACAGCCTTTACATGCATATGTATTAGAAGCCGATATTATCGTATTAATGAGAGGAATATGCACACACGCACATACACAAACGAGCAAATTATCTCATATTCACATAGTGGGTAAACACACATACACACATAGAGACAAACAGACGCAGAGCAGAGCTCCAGCAGTGCGGGGCAGGAAAGGAGGCTGCAGGGCCCTGACCACATAATCATCTCCTAGAGAGTGATCATCAAGGCCTCCAACATCACTGCACAAATACACCAACCCTGGACCCCCTGGCACGAGGGGAGGGAGGAGGGGGTGAAGACAAAGAGTGTTTACAGGAATAAAAGGGAGGGAGAGTGAAAATGAAAAGGGTGTAGGGGGAGAGAAAGGAAATTAAAAAGTGGAGGGCAGAAAAAAAGAGAGGGAAGAAGGGGGTCTGTGTTTACAGGGGGGGAAATGGGAGGAAGACACAAAATTAATGAGAGGGAGAGAGAATATTGAAGATTGAAGAAAGACTGAAAGACGGCACAGGGGGAAGGGAAGAATAGATAGATACTGGGATGACAAGGAAGGTAAAAGGAGAGAGAAAATTAGGAGGGGAGAGGGATGGGTTTGACGGAGGGAAGGGAGAAAATTGGGAATGGAGAGAGGCAGGAGTGAGACGGCGAGATGGGGAGGAGAGGAGAAAGAGACATTAAGAAAGAGAGGAGAGGGGAGGAATTGGGGTGAAAATTGGGCCGTGTTGACAGGAAACGGCCGAGGAGGAGAGAAAAAAGAAACATAAAGCAAGAGACAGAAAATAAGGGAGCGAGTGTATCTGTTTGCCACGCATGAGTGTACGGCAGTGTTGCCGTGGAAACGCCAGCCGTTTGGATTATGAGCTGATTAGTTGCCCTCCTCCTTGAGCTGCCTCCACTCAACAGGGTGTGTACATACTACCTGGGACACGGTCTGATGAACAATCACACACACACACACACACACAGAGTCTTCATTCAGACACATACATACAATAAAGTCAGTCTTCACTCTTGGTTGACCATTGTATTCGCTGCAGCCAATACCTCTCCGCCTTAACAACTCAATCCTTCACTCTCGGCTGGACTCGGCCCCTCGGCCTCACCGCCTCTCTGTCTCTCCCTGCGTGTGACGTGGCAGGGTGCTAATCTCGCCCCCTTATCTTCGCCTGCAGCTCCACTCGCATTCCCTTCTCCGCAAGCACCTTATCTGCCATCACTGTCAATCAGAGCAGATCAGGCTACCTACAGCTGAGTCCGCTCAACCCCACTCCCCCCGCTGCCCCCCGCCAACCAGTCTCCCTGTACATGTCCATTACAACACTCGCACCGTGCACGCTCCGGCCCGCAGTGTCTTCCACGCACATGCCCCATCAGCATTGGCATCTTTTGTGCGAGTTGGCCTTAAATTGATGTCCTCTCTTGGCATCTGTCTTGCTCAGTGACCACAAACACTTCCATCTTTGTTAGGAACCGATTAGCATATTTGAAGACTAAACTCTGTAACTGCTAATTACCAGATCCCTTCTTGTACCTGCTCATGGCAAATACACGAGTGAAATTTAATTTTGATTAAAACTTTCCTCAAGGGAAAGGAAGCAAAGTGCAGCAATAATTCCGTTGTAAATATTCTAGCTTTACAACTGTTACTTTGCAATCACCATTTACAGTGCGTGTATCACAGGATCAGCAAATATCTTTGCTTTTATTTTCACCTGGTGCACATGAAGAAAGGAAGGAATGTTGCCCAAAATAAATGTTAGGGGTACTTTAAACTTGCTTTGTCGGCCATGTTTTATAGCAGTGACCCCTGAGTTAAATAAGAAAATGAGAATATAAATTCTATGTTTGTCATTTCGGTATGAAAATTAATTTTAGTTTTAGTCAATTCATAGTTTTCTTCTTCAGTTTATCACTGTTAAAAAATATATATCATACTTCTTCTGTCCAGTGCTTCCTTGGAAAGACCCCAACCCATTAGCCATGAATCCAATTAGTTTGAAAAATTCATTCGATATGTAAATCATTTTTTTGATGCTGCAAACACCATTTCTCTTTTAGTCTTACATATGTACTTACAGCAATGACCTAAAGGACGGTCACACACTCCAGCCCAATGTCACTCTCTCTCAGTCAGGCAGAGCCCGTAACCTCCCATCTGTAATCGTGCTGGGAAACCAACCCATCTCAATACTGTGCACACAGCCCACATACACACACCCACCCACTCAATAATCAGAAGCGCTCATCTAGACTGCAGGAATTTTCGGTTCACAGGCTCATCGCGATGGCAGCCACAAAGCAGGTACAACAAAGGAAGGAGAGAAAAAAATAAAATAGCACAAATCCCTTTTGGGCAGGTTTAATATTTTTAGGCGAGGGCACTTTTATGTGGGGGCAGGTGTGCTCTGACTCCCTAATGCTGGAGTAATTGTAGATAATGGAGTTTTAAGGACAGCTGCTGATGCAGGTTTAAGTAGGATTTGGGTAGAGATTTATGGTGGAGGGAAAAAAGGGCGGACGGCGGAAAAGTTGGTGAGGTGCGAGTGCAAGGGAGTGAAGGAGGAGGTGGGAGAGGAGGTGTAGAGGTTAGGGGAGAAGGGGGGGGGGGCACCTCAGCTTATCCCTGCAAAGGTGAGAAGCAGGAGGAAAGGTAAAAAAAAAAAGAAGATACGGCTCTATCTTCTAGCAGGAAAAAAAAGCTCTGGGACTGAGGATGTAAAGAAAATAACTCATTCGTAGTTTAGTGTGAAACGGGAGCCCGTCTGGCCTGGTGCTTTTTGAGAAAAGGGGGTTATAGAGGGCACAAGCTGGATGACTAATTGGGGAGGATATGAAATGAGGCTTGACTCAATCTACACCCTTGAATCAACTCTGCCCTACAGTATGCATCAAATGGGCTCCCTAAGTGGTGCTTTTCCATTGATTATACCCTTTCAATGTTACGCTCCAACTCCTTGTTGGAGAAATTTGACAGAAAAAAAGAGAGAGGAGGATCCGAAGGGGGCAGTTGAAATACCGGTCAATACTTAGCAAGGGGCAAACCAGAAAAGTAGGAAAGCAGAGAGTGAGTAATGTCATATAAACAGATATTCATGGGAGCGATCAAGAGCTAGAGAGAGAGAGGACAAGGTGTGTAAAAAGTGCATTTGGCGCGCCGTAAACGCAGCGGTGCGTGGCACTTCGCCTGGCATGGCACTCACACTTTATGAGGTGTGGAGGGGCCATCTCCCTCGCCTCTCTGCCCATTTTAATGATACAGTTTAAATGGAAAAGCTGGAGCTTCAGCCGGCACCAAGGACTCCACTCCCTCTACACATACACACACACACACACATACACGCACACTCACACAAATATATACTTATATACACACACATCAGTATGATCTCTGGAAGTTTAACTTTTTTTAAACAAATCAAGAACAGTAACTTCTCTTCTGATTCTATCTATCTATCTATCTATCTATCTATCTATCTATCTATCTATCTATCTACCTACCCATCTATCTATCTATCTATCTATCTATCTATCTATCTATCTATCTATCTATCTATCTATCTATCTATCTATCTTACCTACCTACTACCTACCTCCACTACCTACCTATCCTATCTATCTATCTATCTATCTATCTATCTATCTATCTATCTATCTATCTATCTATCTATCTATCTATCTATCTATCTATCTATCTACCATAGACATGCTGTACAGATGATCATAGGCCCGATTTAGAGCCGTGGATGAGACAGTGGAGCGACAGCGATGAAGGCAGGAGGTGAAACTGGTTGTCTGAGCTGTGAAGTCTCCTCAGATCTGCCCTGTGTGTCTGGCCACTGTACAGACAGAAGAGAAGATTCTTACCCACACCCCTCACCTATCACTGTAACCTCTGAGAGGAGAACATACCTCAGTAATGCAATATTGATCTGACAGTGTTTTGTGTGTCTATGTGCGTGTCTGTGCAAAAGGTGCGCAGGTATGTGTGTGTTTGTGTGAGATATGCTCTCACCAGCCATGTGTACAAGTGTCTGAGCTGTGAGAACTTTGTTGATGTGTGTTCCATTGTTTGTGTGTGTGTGTGTGTGTGTGTGTGTCTGTGTGTATGTGTGTGTGAGGTTGCTATGAGAGGATGCATTAATAAGCGGGAGGAGAGGTGTTAGCCTTGGTGCTATTTCTGACACCTCCCTGTCAGAGCCTTCCTCTGCAGTGGCAGGCCCGACTGATCAGAAACTTGCGGGGGCCTGTGCACCCTCATTTCACCTCGTCTGTCTCACTACAGCCTGTCTACGATGTGACAATGTTATACGAGTTTTACAATATTTACAGTTACGATTACCAAAGCTTATATTACCAAGTGAGTAACAAATATGAAAATGATGCCTTTTCAGAAATCCATTGCGCTCCGGACATTTTCCTAAAAAAAAGGGGCTGTACGTGAGAATGCACATTTTCTGGAACTTTTTCGGCCAGCCCCCTAGTGGAATGTGTGGAAAATGTCTGAGTGAGTCCATGTGAGAATACAGCAGGGAAATGTCCAGAAAATTCACAATGAGCGATTGGGCGTGTCAATATTTATAACACGTGATGGATGCGAAACTGAAAACATCAGAACTAATACCAATATCTCAGGATAAAAAGAGGATACACAGAAGATACCAAAGTCAATGTCAAATTGGAAAGACAACAAGACTGTCTTTTGAGAATGGTTTTAGTTATTTAGTTATATGGGGCAGCAGTGGTAATGCCTTGTGGTCGACAGGCAACATTAAAAAAGAAAACCCACACAACTCATCTCAGAGCCTTATCAGACATGCTTAATGTCTTTAAATTAACCAAACAACCCACAGTCATATTTGTAGATAATTAGTATAAGAAACTGTTCCAATTGTCCCTGT